>NC_133465.1:21164808-21470165 GCF_048565385.1 Saimiri boliviensis
CCCCAGAGAAGGCAAGAATTTTGGCCACTTGAGTGTATTTTGGCCTGGTAAGAGAGTAGATTGCATATACATGTTCAGAGTAAATTATTGCATAACTATCCAAGTATTTTTCTTTTCAATTTTAAGACCCATAAATACTCAGTATCAAGTCAGAGTTTGGTAGAAAAACATCCAAATAAATGTGACCATAGATGCTTTTCAAATTCTAAGTGAATGGAGATATGAGAATTTCATAGTATTTCATAATTAGCTACTCAAGTAACAGGAAACAATGTTACAGTGCTTTCAATTATCAGTAGAGATTGTACTGTATGTGCCACCTTCAGACTTAAAGGTGATACTAGGCCAGCTGTGGTGGCTCACAACTGTAATCCCAGCACTTTGGGAGGCTGAGAATGGCAGATCACTTGAGATCATAAGTTCGAGCCCAGCCTGGCCAACATGGCAAAACCCCATCTCTCCTAAAAATACAAAAATTAGCCAGGTATAGTGGCAGGCACCTGTAATCCCAGCTACTCAGAAGGACTGAGACAGGAGAATTGCTTCAATCCAGGAGGCAGAAGTTGCAGTGAGCTATTGCTCCACTGTACTCCAGACTCCAGCCTGGGTGACAGAGCAAGGCTCCCTGTTAAAAAAAAAAAAAAAAAAAAAAAAAAAAAAAAAAAAAGTGATACTAGCATAATAACTGATACGCTTTAATTTAGCAAAGGCTAAAGCTGATGTGAGGCAGTCATAGTAAGTCTTGGCCATTAGACCATGGAATGAATTCCATTTTGGATACATTGACATCTTGCCTGCAATTAGGTCCTTCCTTTGACCAACAGATCATGGCTTATACAGTATTTTGAAATATTATTTTACAAAATTGGGGTTTCCCCCAGTGGTGCTTGTTCATTTTTGACCAGATCAATTAGTTAATATACAAAGTCTCCTTAGAATTATTCTAATCAATGGAATATAAAAGAACTCATGTACATTTTGGATCAAAATGGATCCACTAGGAAAATATATAGCCTTAAATTTTTGGTGTAAGAATTAGAGAAAGTAATTTAAAAAAAAAAACAGCATTTTTGAGTGAATTAAAATATCCATTTGGCCATATTTTAAATTCTCACCTAAACTGAAATCTATTCTATATATTCTATTTGGTCATACTGATTTACTTACTGTGGCTTCATAGCATTCTCTGTTATCAAGTGAAGCAAGTCCTTCTCACTGTTATTCTTTTTCACTTTTCTGGGCTTTTCTCAGGAACTTTTAAGTGTACTTTTTCCAATTAAAAAGTTTTCCTTTGAAAATGCATTAAGTGGCTGGGCGCAGTGGCTCAAGCCTGTAATCCCAGCACTTTGGGAGGCCGAGGCGGGTGGATCACGAGGTCAAGAGATCGAGACCATCCTGGTCAACATGGTGAAACTCCGTCTCTACTAAAAATACAAAAAGTTAGCTGGGCATGGTGGCGTGTGCCTGTAATCCCAGCTACTCGGGAGGCTGAGGCAGGAGAATTGCCTGAACCCAGGAGGCGGAGGTTGCGGTGAGCCGAGATCGCGCCATTGCACTCCAACCTGGGCAACAAGAGTGAAACTCCATCTTAAAAAAAAAAAAAAAAAAAAATGCATTAAGTTTGTATTGTGTTGAGGCAGAATTGTCACTTCTATGTCACCAGAATTTCTCATCCTAAAACACAGCATTTCATTTGTTCAGACCTTGATTTGTATTTTTTTGTAATTATATTTTTTCCTAGGCATTACATAGGTTTTATTGCTATTTCTAATGAAGGTCTTTTCCTCATTTCCATTTCTTCTTTTAACTGTTATCTTAGGTTTGGAGTAGATGTGATGGTTATATAGGTAACCTCATATCTTGAAAGTCTGTGGTATGGATTATTTCATCACATGGGTATTAAGCCTAGTACACAATAGTTATTTTTTCCTGCTCCTTTCCCTGCGCCCACCCTCCACCCTCAAAGTAGACCCCAGTGTCCATTGTTCCCTTCTTTGTTTTCATGAGTTCTCAGCATTTAGCTCCCACTTATAAGTGAGAACATGGGGTATTTGGTTTTCTGTTACTGCAGTTAGTTTGCTAAGGATAATATCTTGCAGGTACATCCATGTTCCCACAAAAGACAAGATCCTGTTCTTTTTTATGTCTGCATAGTATTCCATGGTGTATACGTACCACATTTGCTTTATTCAATCCATCACTGATGAGCATTTAGGTTTATTCTATGTCTTTGCAATTGTGAATACTGCTGCAATGAACACTCTTGTGCATGTGTCTTTATGGTAGGATAATTTATATTCCCCTTGGTATATACCCAGTAATAGGATTGCTAGGTTTGAATATTTCTGCTTTTAGCCCTCTGAAGAATTGCCTACTGCTTTTCACAATGGTTGATCTAATTTAAACTCCCACCAGCAGTATAGAAATATTCTGTTTTCTCTGCAACCTTGCCAGCTTCTGTTTTTTGTTTTTTTTTTTTTTTTGGACTTTTTAGTAATAACTAAATTTTTAGTAATAACTCACCAGTCATTCTGACTGGTGAGACGGGGTATTTCATTGTGGTTTTGATTTGCTTTTCTCTAATGATGACTGATATTGAGCTTTTGTTTCATATGATTGTTGACCATACTGTTTTGCTGAAATTTTTACTTTCATTTTGGGTTTGAGAATTTGCGAGCAAAAGAAACCACAATATTACACTCAAATACAGTTAAAAGTTTAATCATCAACATAGCAAAAGAGTACAATGGTTAACATAGCAAAGGCTAATGGCAGAGCAAAGGGAAAGGGAAAAGGAATACATATGTCTGCACAAAATTGGGGATAATACCTACATCCAGATCAAGCAGTGCTGGGCAGTCCCAGAAACAGCCATCTGAAGGCCCACTAGAACGGGTCCAGACAGTGCATCCACTTCACGGGGGAGACTTCAGACAGCAGTTGGAGGGTCACAGCTTCTATTACCAAGCCACTAGCTGAAATTATCAGCTCATGTGAAAATATGCAGCTCTACAGGTTTAACCAACAATGCTTAATCTTTGTGTGTCTCAGAATATTCTGAAACCAAGAGAATTGAGCAGATTCCCAAGTTCTAAGAAGTTCCACAGCACACTCCCTTACATGAAGCTCTCAGGACTGGTGGGCGTTTACTCTCCATGTAGGCCCATAGCTCACATGGGGTTATCTGTTGGTCAGAGGGCTAGCATTGCTTCTGAAGCCAGAACAAGACTAATGTAATTTTAAATCCTTACATGCATGCATGTCCCCATTCTTCCTGGGAAGGCTTTACAGATATTTGGAAAGACTTGAGTGTTGTCATCTATGCCATTTCTGCCTTAGGTGGTGTCTCAAGGCCGGTAATGCTGTGGTTCTCACAGATTCACATGGGTACCATCTTGATGGTCTTGGACAAGATCCAGATGAACTCTCTGGATTACCAGGCAGACTTTTGTTTTCTTGCTTACTTCATTCCAAAAAAATAAGTGGAATATCTCTATCCTGAGCCACCTGAAACTGGAGGCAGAGTAATACAAACATCCCTGTGGCCACCTTCATTATGACACTGCTGGGTCAGACCTGAGGCCAGGACAGCACTGGGTCCCATGCAAAGCCTGCTATAACCGCTCCCTGGCTACTGCCTATTTTTGCTAAATGCCCTGGGGCTCTGAATACAATAGGTAGCAAATGCAGCCAGGCTTGTGTCCTTTGGGTGGTGAGTTCCCCCAGACCCTGGTTGGGTCCAGAGGTGCGAGCCAGAAGCCAGGGACTAGAGTCCAAAAGCTTAGAAGTGTTCTACTGTACTGCAACTGAACTGGCACTGAAACCACAAGATGCGGGTTGTCTAATAATTCCCACCTTTTCAAAAGCAGAGGAGCCTCACGCCATGACCACTGCCACCACAGTCCCATGGGGATTGCTATCAGACCTCTGCTCATGACCCCTTAAGGCCTAAGGACTTTTTAGTCAGCTTGTGGTGAATGCTGCCTGACCTGGGACTCATCCTTAAGTATTCAGCTGGTAGCTGCAGTCCTTGTGGCTTAGACTGCATTTCAACTTTATTTAGAACCCCAGAGGAGTTTAGCCTGTGGTGGCAAGGCTTGCAGAAACTCAAGTTCCAAGTGCTGGGAATGACAATTCCCCGTTGGCTGGCTTATATGCTCCCTCTGTGGTGTCAGTTGAGTTTGGTCTGGAGTCAGTTTTATTAGGGAAGGGGGAGGCCCTGCCTCGCTCCTCCCCACACCCTGCTTCCGGGAGGTCTGTCAGCCCCAATTGTAGAAGTAGATTTTCTGCCAGGTGGGCAAGTAATCCATGAGTGGCCTTGTGACCAGGCCAAGGCCAGGGACTGGTCGGCCAGCAGCTGGAGCAAGAAGAGAATCCTGGCCTCAGAGAGGCGGTCATAGAACGTAGAGCGGAGCAGGTAGTACAGCAGCAGGATGGTGCGGCGCTGCAGCTCCCGCTGCTCCCTCTGGATCAGGCCCTTCCTGTCACTCAGGAGGCTCAGGCTGGTCACGTCCACAACACCAGCCAAGAGCCAAGGTTTCCATGACCTCTGACCCTGTAGGCCCAGGCTGAGCAAGTGCAACACGGATGGTGCCGCGCTCTTCCAGTGCGTGGCCGCAGTGTTCATTGCGCAGCTCAGCCAGCAGTCCTTGGACTTCGTAAAGATCACCACCACCCTAATCACAGCCACAGCGTCCAGCGTGGGGGTGGCGGGCATCCCTGCTGGAGGTTTCCGCACTCTGGCCATCCTCCTCGAAGCAGTCAACCTCCCGGTCGTCCATGTCTCCTTGATCCTGGCTGTGGACTGGCTAGTGGACCGGTCCTGTACCGTCCTGAATGTAGAAGGTGATGCTCTGGGGGCAGGACTCCTCCAAAATTACGTGGACCACACGGAGTCGAGAAGCACGGAGCCTGAGCTGATTCAAGTGAAAAGTGAGCTGCCCCTGAATCCACTGCCAGCCCCCACTGAGGAAGGGAACCCCTTCCTCAAACACTACCGGGGGCCCTCGGGGGATGCCTTTGGGCATCTCAGGAAAGTCCACCTGCAAGTTTTTAAAGGGAGTGCTTCCATAAGCCTGGATTCCTGGTGGGACTGTAAGTCCTTGTTTGGCATTATGCTGTTTGCATGTTACACACCATTGTGTCACTGTTTTTGCTAGTGCAGATAAATGAGAGATGTAAAAATACGGGCCAATTTTTTTTTAAGGGTTTCTTGACCGAGGTGGGAGGTCTCACGGACAGCCAAGGCAGCTGCAGGTTCTAGCAGTTGTGGCACTGCCACCTGTCCATCTGGCAGGCATATCTATCCTCCATTTCCTTCCTGCTTTCAGTTTAGAGGAAGCCTTTTTCCTCCTCTGAGTAAACTGGCACCAAGTCCAGAACCTGGGGCAGTAGGGGGGCTGTGACTGATGCTCGACATGGGATGGATGCGACCCTCCGGGCCTCCACAGCTGCACAGGCATTTTCCTGGGCGACTCTGGTGCAGGTTCACTGATGTCCTCAGCAGGGCACGACTGCCACCTTTCGGGGTTTCCATACTGCTTTCAGTAGCTGCAAAATTTCCTGTTCGTACTTTATTTCTTTGCCCCTGGAATTAAGTAGACCCTTCTTCTTATTCAGTCCCCCACATACTTGGAGAGTGAGAAAGGCATACCGTGAGTCAGTAAAGATGTTAATAGTTTTTCCTTCACTTAATTTTAAGGCATGAGTTAAGGCTATTAACTCCGCTTTCTGTGCTGATGTCCTTGAGGTAATGATTTGGCCTGTAGGGCTAAGTCCAGCGTAATCACCGCATAACCAGCATACCTCTCCCCTGGAGGGCTGACAAAGCTGCTTCTGTCCACACGCAGCTCCCAATCAGCCTGAGACCACGGCAGGTGCCGCAGATCCAGCTGACTGGAATCAACTGAGTCCAGTATCTCTAGGCAAATCATGTGTCACCGGGTCCTCCCACACTGGGAGTACGGTGGCTGGGTTTAGGGTGTTGCAAACTGTTACGGTTATAGGTAGATTCTTGCACAGCAACCCCTGGTACTTAGTTAAGCAGGCACTGGTGAGCCAGTGATGCCCTTCATATTCATTAAGGTGATCACGGTGTGAGGCGCTATTTTTAAATTCTGTCCCAAAGTCAGCATGTCAGCCTCTTGCGCCAGTAGGGCAGTGGCTGCTAATGCTCATAGACATGGGGGCATCCCTTGGAAACTCCATCCAGTTGTTTGGACAAATCCACACAGCTCAGGGCCATGGGCCCACAGTCTGAGTCAGCAGCCCCACCGCCATTTTTTCCTTCTCAGACACATACAGCATGAAGGGCTTTGTCAAGTCCGGCAACCCCAGAGCCGGGGTAGATATCAGTTTTTCTTTTAACTGTGAGCAGGCCCCTGCCACTCCCAGCCCCACTTGAAGGGCTCTCCATCTCCCCTCCTTTGTGGCTTTATATAGGGGTTTAGGCAGAACTGCAAAGTTAGGAATCCACAGCCAGCAGAATCCTACTGCCCCCAAGAATTCTTGTACCTTTCTTCAAGTCTTTGGCACCAGCAGGCTAGTGATACTGGCTTTCTCTCTATTTCTAGGCTTTGCTGCCCCAGCTGGATAGTAAATTCCAGATAGTGCACCTGTTGTTGGCAAATCTGGGCTTTCTTTTTAGAAACCTTGTATCCAGGTATCTGAGTAACACGTTAGTTCCCCGAGCACATCTGGCTGCTGCCAGGTGTCCCAGCAGAAGGTCATCCATGTACTGGAGCAGCACACAACGTAGGTCCTTGGCAGGGAACCTCTGGAGGTCCCAGGCCACTGCCTCTCTGAAGACGGTTGGGGAGTTTTTGAACTCCTGCGGAAGCCGAGTCCAGGGGGACCGTGTTGTTACACTTGACTCTGGATCTTCCCACTGGAAGGCAAACAGTTTCTGGCTCTCAGGGGCTAACCGGATGCTGAAGAAAGAATCCTTTAAGTCTAAGCAAGTGAACCAGCTGGCCTCAGCTGGCAACAGTCCTAGCAACATGCAAGCATTGGGCACCGTGGGGTGCAAGGTCACAGTTGCTTGGTTGACCAAGCACAGGTCATGCACTGGTCAGTAGTCACTGGTCCCCAGCTTGGGGACAGTGGAAGAGATGTGTTCCAGGGAGACTGGCATGGAAGTATAATACCATAAACTCTCAGGCATCTCAGATGCACCTGGATGCCCTCAAGAGCTTCCCTTAGACTGGGTACTGTCTTTGTCTGGTAGTGTCCCTGGCTTTACTTTGATAACCACCGGGGCTTGGTTTACTGCCAACCCAGGGGGGTTGTCTTCTGCCCAGACCTGTGGCCATCGCTCAGCCAGGGCAGGGGTTAATTCTCATCCCAGCTCAGTCAGAAAGTCACCAATTCTCCTCCCACGAGACTGTGAGAGTCATGATAATCACTGCCCGAGGCAGTTTGAGCTGCAGGAAGCCCTTATCAGTGAACATGATAGTAGCTCTTAGTTTGCTTTAACAAGTCTCTCCCCAAGACAGGTAGGGGGCAGTCGGCGTGTGCAAGAGTTGATGTATAATCTCGTGGCCCTCCACCGAACAGGTCCATGGTAGGCAAAAACCCTGTTTCTCTGAAACTCCAGTTGCCCCAATTATGTCTATTGTGTTACTGGACAAAGGGGCTATGAGTTGGGTCACCACCGACTGCTCCCTCTTTCTCTTTTTGATTAGGTTTGCATTTCACTTGCTGTTATACCAGCTTAGCAGTGTTACACTGTTTGCCCTGTCTTAGCTGTTGAGCCTGGCAACTCCCACACACAGCTGCACGGCCAGCTCTTCCTTGTCTTGCCGGTTAACAGTTTAACTCTTTTTATCCCTTATTTTCCTTTTTATCTTTTTCTTTGCCATTAGCACTACTGCAGCTTGTACAGTTATGAGTTTCTCTGGTGTCATGGTGGTGCCATGATTTCTACTAAATCCTTTCTTGAAATTTTTTAGCTTAATTCCCAATGGAGTGGGTTTACTTTGTGTATTACCCAGCTCCCTCTGTTAGGGTAAGAACAGCACTCCCAAAAGGCAGAGGGGCTGCTCACTGACTTTGCCCGATGTTGCAACTCAGGACTCTGCACTCCACCCTCAGCCTCCTGCCTGTTAGGGCACAACACTCTCTCTGTTCACTTCTGCTTCAGATTGGTAGGACTGTCCCCTTTGCAGGAGTGTTTCAGAGTCTGCTTGGCATTGGAGAGTTTGTTATTCCCCCCACAATACCTAGCCTGTGAGAGCACCTCCTACAGCCTTATGCAGTTTGTCCCTGGCACAGCTGGCTCCACAATTTGCTCAGAGCATACAGCCCACTCTAACAGACCTGTGGCCTGCACACTTCATGGCTGATAAGCCCAACTGGGCCCCTCCACACTCCTTCACATGCACACATCTCCCGCCACCCAAGTTCTAAGAAAACGAGATTACTGAAACTGGTTACAAAGACACAAAAATCAAGTTCAAAGTGCCAAGATAGATAGGCATGTTGTGGGTGATCAGGCCGCGCTTCCACACAATAGGGGCAGGGAAGTTTCCCAGGACTAATCCTACCGTGTTTCTGATGTCCAGACTCCAAACGCCAGTTGCTTCTCAGTGTTCAGCCTTTGTGCAGATCTGCTGTGGGGGCCTGCCTTGATGTGTTCTGGGCAAGGCGCTCCAACAGGGCTAATGCCTACATAGGAGCACTCTCAGGATCCGCGTCACCCAAGTGGGCTGGAGTCTCCCACGTGGATGCTCTGCATGGCATGGCAAAGCTGCCTGGGAGGCTGTCCTGGCCGTCCGCCAACCGAAACATGCTTCCCGGTTAGGGAACCAAAATGCAGCAGGAGCAGCAGTGAACAAAACCTCGAACTGAGAAAGGAGTGGCTTTTTATTTGGCCAGAAGCTGCAGCAGGCTAATGCCTTAATGAGTGAGCTCTCCAAGAAGCAGCTTCTTTCCCTTTTTATAGGCTTACAACTCTAAAGGGGAAACTGAGGCAAAACTGTGTCACTGTCCATTTGCCAAGTGACATCACAATCTTTGGCTTCATTGATTGGCTAGTTTATATGCAGCACACACAGAAATAGGCAGGGGAGGGGGCTTACAGAGACAAGACAAAGGCTTTCCTGAAATTATTAGTTGGCAGAGGTATTTCCAGGAGGGGGTCTGGGTTGTGTAAATGTGGAGGACGAGACCTAGTTCCAAGCTTTGGCCAGTAGTTATACTCTTTGCAACACTTATAGCTATAACACTAAGCTTATAGACAGCTTAGATGCTGGGAACCAAAAAGCGATCATCTTCCCAGTCCTTGGGCCTCATTATGGCCTGGTCAGTGGTGTCAGCAAGTCACTTGACCATGGATTCCAGTTCTTTGGTGTTTTATCTCTCTTTACCCTCCTTCTCATCTGGAGGGAGGAGGTGGAGGCCTGTGAGGAGGGAGATGGGGAGGGGTCTTTCCTCTGAAAACAACTGTAGTAAGGTTTCAGAATACAAAATCAACATACAAAAATTAATAGCATTTCTATACACCGATAATATTCCAGCTGATAGCCAAATAAAGAACACTATACCATTTACAGCAGCTATACAAAACTGAAGTGCCTAGGCATACAGCAAACTGAAGAGGACAGCTGTAAAGCAATGCTGAAAGAAATCAGAGATGATAAAAATAAAAACAAGGAAAAACATTCATGGCTCATGGATTGAAAAAATCAATATCATAAAATGGCCATATTACCTGAGT
Source organism: Saimiri boliviensis (assembly GCF_048565385.1). Taxonomy (NCBI): domain Eukaryota; kingdom Metazoa; phylum Chordata; class Mammalia; order Primates; family Cebidae; genus Saimiri; species Saimiri boliviensis. Next base: position 21,174,524 of record NC_133465.1, read on the forward strand.
TAGGCTGTTCTTGCACTGCTTTAAATACCTGAAGCTGAGTAATTTATGAGAAAAAAGATTAAGCTGGCTCATGGTTCTGCAGGCAATGCAGGAAGGATAGTCGCATCTGCTTCTGGAGAAGCCTCAGGAAGCGTCCAGCCTTGTTTCAAGGCAAAGGGGGAGCAGTCACATCACATAGCAACAGTGGACGCAAGAGAACGAGAGAGAGACAGACAGAGTTGGGGTGGGGCACGATGTCCATTAAAATGACCAGATCTCACAAGAAGTCTATCACAAAGACATCAAGCCATGAGTAATCTGCCTTCCTGATCCAAACACCTCCCAGCATTTACAATTTGGGATGTTGCTTATATACAAAGAACACCCAAAACTGTACTGTGGGACACCCTGGAGAGCAGCACACAGTGGCATGGCAGATGGCAGCCATGCTGGCCCGACCCAGGTGCTGCCTGCTTCTTTCCACCTGTGCTGCTCACTCCCTCTGCCTGGGCGGTAGCTGGAGGCTTTGGGTGGAGCTTTCCTGAAGGAGCCTTTTTTTCCCCTTTTCTTTTGCTTGGCCGCAGCTCTGGCCTTTTTTCTTACTTCTTTTATAAACACACACTTGATTGCCTTGCCAATTGTTAATTACTGGGCAGGCAAAAATTTTTTTCTGTAATACTGTTTAAGTCAAATTCCTATAGCTATAGCATTTTCTTTGTCCTTTTTCCTATTTATTAGATGGCTTTGTGCATGATTTCTCCTCATTTGTTCCCAAAGCTTTACATCCAGTGTGTTCTTTACCAAGAACCATGGGCCTTGGGAAACAGCAGCTAGAATTACATTCTGTACTTTTATCTGTTGAGCTGATAACTGCTGTCCCATGATGAATCCCTAGCCTGAAACAATGCCTCACTGAGCTTGGCAATCCCCAGTGGGTACCAATGACTTAACTGACTTCTTGACCTGACCACACAGTCCTCTGTACTTTCTGGTCTCAGGAGTTCTGCTGTTCCTTCTTTGCAGCAGTGATCACATTGGTTTGTTCCTCGTTTGAGCACCTGCTGTGACGGTTATCACATCAGGGTCACCATCTAAGATGTCATCTACCACCTGCAGACATCTGGCCTGCAGATCTTGACTTAATGACGGATGAATGAATGTACTCTCACACCATTACAGTGATATGAGTGGGCTAGTGATGGCCATTGGCTGCTTTCAGAGGGCGAAATGCAACCAATCAACCACGATTCCCTCTCTATCATTACATTTATTCAGTATGAATTGTACAGCAGAGGGTCTAAGTCAACACTCTTGTGGATAATTAACATGGTTAAAAGAGTGGTTTTATGAATAAAAGCTTTAAATTCTGGGCCCAGAGTAAACACTATTAACAGTTAATTCCCCTTTGATCTCCCCGAGAGGACCACCTGGCAGAAAATTTACATGAGTAAACAGACTGGAGACAAAGGGATGTGGGGTAAACAGACTTAAATTGGGAAAGCCTCGTCCCTATCTTCTCCCTAACTAATGGGCCTGCCACCTTCAGCCTGTCCCAATAAAACCTTTTAGCCTTCCAAAAGGCTTGAGACTAATCTATAACATCTATAACTTCCTAATATATCTTTAATATTTTGCCAGCCACTGAGTGAGTATCAACATCCCATGGTGAGAATGCGAGGGGAAAGAGAGAGAGAGAGAGAGAGAGAGAGGGAGGGAGGGAGGGAGGGAGGGAGGGAGGGGAAGATGTGGGGAAGGTGCCACACACCTTTAAATGATCAGCTCTCATAAGAACTTATTTTATGAAGACAGCATCCAGCTATGAGGGATCCACCCTCATGGTTCAAACACCTTCTGCCAGGACCCACCTCCAGCATTGGGATCTGTAACTCAACATGAGATCTGGGCAGAAACAAATATCCCAACTCTATCATTACCCAAGCAATTTATAGATTCAATACTACTCCTTCCAAAGTACCAATATAATTTTTTGCCAAATTAGAGAAAACCATTCTGAAATTCATATGAAAGCAAAAATGAATGTGGATAGCTAAAGCAATGCTAAGCATAAAGTGCAAAGCTGAAGCCATCACACTACTCGACTTCACACTAATTTTTGGATTTTTAGTAGAGACAGAGTTTCACCACATTGGCCATCATACTACTCTATAAGGCTACAGTAACCAAAAAGCATGGTACTGGTACAAAAGCAAACATGTAAACTACCAGAAAAAAATGGAGAACTCAAAAAGGAAGCTGCACATCTACAATCAACCAATCTTTGGCAAAGCTGACAAAAACAAGCAATAGGGAAAGGATCTCCTGTTCAATAAACAGTTCTGGGATAACTGGCTAGCCATATGCAGAAGACTGAAGCTGGACCCCTACCTTTCACAATATAAAATTATTTACTCAAGGCTGGGCATGGTGTCTCACAAATGTAATCCCAGCACTCTGGGAGGCCAAGACAGGTGGATCACTTGAGGTCAGGAGCTCGAGACCAGCCTAGCCAATGTGGTGAAACTCTGTCTCTACTAAAAATCCAAAAATTGGCTGGGCATGGTGGCACAAGCCTATAATCCCAGCTACTCTGAAGGCTGAGGCAGGAGAATCTCTTGAACCTGGGACACAGAGGTTGTAGTGAGTCTAAATTGTGCCACTGCATACCAGCCAGGGCAACAAAGTGAGTGAGACTCCATCTCAAAATAATTAAGTAAAATGATTTATTCAAAATGGATTAAAAATTTAAATGTAAGACCTCAAACTGTAAAAATTCTTCAAGAAAACCTAGGAAACATCCCTGATATTAACTTTGGCAAATAATTTTTGGCTAAGTCCACAAAAACTCTTACAATAAAACAAAAAAACGGACAAGTAAGACCTAATCAAATTAGAGCTTCTGCACAGCAAACTGAACTATGAATAGAGGAAACAGACAACATACAGAATGGTATAAAACATTTACCCCAACTCTGCAGCTGACAAAGTTCTAATGTTTAGAATCTGTAAGGAACTTAACAATTCAAAAAAAATAAATAATCCCACTAAAAATAGGAAAAGGACACCAACAGACACTTCTCAAGAAAAATTATACAAGTAGCCCACAAACATGAAAATATGTTTATCATCACCAATTATCACAGAAATGCCAATCAGAACCACAATGAGATACGATCCCACACCAATCAGAATGACTGCTATTAAAAAGTCAAGCAACAGCAGACCCTGGTGAGGCTGTAGAGAAAAGGTAACACTTATAAACTACTGGTGGAAATACAGATTAGTTCAGGCACTGTGGAAAGCAGTCTGGAGATTTTGTAAGAAGCAGTCTGGAGATTTCTCAAAAGACTTAAAACAGAGCTACTACTGAACTAAGCAATTCCCTACTGGGTATATACCCATCACAAAATACTTCATCCTACCAAAAAGCCACATGCTCATGGACATTTATCACAGCATTATTCATAATAGCAAAGACATGGAAATGACATAAAGAAAGAAAATGCAATAAAGACAGAATATTTGAAAAAATAAAAGCACTGATTTTTTCCCATCTTGAGTGATCTAACATGTAACAGTTTGTTCAAAGGGACAGCAATATATTTGATTATGTATGCTTATGTGTGTTGTAAACCAAGAGTATCCAGGACAAGTCTCAATCATTAGGATGGTCACTTTGTTAAGGCTAAGGATGCACCTGTGACACAGCCTCAGGAGGTCTTGACATGTGTTCAAGGTGGTCAGGGCACAGCTTGGTTCTAGACATTTCAGGGAGACATGGAACATCTACCAATATATGTAAAATGTACACTCGTCCCATACAAAAAAGCAGGATAATTCAAACTGTTGAGGAGGCTTCAAGGTCATAGGTAGATAAGACAGAAACAGACGGATTCTTTTGAGATTCTGATTAGCCTTTCCAAAGGAGTATCAGATATGCATTTATATCAGCAAGCAGAGGGATGACTTTGAGTTCTTTGTCCTTTGTCCACAAGTAGTTTCCTTAATAATATATACTATTATTAGCAATATGATTAATAATCTATATTATTATACAATTATACTATGTATAATATATATAAATAGATATTACATATATAAGGACATATATTTAATATAAATAAGACTACAGTACATTTACTATATATAAGGATATATAAAATATATATGGATATAAGAGAATATATATGAAAGAATACACAATATATCTAAGAAATATATATAATATACAATATATAAGGATATTATATATATATATATATATGTTCCTCTAAAAAATACACTCACACAGTAAAAGGAAAGTAAATCTTGGAATCTGAAAATCACTAAGCCAAAGGGAAAAGTCAAGCTGGAAATGGCTTAGGGAAAACCTACCTCCCATTTTAGTACATAATAAAGTATATATAATATATATTATATATATCCTTATATATATATCTTTATACATTATATATTTGCACACTATATTAAATATAATATATATTACATAATAAGTGTATATTATACATATATATGTATAACATAATATATAATATATAATATGTGTAATACATATATCACAATTATAGGATATATAATATATAATACATGTGTATTATGTATAATATGTATAACACATATTATAAATATATTATAATTACATAATAATCATATTTAGTGTTTCTGCACAACAAAAGCTCTTGTTTCACCAAGAAAGAACACACATTTCTTCTAAAATTCACAAGGAACTGCTTAGGGAAAACTTGCCTCCAATTCTAGTATATAATAAAGTGTATAAAATGAAGCATGTAAGAATATATACGGAAATATAATGATATATATAAGAAGATACATTCTTTTATATATATTAATATATACATGAATATATAAGGATATAAATATATATATCAAAGAATATATATATGGGTATATATCTTTATATATATGTGGCCTATATTGTATAATATTTGCCATATATTATAATGTAATATATATATACATAACATACATTCATATGGTAATATATAATAAAGAAAAAAATTTTAATTTACTATAACATATAATTATGATTATATATTATATATAGTTATGATAATATATTATATATTATACATTATATTATAGAATACACCACTATTTTCTATTTATAAACATATACACATATAATTATATACATGTAAAATAATTATGTACATATATAACCTACATAAAATATATATAACTATAAAATTACATATTTATATAACATAATTTATATATATTACTATATTATACATCATATATTTTATATTACTATATATTTTATATTATATACATGAAGTACATAAAACATACAGTAGTATCAAAAACATATACTAATAAATTTTATTTTATGAATAACATGATATATATTATATATATTTATACATGCAATATATAATATATAAAATATATAATACAAAAAGTATATATTTATATACGTTATATATTAAAATATTATATCATAATATATACATTACATATATATTATATCTATATATTATATCATATGATATATATTACATTATATATAATATATGCAATACATGATATATTTATATATTATATGTATTATATAATTTCAAGTATCATATATTATTGTATGAGGTATAAATTGGTTGTAGTGAGCATAATGTAATAAAAATAACATGTAAAATACATAATTTTACATATATAAATACATAATTTTAAATATATTACATATAAAAATACATATATTTATATATTTTGTATGTTACATATATATGCATTTTATATTTCTATATATTTCATAAGTTATATGTTTTATATGTGATACATATATTTATATATAAATACAAAGTATATACATATTTTATATAGAATCATGTAATAGATATATTAATACAATCATTAATTTATATATAATATATATTTATATATACAATCACATAGATTTATATGAAATATACTATAGATGCCACTATTATATAATTATATGTAATATAGAACAATAAATTATTTAATATATTTTATATATAATATAGAGTTGAAATTGTTGCACATATATACGGAAAACCTTAGGGCAACCACTTAAACTAATGAAGTATATATTATACTTAATATATATATAATGTATATTATCATTACGATTATATATTCTAATATTATCACATAATATGTATATTATTGTCATATATGATATGTAATGTATAACAGTATTATATATATTATATATATTCTATTATATATTCAGTTATATACCAGCATATTTATCTAAATATATGCTTAATTATATACATATATTACACATACATATAATTACATTCTATATATTATAGACATATATAAAATTAATATTATATAACATGTATCATTATGTATTATATACAAAATATTTTATATATAGTATAAAATATAAAGTATATAATATGCAATATGTAAAATTATATATATTATATATTAAGTATATATCATAAAATATATAACACAAAATATAAAATAATGTATATCATATATATTACATATTACATATGATATATATTTTATATGATATATATTTTACACAGTATGTATATTTAATATATATTATACAATGACATTTAGGATATATAAAATATATAAGTATTTTATATATAACTCTTTATGATATAGAAGCATATATCATATACTTACATATAATTATATATGATAAAGTATATATATACTTCTATATATGTTATATATATTATATATTATATAATTATTTTATATATAGAATTACATAATCATATGTATATATATACATATGCATATACATACATATGTGTATATATGCATATGCATATGTATATACATATACATATATACATATGTGTATATATGCATATGCATATGTACATACATATCTACATACATATGTATATACATATATACATATGAAATTATATATAATATATATTATATATTGCATAGTATATATAATATATATTTTCTATAATACATGATATATAAAAATATATACAATTAAATTATATGATTACATATAAGTATATATATTTACATATAATTAGCTATATATAATTATATATATAATACCTATGTAATTTATAAAACCTATATGTAATTTTATATATTATATATTATATATATTTAACTTAATTACATATATTTTGGTTTATATATTAACATATATAAATATATAATATACAAATATGTATATATATGTTTATATGTATATTATATATGTATATATGTTATATATGTTTATATGTATATATGATATATAATGTTATATATGTTTATATGTATATTATATATGTATGATATATGTTATATGTTTATATGTATATTATATATGTATGATATATAATGTTATATATGTTTATATGGATATTATATATGTATATTATATATGTTATATATATGTTTATATGTATATTATATAAGTATATGATATATGTTATATGTTTATATGTATATTATATATGTATGGTATATGTTTATATGTATATTATATATGTATATGATATATGTTATATGTTATATATCATATACATGTTATGTATCATATAACATATATAATATACATAAAAACAAATTATATATATATTTATATATTATATATTTATATATGTTAATATATAATCCAAAATATATATAAGTTAAATATTATATATAATATATAATATATAAAATTACATATAGGTTTTATAAATTACATAGGTATTATATATATAATTATATATAGCTAATTATATATAAATATATATACTTATATATAATCATATATAATTTAATTGTATATATTTTATATATCATGTATTATAGAAAATATATATTATATATACTATGTAATATATAATATATATTATATATAATTTCATATGTATATATGTATATACATATGTATGTAGATACGTATATATATAGATATTATATATACATTATATGATTATATATTCTTATATATGTGTATTTTCATATATTCTTATATAAAATTATATATATTCTGTTTATATATTATATACACTTATGTAATATATATTAAAAAACATATAATATATAAAATATATCAAAACAAATATATAAAATATAAATATATAATTTATATATATTAATTTTTATATAATTATTATATATTTATATATACATTAAAATATATAATGTATATATTTATATATTTATATATATTTATCTAATATACCATATATATGAATTATATACATAAATATATATTATACATAATAGATAATTATATATAATATACAATATATAAAAATATAAAAATATATAATATATAATATACATAAATGTATATAAATATGTAATATATGTTTATATAATATATATTTATAAATTTACAAATATTTATAATATAGATATATATATCAATATAATATATATTATATATATTACATGTTTATATATTTATACATATTTTTATATATTATATATTATACAAATATTTATATATTTTTCTATATGTTTATATATTGTATTTATTATATATATTTCAATATATAATTTTTATATCCTTTATTTTATAACATGTGTTTTATTTTATAGATTATACTGTATAAAATATATATTATATATACTATGTAATATATATAATGTATATTTGATATATAGTATTTATTTTATGTGTGTATTTCATATTTTATTATATACTTTATATTAGATATATATACTTATATATGTATGTATATATTTTATATTTTCTATGTATAAATTTTATATGATATATAGTTTATATTATATATATTATAAAGTATATATCATAAAATATAAAATATATTGTTTTATATATTATACATAAAATATATATGATATAATAAAGCATATATCATAAAATGTTATATAATTACAATTTTATATATATAATTATCATGTAATTTTATATATGTGTAATATAGGTATATAACATGTATATAATTATATGTATATGTACATAAATATACTCATGTATAATTTATAATAGATGATGTATAATATATATAATACTGGTGTATTATGTATAATATATATAATATATACTGTGCATATGTGATAATCACATTACAATATATCATAGTAATTATAATATATTATATATATAAAGTATAATATATACTTTGTTAAGTGGTTGCCCTGTTTTCATATCTATTTACAACAATTTCAACTCTATAACATATTACACAATAACGAAATAATACATTATATATTATATATAATTATGTAATAGCTATATTAATAGTATATTTTATATTTTATATATATATTATATAAGATTGTATTAATATATTTATATATAATTATATATAAGGACATATATATATTATATATAAGTATATATATATCATATACATATAATTATATATACTTATATATATCTATATATAGTGATGTATATAATTATATATAATATGTATTATATATAATATTGTTATATATTGTATTAATAATCTATATATATAATTATATATAAGTATATGTAGCTCATTATATATAACTATATATATAATTATATAATTTATATATATATACTCATATATACCATAGGTTATTTTATATATAATTATAATTATAAATTCTAGTATATAATAAAGTATATATAATGGCATAGGTAAGATTATGAATATATAAGGAAATATGTATAATTATATATAATATAAAAATATATATTCTTACATATATAATGTAGTAATATATATATAATTATGTATATCTTTTTATATATCCATATTCTTACATACACCATATATAATCATATATAACATATTTGTATATATAAAATTATAATTATATAATTATAGTTATATATGACATATATATACTTATATAATATATATCATTATATATACTTATATACCTTGAGATATATATATATAATTATATACCATAATGACATATTATATACCATGATATATATCATATATATTATATACCATAATGATATATATAATTATATATAATATATAATTATATTATATACCATGATATATAATTATATATAATATATATATTATATACCATTATGATATATATAATTATATATAATATATTATTATATACCATAATGATATATATAATTATATATAATATTCTTATATATTTAAATATGTTTATTTATAATTATATATGGCCTAGGTAAGAATATGGATATATAAGGAGGTATACATAATTATATCTATATATTATATATGTAACAATATATATTACTTATGTGTTATATATAATTGTATATATTTCCTTATGTATCCATATTATTACATATGCCATTATATACACTTCATTATATACTAGAATGGGAGGCATGTTTTCTTTTTTTTTTTTTTTTTTTTGAGACACAGAGTTTCGCTCTTGTTACCCAGGCTGGAGTGCAATGGCACGATCTCGGCTCACCGCAACCTCCGCCTCCTGGGTTCAGGCAATTCTCCTGCCTCAGCCTCCTGAGTAGCTGGGATTACAGGCACGCGCCACCATGCCCAGCTAATTTTTTAGATTTTTAGTAGAGACGGGGTTTCACCATGTTGACCAGGATGGTCTCGATCTCTCGACCTCGTGATCCACCCGCCTCGGCCTCCCAAAGTGCTGGAATTACAGGCTTGAGCCACCGCGCCCGGCGGGAGGCATGTTTTCCCTAAGCAGTTTCCAGCTTGGCTTTTCCCTTTGGCTTAGTGATTCTGTGGTCCCAATATTTATTTTTCTTTTACTGTTTGAGTGTATTTTAGTGTATTTTTTACTGGAACATATATACCTATATATCCTTATATATATACATTATATATTCTCATATGTATTTCTTATATATATCAAATATTCTTATATATATCTATATATATACATATTTTTATAATACATAATATATATAATTTAAGGATATATATATTCTTATATATAGAATATCTATTATATACTTCATTACTTTAAGTGTTTTCCCTAAGATTTTTCCATATACACTTACAACAAATTCAACTCTACTTTCAAATAATACGATACCACTTCATGGTAGTGTCAGTATCTCATAAAAACATAATCCTAAATCCTCGTCCCTGTCTCTTATATCACTGCTATCTTTCAATGGAATTATGCATAAGTATATATATAGTATATTACATTATATATATTCTTACATTTTTTATATTATGTAGTACATATTATACATTATAAAATGTTATATAGTTATATATTGTATATTGTAATAAATATACATTCTATATTTTATCTATATTATGATATACAACATTATATATATTCTTATATATATTATATATATACATACTTATACATAATTCAATTGAAAGATAGCAGTGATATAAGAGAGAGGGATGAGAATTTAGGATTATGTTTTTATGAGGTACTCAGACTACCATGAAGTGCTATAGTATTATTTGAAAGCAGAGTTGCATTTGTTGTGAATGTATATTGAAAACCTTGGGCCAACCCTTTAAAAAGTAAATGAAATATAACTAATATCCTAAGAAAGGAGAGAAAATGTAGTCATAAAGAATGCTCAGTCAAAACCACAAAAGGCAGAAAGGATGAAGGAGAAAAATAGAAACAAATAACAAGGGCAAAAAATTTTTAAAGTAATAATTTGTTAGGAGATATTAATCCCACTATGTCCATAACCACTTTGAATATGAATATTCTAAATGCATTAATTAAAACAGATATGGTCAGAGTGGTTCAAAAAACAAGAACCAACTATACATTGTCTATAAGTAACCCTCTTCAATATAAAGACACATATTGATTAAAAGTAAATGGATGGTGAGAAACATACGTTGTGCTATCACTAATCCAAAATGAAGCAGAAGTAGGTATTAGTTTTACACAGAGACAACTTCATAGCAAGGAAAGTTATCTGGAAAAAGAGGGGCATTCGATAGTGATGGTGGGGTCAATTTTCTAACAGGACATAACAATTCTCCACTGATTTATACCTAACACGGTATGAAAATGTGAGAAAAATGTTAGCAAGAACTGCCAGAAGTAGAAGAATCCACCATTAGAGTGGAGACTTCTAACACCCCTCTAGCAGAACTGAATAGAGCCAGCAGGCAGTTAGTAAGCACATAGTCGAACTCAACAAAACACCATCAATCAAGGAAATAGAATGGACATCTACAGACCAATTCATTCACCACCATGAGAACACACATTTCTTCTCAAATTCACAAGGAACACATCAAGATAGACCACATTCTGGGCTATAAAACACACCTAAACAAATTTTAAGGAATATAAATCTTACCACATCCACTCTCAGACCTAAACTAGAAACCAATAACAGAAGGTAACTGGAAAAATCCCCAAATACTTAGACACTGAGCAATACACTTTTAAATAACACATGGGTGAAAGAAGAGATCTCAAGAGACATTTTAAAATATTCTTAGCTAAATGAAATTAAAACACAACTTTTCAAAATTTGTGGGAGGATGCAATAGTACTTTGAGGAAAATTTATAGCACTGAATGCATATATAAGACAAAAAGAAAGTTCTTAAATAAGCCATTATAATTTCCACTTTAGAAAATAGAAAAAGAAGAGGAAATAAAATCCAAAGCAGGCAGAAAAGAAATAACGAAAATAAGAGACATCACTAACACTGAAAACAGGAAATCAACAGAGAAAATCAACAAAACCAAAAGCTAGTTATGTGAGATCAATAAAACCAATAAGCTATCTAAGGAAAAGGAGAGGGAACACAAATGTCTAATCTCAGAAATGAAAAAGGGAAATCACTGCATCACCTATACCCCTACTGTATGGACATTAGGTCAGTTCTGGAGATTTTTTCCTTTCACTGGGCCATGATCCCGTTTCTTTGTATGCCAAGTTACGCTTTGGCTGAGATTTGCCATTAAAAAAAAAAAATTCAACTTTTTTCACGATTGGCTTCATACAAGGATAAGATCTTGTCTGGACAGATCTTCCAGACAGAAAATCAACCCAGAAACATCAGACTGAAACCTCACTATAAAACAAATGAGTCGCGCCAGGCGCGGTGGCTCAAGCCTGTAATCCCAGCACTTTGGGAGGCCGAGGCGGGTGGATCACGAGGTCAAGAGATCGAGACCATCCTGGTCAACATGGTGAAACCCCGTCTCTACTAAAGGTGCAAAAAATTAGCTGGGCATGGTGGCGCGTGCCTGTAATCCCAGCTACTCGGGAGGCTGAGGCAGGAGAATTGCCTGAACCCAGGAGGCAGAGGTTGCGGTGAGCCGAGATCGCGCCATTGCACTCCAGCCTGGGTAACAAGAGCGAAACTCCGTCTCAAAAAAAAAACCAAAAAAACAAAAAAACAAATGAGTCTAATATATATTCGCCAATGAACCTGGCTATATATTTCAGAAGCTTCTCTAAACTTCCTGGGGATGCATCTTCTCTGGACATGTACATATATTTTTGCAATCAGTGATGTTTGCTTGGTTCTTTTTCAGCAGCTCATAATCTCTTGCTCTTTCTGGTGTCTGTATGCAGTCCTGCGGGTTTTCTGGTGCTGTAACAGGCTGCTGAGTTCTCCTTTATTCTCAGTGGCCTCCACTTATTCAAAGTAGGAGGATTATCCTTTTGCACTCCAAGTCATGCAAGACAGAAATCAGGCACTCAGACAGAACCCTGAAAAGCCAGATTGTCGAACTTCTGCTCCCTTCTTCTCTTCTACTCCCAAGGAAGAAGCCAAGAGTTCAACATTTTCTCCTGGTTACACGAAACAGTGCCCACTTGGAGAAAGGGCTGAAATTCAACAGCTTTTCTTACCCATTCCAAGGCAGCTGTTCTCGGTTTTGCACTTGCCTGGGGTGCTGATGATTTCTAGATTTTTCATAAAGCCATTTAGGTTGCAGTCAAGATGTCAACCAGAGAGGACTGCAGTCATCTGACAGTTTGACTGGGGCTGAAGGGTCCACTTCCAAAGTGACCCAGTCACATGGTCATTAGCCAAAAGCCTCTCAGTTCCTTACTATGTGGAGCTCCCCACAAAGCTGCTTCGAAGTCCTCACCACATAGAAGTTGGCTTTTCCTAAAGCAGCTGATTCCACAGCAAGGTGGAAGGAGAAAAGTGTGGTACCTTTCCTTACCTCATCTCCTAAGTCACAAACTGTCACATCCTCTTTTTTCTATTCATTGGAAATGTGCCCCTAAATCTAGAGAAGATCTAGGCTCCACCTCTTAAACGAAAAAAAAATTCAAATAAGGGTTAACACATTTTAAAACATACATTAAAGTCACCACAAATATTAAACTTTAGTCATACACATGATCCAATCTACTCTTATCCTTATATATTATCAAATGATTTACAGATCAAGAGAATGTCCAAATGCACTGGATTTTACATAAGCATTTATTTTATTACTTTAACATTTATAAAGATAATCTAAAATGTGTACTTAAAAAAAATTAGGCAGTTTTTAGATTCCTGTCTTCTTTCTAGTTTTCTCTGTGTCCGAAGAAAACAGTTTATAATTTTAATTAAAGCCAGTAATTAATAAAAAGACTACAGTTGGTATAAGTCAATCTGAGGCCCACATTAAAAAATAAACAATTATAAATAAAAATATAAAGACTACAGTTGGTATAGTAATTAGAAAAGATTAATATGTATACTGGCAAAGATAATGGTAAGGGAAGTTAATTTACAAAAATGGTAATTTAACGTAAAAAGGTACATGTAACGTACATACTGGAAATTCAGGTATGATTAATTATATCTCAAAATTAAGGTTTAATTTCATTATGCATTTACATACTTATCAACTTACACATGTCTAAACATATAAAAATATACTGTCATTAATTTTAAAAGTCTGTATATGTTAAGGAAGAATATTAATGAATTTATTCACTTTTTTAAAAGCTCATAAATGCAATAAAAGTTATATGGATTATATATAGAGTGAAATTATATTTTGAAATTTCTTTTATATTATGACAAAATTATTCTATGCTCCGATAACAGAGATTCCCTTTTAACAACAAAATAGTGTGGGAACTCTGTTTCTGGTAAACTCTTGAAAGTTTTTGAATTTTTAAACAATATTCTAAGGTGAGTATTTAAAGATCATGGCTGCTGATGATTTAAAAATATTGTTCAGAATGATTGTATTTTCTTTATGCAACTATGACTTACATTCATGTCTTACTTCATCTAATTACTATTCTTGATACTGTCTTTGCTTTATCTGGCCCTAAATATGCAATAATAAAATTGCCCATATGTATTTTATGCCTATACTATCACAGGATTTTCAAGAATAACTTTGACTTATAAATATAAGAAAATAGTAAGACTTGATTTGGTAACCTCCAAATTTAGTTAACTCAAAAACGTTGTGAAAACTTTTATCAAATTTAAGACAGATCCCAGAGGAGAACACCGAGCTCATTTCATTTTATGCCTGTGTTCTACTAGACTTCAAAAAAGAAATCATACGTGACTTAAAATTTTAAGAGCAAAGAAAAAGAGAAAACATTTAAAAACTCATATAGGGAGGCTAACATGATCATGACTGGATACAAGGTAACTACTGAAAAAAGTTAATGTGTTTCCTTGATATATGCTATAAACAAATAGAAAAAAGAAAACTAGATAATCACAATGGGAAAAATAGCTATTGAATTTACAAAAATGAAGTAAGAAATGTGTAAGATACACTTGAAGTAGTCTAGAAAACTTTTATCAGTCTAAATCTAAACTTAAAACCTGAATTAGAAAACTTAAAAGATAGAGATGATCTTTGTCCCAAAGTCTGTATCTAAAAAGACTGAAATTTTAATCAGATGGCAATTTGTGTGTGATTTAATAAACGGTTTCAAAGTTTATATAAAAAATAAGCCCATGTGAGAATAGCTACTTTTTGTCCAAACAGAAATAAAGAAAATGTTAGGGAGTGGAGGCCTGTTTCTACCGGTTATCAGAGGATAAATCCTAGAGTACTGTGCTGATACAAAACACATTAATGGCAGTAGTGGCAGTCAGACATGACTTATACATAAGAATTTCAAGGATAACAAATGGAACATTTGAAATCAGTAGAGAATGGAATTGTTTTGAGAAAGATAGGTATGTGGAATTTGAGAAAACCAGTAATAAGCTTCAACTAACATAAAGACTTTGATATAAAAATAAAATCATTACAAGAAAGTAATTCTTTATATCCTTGCAGTAAGCAATGCCTTTTACTTATGACATGAAATACAAATATCCTGAAGTTTAAAAATAAACAAATTTTGCTACCTAAAAAGTAAAACCTCCCCTTTAAGCAAAATATTGATCAATAATGTTAAAAGGCAAGTGACAGGCTGGAAGGATTTGCAATGTATGTATCAAAAATAATATTTAGAATATCTGTAGTTCAAATTACTAAGAACTTGTAAAACACAGTGGGAAAATGGGAAAGAATATAAATAGGAACTGTACAAAAGAAAAGGCACAGATCATGTATTCACAAATGTTTCGGTTTCTAACCGAAGTACCAAGCTTGGATTTTTCTTTTTAAAGAGGCAGGTTCGTAGGAAGGAAAAACACCAGCCAGGATAGAGATAGAAATGAAAGAATTTATTTACAGAATGGAGGTACAGGATAAAAATGGAAATGAGAAAGTTATTTACAAGGTACCATACCCAGAAGAGCCGCTTCTGCACATCAACACCAGCAAACAGCAGCACGGGTTAATGTAAGATAGTAGTTCCCTCTTCTCACACTAACACCGGCAAACAGCAGCACGGGTTAATGTAAGACAGTTGCAGCGCTTCCTTCTTCTCACCTAATGGCATTTTTTTTTTTGGCTGCTTTTATTCATTAGGGTTTATACAAGGACAAGTACAGACCTCCTCTTGGAATTATACCTTCATTATGCAACCCCATCCTTGAAATTGTTTACCAAAATTGCAGGCACAGAAATTGGCCAGATTTCCGTGCCTTATCAAAAATATGTCTGGGAACATTCTGAGCTCGGGATGCTCCCAGAGACTGTTCAAGGAAATGAAGATAAACTATTTTTCTCAAGTGGGGTTCTGGTCATAGCTCATGTCCTTAAATGCCCCTACAACAAATAAAAAGGTGCTTCATCTGTCTAACGGCCAAGATATGTCTTATAATATAACACAGAATTGCCCCATCTCATTGGTATAATTTTAAAAATACATATTCAGTACAGAAATTTATATGCCACTTCAATATTTTTATGATTACTACTTTTGTTATTCTAAAAACAAATAAGTCAAAAAATGGAATAAGAAAACATATTGTAAATATTTATATGATATGGGTAGGAGAAACCTAAATAAGACCCCAAAGGTAGAAGTTTAAAGGGAAGACTAATAGGTTTATCCATATGAGAATTTTAAAGTATTCTGTACGTTAAAAGGAATACTCAATTAGGAATTGGAGAAAGATGGCGAAACAGAAAGCTTCACTGATAGTAACCCCTAAGAGCAAGGACACCAACTTAACAACTATCTACACAGGGAAAAACCCATCTTTATAAGAACCAAAAACCAGGTACCAAAACTGCCTCAAAAAGTTGGAGCACCAAGCGAGCTTCAGGACTTGACCCTTGGATGGCATTTCTGGACCTGCCCTGGGCCAGGGGAGCCCACTGCTCTGAAGCGTGAATCCCAGGCCAGGCAGCATTCACCACAAGCTAACTAAAGAGACCATGGACCTTAAGGAAATATCAGTGTCTGGCAGTACTCCTTGTGGCTGGGTGGTGGTGGCTACAGATGAGGCTCCTCTGCCTTTGGAAAGGGAGGGAAGAGCAGGAAGGACTGTGACTTGCGGTTTGAGGGCTAGCTCAGCCACAGTATAATAGAATAGCAGGTAGATCTCTAACTGTTTTGACTCCAGTCCCTGACCCCCAGACAGCACTTCTGGACCTACCCAGGGTCTGGGAGAACATGGCACCTGGAAGGGAAGGATACAGGCCTGGATGGCTTTGCTACCTGCTTATTAAGATACATATAAACAGATACATATATATGTAGTAGTGACCGTGCTTTATCAGAGCTATTTTTAATGATGTTATTCTAGAATGTTTTCTTTCCAGATGATGATTCAGAAGCTAATTTAAAAAAATGGTGCCAGGTACCACAACAGTAACAGAACTTTGCAATTTTGGGGGGGGGTTTGTTTTTTACCTTTTTTTCCTCTTTTTTTTAAATGGAGTGTGCTGGATGTCTCTATAGTTTTGTTCAGATGACTGTAGAACCTCGAAAAGCTGTTGCTGCTATTGATGCATAACATACTGCTATTATTGGTCTATATATATATATATACACATATATTTAAATTTTGAATTTTTGGAAACTTTAGCTGTGCTGTCAACTTCGGAAAAAGTATCCCAGTTTACTGTGTTGAGTTGACATTGTACAGAAATTCACAGCCATATTGGTCTAAAAACGTTAAACTTGATTTTTTCCCATCTGTACAGGGGTAACACACTGTATTAAACATGTATGGTCTTATCTATATGGGTTTGATTATAGAAACTAATAAAGTATTCTCTAAATAATAAAAAAAAGAGCCCCTGGGCCTTGAGCAAACATATGCAGTAGCCAAAGAGTAGTTAAGGCAGGCCTTGGGCAAGACCCAGCACTGTGCTGGCTTCAGGTCTGACCCAATGCAGTCAAAGTGGTCATGGCCACAGGGGTGCTTGTGTCACTTTACCCCCAGGCTTTATGTGGCTCAGAACAGAGACCATGACTCTGTATGTTTGGAAAAAAGTAAGGGAAGAGTACAAGAGTCTCTGCTTGGTAATCAAGAGAATTATTCTGCATCTTTTCCAAGAGGATCAGGGTGGTACCTCTATGAGTCTACATGAACCCCCAACATTACTGGGCTTGGGGTGCCTTCTAAAGATTGTGACACCCAAGACATTTCAAATATATAAAAAAGCCTTCCCAGGAAGGATGACTACAAATAAGCCCAGATAGTGAAGATTACAATAAATTCTGAACTCAATGCACAGACACAGATGGACATCTACAAGTAAGAAGACCATGCAGGAAAACATGACCTCACCAAATGAACTAAATAAGCTACCAGAGACTCATTCTGGAGAAACAGAGATACGTGACCTTTCTGACACAGAATTCAAAATAGCTGTTTTGAGGAAACTCAAAGAAACTCAGGATAACACAGAGAAGGAATTCAGAATTCTATCAGATAAATTTAATAGAGAGACTGAAATAATATTTAAAAACCAAGCGCAAATTCCAGAGCTCAAAAATACAATTGGCATGCTGGAGAACGCATCAGAGTCCTTTAACAGCAGAATGGATCAGGCAGAAGAATTAGTGCACATCAAGACACCCTATTTGAAAATATGCTGTCAGAGGATATGAAAAAATAAACCACTGAAGTATGCCTACAGGATCTATAAAATAGCCCCAAATGATGCAAATCTAGGACTTATTGGGCTTAAAGAGAAGGTAGAGAACAAGATGGGGTAGAACATTTATTCACAGAGATAATAACATATAACTTCCCCAACCTAGAGAAAGCTATTACATCCAAGTGCAAAAAGGCTATAGAACACCAAGAAGACTTAACCCAAAGAAGACTCTTTCAAGGCATTTAATAATCAAAACTCCTGAAGATCAAAGACAAAGAAAGGATCCTATAAGCACCAAGAGAAAAGAAACTACATACAATGGAGCTCCAAAATGTCTGGGAAAACTCAGAATAGTGTAACACTGTAATTGTGGTGTGTAAACTACTCTTATCATAAATGGAATTCTAGACTAAATAATGAACCAATCAAAAATAATAAGCACAATGTCTTTTCAAGACATAGTACAATAAGATATAAGTAGAAACAACAAAGTTAGAAAGCATGAGGACAAACTTAAAATTTAACAATTTTAAATATATACACACCCAACATGGGAACACCCACATATATACAGGGAATATTATCAGAGCTAAAGAGAGAGATGGGCCCCAATACAATAATAGCTGGAGACCTCAACATCCCATGGTTAGCAAATCTTCCATACAGAAAATCTTCCACACAGAAAATCGACACAGAAACAACAGACTGAAACTGCACTACAGAATGAATGAGTTTAATAGATATTTACAGAACATTTCACCCAAGAGCTGTAGAATACACATGCTTTACCTAAGCACGTGGATAGATCATATGTTAGGTCTCAAACAAGTCTTAAAACATACAAAAACTGAAATAATATCAAGCATTCTAGAAATCAGTAACAGGAGGAATTCTGAAACAATACAAATACATGGAAATTAAACAATATGCTCCTGAATGATCAGCAAGTCAATGAAGGAATTAAGACAGAAATTTTAAAAATTCTTGAAACCAATGATAATGGGAAACACAACATACCAAAACCTATGGGATACGGCAAAAGCACACTAAGAGGGAAGTTTACAGGTGTAAGTACCTACATCAGAAAAGGACAAAACCTTCAAACAAACAATCTAATGATGCCTTTTTATGAACTGGAAACACAAGAGCAAACCAAACCAAAATGGTAGAAGAAAGAATAAAGATCAGAGCAGAAATAAGTGAAATTGAACTGAAAAATAACATACAAAAGATCAATGCAACAAAAAGATGTTTTTTTGCAAAGTTAAACAAAATTGACAAGCCTTTAGCCAGACTAAGAAAAAGAGAAGATCCAAATAAATAGAAATGAAAAGAGACACTGTAATAGATATTGTGGAAATTTAAAGGATCTTAGTGGCTATTACAAGAAACTATATGCCAATAAATTGGAAAATCTAGAAGAAATGGACAAATTGCTGGGCACATACAATGTGACAAGATTGAATGAGGGCAAAATCCAAAAGATGAACAAACCAATAACAAGTAACAAGATTGAAGCCATAATAAAAAGTCTTCCAGTAAAGAAAAGCCCAGAACCTGATAAATTCACTGCTGAATTCAACCAAACATTTAAAAAAGAACTAACACCAATCCTGGTCATACTATTTCAAAAAACAGAGGAAGAAGGAATACTTCCAAACTCATTCTGCGAGGCCAGTACTATCCTGATACCAAAACCAGAAAAAAAAACACATCAAAAAAAAAACCTATAGGCCAACTTCTCTGATGAATGCTGACACAAAAATCCTCAACCAAATACTAGCAAACCAGAAAGATCATCCATCATGGCCAAGTGGGATTTATCCCTTAGATGCAAGGATGGTTCAACATATGCAAATCAATCAACATGATACATCATATCAACAAAATGAAGAATAAAAATCAAATGATCATTTCAATCGGTGGTGAAAAAGAATTTGGTAAAATTCAACATCCCTTCATAATAAACACCCTTAAAAAACCTGGTATAGAAAGAGCATATCTCAGCATAATGAAAGCCATGTAAGATAGATCTACAGATAGTATCATACTGAATGGAGAAAAACTGAAAAAGCCTTTCTTCTAAGATCTGGAACACAACAAAGATGCACACGGTCACCACTGTTATTCAACACAGTACTGGAAGTCCCAGCTAAAGCAATTAGACAAGAGAAAATAGTAAGCAGCATCCAAATAGGAAAGAAAGAAGTTGAATGAGCCTTGTTTGCAAATGATATAATCTTACATTCGAAAAACCTAAAGTCTCCACAAGAAAACTGTTAGAACTGATAAAGAAATTCAGTAAAGTTACAGAATACAAAATCAACATACAAAAATCAGTAGCAGCCAGGCGTGGTGGCTCACGCCTGTAATCCTAGCACTTTGGAAGGCTGAGGTGGGTGGATCACCTGAGGTCAGGAGTTCAAAACTAGCCTGGCCATCATGGTGAAACTCCATCTTAAAAAAAAAAAAAAATCAGTAGCATTTGTATATGCCAAAAGTCAGTGAGCAATCTGAAAAAGAAATTTAAAAAGTAACCCTATTTATAACAGCCACATATGAAAGTAAATACCTGGAAAATAATTTAACCAAAAGAAGTGAAGGATCTCTATAAGGAAAACTTTATAAAACAATGATGAAGGAAACTGAAGAGGACATCAAATAATGGAAAAGTATTCCATGTTCATGAATTGGATTAATCCATATTGTTAAAATATCCATTCTATTTATTCAGTGCAATTCATCTCAAAATACTAATGGCATTCTTCACAGAAACAGAAAAAGTAATCCTAAAATTTATGATGAACCATAAGACTCAGAATAGCCAAAACTATGCTAAGCAAAAAGGGCAAAACTGGAGGAATCACATTACCTGGCTTCAAATACTACCACAGAGCTAGAATAACCAAAACAGCATGGTACTGGCATAAAAATGGACACACAGGCCAATAAAACAGAATAGTGAGCCCAGAAATATATCCATACATCTATAGTGAATTCATTTTTGACAAAGGTGCCAAGAACATACACTGGGGAGAAGACAGTCTCTTCAAATAAATGATGCTGAGAAAACCGGATATCCATCAGCAAAATAATGAAACCAGACCCCTATCTATCACCATCTTCAAAAATCAAATGAAAATAAATTAAAGACTTAAATCTAATATCACAAACTAGGAAACTACTACAAGAAAGCATTGGAGAAAATCTCCAGAACATTTGGTCTGGGAAAAGATTTCTTGAGCAATATCCCCACAGGCACAGGAAACCAAAGTAAACAAATGAGATCACATCAAGTTAGAAATCTGCAGAGCGAAGCATAAAATCAACAAAGTGAAGAGACAACCCACAGAATGGGAGAAAATATTTGCAAACTACCCCTCTCACAAGGAATTAATAACCAGAATTTAAGGAACTCAAACAACTCTAAGAAAAAAATCTAATAAGACAGACAATACCAAATGCAGGCAAGGACGTGGAGAAAAGGAAACCGTCATACATGGTTGGTGGCAATGTAAACTAGGCAACCACTATGGAGAACAGTTCCCCAAAAAACTAAAAACTGAGCTACCATATAATCCAGCAGTCCCACTGCTGGGTATACACCTAAAAGAAATAACATCAGTATATCAAGGAGATATCTGCACTCCTTGTTTGTTGCAGCAACGTTTACAATAGCTAGGATTTGGAAGCAATCTAAGTGTCCCTCAACAGACAAACAGACAAAGACAATGTGATACATATGAACAATGAAGTATGATTCAGCCATAAAAAATGAGATCCAGTCATTTGCAATAACACAGATGGAACTGCAGATCGTAATGTTAAGTGAAATAAGCCAGGCATAGAAAGACAAATATCGCGTGTTCTCACTTATTTGTGGGATCTAAAACTCAAGTCAACTGAACTCATGGACATAGAGAGTGGAAGGATAGTTAACAGAGGCTGGGAAGGATAGAGGGGGCTGAGGGGAGGCAGGGATGGTTAACGGATACAAAAAAGTAGAAAGAACACATAAGATGTATTTGATAGTGCAATAAGGTGACTACAGTCAATAATAATTGTATGTGTTTAAATAACTTTTAAAATATAATTGGTTTGTAATTCAAAGGATAAATGCTAGAGGAGACGGATGCCCCGTTCTTCATGATATGCTTATTTCACATTGCATAACTATATCAAAACACGTCCTGTATCCCATAAATATATGTTTGTGTGCTTACTATGTACCCACAGAAATTTCAAAAAAGAAAAACTCACAAAACTATTAAAACATGAAGAAAAATCAAGAAAAAATGATTTCAAAATCAATGCCACACCACAGTCTCCTGTGGTTGACATTATTCTTACTTCTACAATGAAGTCTAAATATATCCTTGGGTCCCTGGACTAATATGAGCTTAGTATACCCTAGAAAATTCAAGACTAGTAAATGCCACCAAACTCACAAAACTGAAGCATATTATCATAAAGGGCTCTCGTGAAGTCTGCTAAGATTTAATGTAGTACCTGTCATAGAGTGAGCCCTTAACTGTTGTTGGATGTGATATAGCATAGTACTAAAGAACTTCAGAACTGGGCCATGCTTTTAAGGGCTTTGCCTTTCATTCTCGTTACATTCAATTAAAAAATCTGCTGCTTATTTTAACTGTGTAATTATTCATCACCATATTTGTTGTGTAATACTAGCCAATCAACAATAAAGGACGAGAATCTCTACTAATTAAACAAATTCCCCTCCTTTCTTTGGAAACAAAATTGAGTCAATTTTTCACATTTTTTTGGTATTGAGGAATAATTTCTACTACTAATTTATTCTCAGTGGAATTTTGCATTCAAATAAGAAATTAACAATGATCATAATAATTGGAGAGTGTGAAATTTAACAATCTTTCCTTTTTCATCAGCGAGGAGTTTTTTCTTTTAATTTTACTTAAACATTTTAGATTTAGCCCTCGGCAATAAAATTAGTTAACATAGGGAATGCTTACTAACACATGCATCTGCACAGACACAAGTCATGCCCATATAGAAATGCTAGTTTTAGCATGCTAATTGAATATTGATCAAAACTGCCTGAAATTTTCAGGAAGAAAACATGTATATATAAATAAAACTTTTGGAAAGTTTAAAACTGTTTGGCTGTATCTTGTGGATAATCTTGTACCTCTCTTTTCACACCAACGTCTCAGAGGTGAAGAGGGTCAGTGTTTCTTTGATGAGTTTCTCTAAAGGTGGCAGTAAAATGAATGCCTGGCAGTGTCCTACTCTGAAAGCCATATGCCCAGGGAGGCTGAGAGAATCCTGGCATCCCCACAACACTTCCTTAGTAGCCAAGGACAGCACTTCACCTAGAATGAATCCTCCTTGCTGGGGGAAAAATATAGCAGGCATAGAGAGATATTTGTCATTTGGTGATACCTCTGAGTGGGAATGTCTCAAGCTCTTTTGAAGTATGAAGTGCAAGGTCCATTTCTAAGTACTAGAAACATCTTGCTGTGAAAGCACATGATGTTAGGAGTTAAGAACTCTGATGACACCACACAGGAAAACATGTTAAAGGCTGCACTGCACGCCTTTTCAAAGATCCCTAGAGCCCTCAGGAGTTCTGTTCTGGGCAATGTGATCACCAGTCTTCTTAAATGACCTTGCAGATGGCTATTACTGTACTGCTGAAGTCCAGTGCCCATGATTTATGTTTCCCCATTGTGTTATCAGCTCAAAAAAGTATTGCCACAATTACAGCTAAAGGCACTAACAGAAAAATTATCTTCTGAGTGGATGCACATTTTTTCAGTCTCAACTTCCAAAAATTGGTCATTGAGCAGTGTGAGTTTCTGTCTTTCTGTCTCAGCTTTCACTTTTACTTCATTGTAGACATCTGAGGTATAGAGAATTAATACCTCAGAGTTCTGGTTGTCCTTGTGAAGTTGTTGTCACACACCATTTCAATAAGAAAGTATGCCTGGCTGGGAGCGGTGGCCCACGCCTATAATCCCAGCACTTTGGGAGGCAGAGGCGGGCAGATCACCAGGTCAGGAGATAGAGACCATCCTGGCCAACATGGTGAAACCCCATCTCTACTAAAATGCAAAAAATTGGCTGGGCATGGTGGTGTGCACCTGTAGTCCCAGCTACTTGGGAGGCCGAAGCAGGGGAATTGCTTGAACCCAGAAGGTGGAGACTGCAGTGAGCCAAGATCGTGCCACTGCACTCCAGCCTGGGCAACAGAGTGAGACCCTAGCTCAAAAAAAAAAAAATGCCTAATACCAGAAATCAATATTATCCCCTGATCTATATAGATTTCTGGGTAATTCTTCCCTTTACATTTAATAATAGCTTCTGCTAAGCTTGCAATGTCCTGTGGGGTTCTATCACTAAGTGTCATCTGAAATGTGACACATGGCACTTCCATCAAGGAGGTTTCTTGTCATGCCTGAGAGATCAAGTCCTGGATTGATGTAATTCACATTTCTCATTGTTCTGTAACTCAACACTGTCAGAAATTGGCATTTTCAGACCCAAAGGCCAAAATAACTTGATGAAATGCCTTGCAGTACTTTGTTAGATATTAAAGAAGTGTTCCTGGGATCTCTTCATTTAGTTTTTTAATTCCACACATGAATAAAACATGATGGAAGTCCTTGGTTTCAGTTTTCATCATAACACCTACTGTCATCTCAGAATCTTGACTTCTTGTTTCTGATTCATGAAACTCAATATACTGGGAGTCATAAAGTAAATATTTATTAAGCTGTTCAGCTATTTCAAATGCATCAGCAAGAACTAGTAGTAAAGGCACTTCACCAGGGTTCTCAAGCATTTGAATCATATTTGCTTCCATATGTTTTCCAGAAGCAAGTTATCATTAGATTGTGTTTACTATATGTGAACACAATCTCTTCTAGTCTTCATTAAATGGTACTATATTGCAAAGAGCCCACACATTTCAAAGTAGCTTTCTGTAGATCTTACGACCTTCATGTGTATATGCATTTACCTTGAACAACCTGTTGGAAGCTGTTTTCAAACCTTTATAAAAGCAAGGCCAGCTAAGATGTGTCCAAATTCAAGCAGGGATTTTACCAAATCAAAAAGTCTCATACTCTTTATTTGTTTGTAAAGAGGAGAACATTACATTTCTCCACCTATAATTTCCCTGATGTTTCTTTGGAAGGCTCTCGTAAGGGTTATTTCAACAAACAAAGCATTTTTTCTTTCTTTGACTGCAGTTGTGATAGCCTAGACGAAAGCAACTGGCTCTCAAATGACCCTGGACCAATATCTGCCAGTAGTATAACGTTCTTCGGAAGTGGTTTTCCCTGTCACATTGCTGCAATCAGCTGCATTTTGGGCTCCCTCCTCACCATATTCCCAATGCTCTCTTCAATGTCTTCAAACACTGGATCCATCGTATAGTTCATATAGCTGTGATAAGCTGCTGGTGCTGATGGGATGTACAGAAATATATTTTGTTTCCTCAAACTCCTGAGCCAGCTCTTCATGACACGTGGCTATAGCTTCTTCCTCTCCTGATGGAGTCCAGGAACCAAGACTGTTAAAGGCTGCACTGCACACCTTTTCAAAGAACCCTTGAGCCCTCAGGAGTTCTGTTCTGGGAGCCTCAAAATTCTCTAAAGAATAAAGTCTATTTTGTAAAATTTTAAATAAGTCTCTCCAGTAAACTGCCTTTCACAGTAAAAAGTGGTCTCTTGTGGTTCTCACATATTTTTCACCATGTTTAGCATAATATTATAAACCTTAAATAACACCGTGGAAATCACTTGAAGTCCCATGAGTCACACCAAAGGGCTCCCAAGAAGTAAAGTTAGGACGATACAAGGAAAAGCTGAATTGCTCGATACGCACCACACACTGAGGCCTACAGCTGTGGTTGCTCACCATTTCAGGTAATTCTTCATCTTGCAAACAGATGATGTAAACTTATGGTACCAGTAAGTACAACATGGAACTATAAATAGATGTCCTCTTCCTTATGATTTTCTTAAAAGCTTATTTATTCTAGGTGACTTTTTGTTCACTTTATTTTAGGGTCAGGAGTACACATGCAGGTTTGCTATATAGGTAAATTGTGTGTCATGGGAGCTTTGTGTACAAATTACTTTTTGTCACCAGCTAATAAGCATAGTACCCAATAGTTTTTCAATCCTCACCCTCCTCCTACCTTCCACCTCAAGTAGACCATGGTGTTTGCTGTTTCCTTCTTTGTGTCCATATATAAGCAATGTTTAGCTTCCACTTATAAATGAGAACATGCAGTATTTGGTTTTCTGTTCCTGCATTAGTTTGCTTAAAATAATGGCCTCCAGCTGCTTCCATGTTGATACAAAGGACACAATTTCAATCTTTTCAGTGTCTGGGTAGTGTTCCACGGTGTGCATGTACCACATTTTCCTGATCCACTCTACCAAGCATGGGCATTTAGGTTAATCTAATGTCTTTGCCATTGGGAATAATGCTGTGTGAACATATGCATGCATGTGTCTTTACGGTAGAATGATTCATATTCCTTTTGGTATGTATATGCCCAATAATGGGACTGCTGGGTCAAATGGCAATTTTGTTTTAAGTTCTTTCAGAAATTGACAAACCACTTTCCACAATGACTAAACAAGTTTAAATTCCCACAGAAGTGCATAAGCATTCCCTTTTCTCCACAACCTTGCCAGCACCTGTTACTTTTTTACCTTTTAATAATAGCCATTCTGACTGGTGTGAGATGGTGTCTCACTGTGGGTTTTGATTGGCATCATGAAGAATAGCTAGTGGATGCTGAGCTATTATTAATACCTACATGATGGGATGATCTGTGCAGAAAACCACCATGTTACATATTACATATGTAACAAACCTGCACATATTGCACATGTACCCCTGAACTTAAGAGATAGAAATAAAAAATAATAATTGCAGGTCACCTGACAGAACGCAGTAAGATCATGGGATCACTTCTGTGATACTCTTGCCAAAAAAAGGCTTCATCTAAATCTTGTCATAATAAAAACTCAGAGAAATCCAATGGAGGGACATTCTGTATTACTGAACTTTACTCTTCAAAAGACTTAAGGTCATAAAGGTCAAAGAAAAACTGAGGAACTGTTCCAGACTGAGAGAGTCATGACAACTATGAAGAACACTGTAGACAATTAACAAAACTTGAAAAGAAACTGAGAATTAAATGATTGAATGTACTGATGGTAACTTTCTGATTATGAAGTAGTTATATTAAATCTCCTAGCTTGCAGGAGTACCCACTAAAGATATCAGATGGGATGGCATAATGTCAGCAATTTACTCTCAAATGCTTCCCAGGGGGAAAGTCGTTTTCCCTAAAATTTAGAACTTTTCTCCAATCTTAAGACTGTTCCCCAAAAGTTAATCAAGTAAATAAATGAAAAAATAAATAGAAAAAGCAAAAAACCTTAGGCAAACCTTATTTTTCCACAAGGAAAGATCTGTATAAATCAGTGCTTAAAATTAAAATTATATAAGTTTGATTGCACTGTAACAATCATAATACATCTGAACGTGGACAATGTCCACAGTACCAGTATACCAAAATGATGCCTATCTAAACTTCAATCTATCAATATAAATAAAGATAAAAATTGTAAAATACAAACAAACCATCAGTTGATTCCACTCAAGTATCAATGGCAACTTGGTTATTTGGCTGTTTAAACAGTTAACATTTGGGCAGTTCGAGTATGTAAAATTCAATAATACTGATTTTCATTTGTAAAATCCACTGAAAAGTTAGCTGAAGAAGCCAAGAAACATTTCTTAAAATACTGCATAAATTCTGATCAGACATGTATAATATGGAATATTTCCCTTTAATAAGAATATGCACATCATATATTTGACGGGAAACAAAATATCATCTGAACAGCCCAGAAATAAAATTGCCTTACCTTTCAGATCTTGTATTTTCTTTTTCTCTTTTTTTTTTTTTAATTAAGCGTCTGCTATATTCTGGGCACTCACCAGATCTTGTATTTTCTGTACAAAACCTGTGCATAATCTCTTACTGCTTCAGAAACTGGGTCTACATTCACATTTGCCTTGTGCGCAAATCCTAGAGGAGAAACCGTAGGGTATCCGTGTTCGCTTCCAGTAGCAGCTGAAAAGAAAAAGCAAGAATAATAATAATAATAATTATTTATTTCCAAGACAGGGTCTTGCTCTTTCACCTGCCCTGGTGTGATCACAGGTCACTGCAGTCTCTTCCTCCCAGGCTTAAGCAATTTTCCCACCTCAACACAAAGTCCTTGGAACTACAGGCATGAGCTACTGCACCTTGCAAGTTTTTGTATTTTATGTAGGCTCAGGGTTTTGTCATGTTGCCCAGGTTGCTCTTAAACTTCTGGGCACTAGTGATCTGCAAGCCTCAGCCTCCCAAAGTGCTGTGACTACAGGCATGAGCCAACATTCCTGGCCAAAGAATTACATTCTATATATTTCATAGGTAACTAAGTGTTAAGTCAGTAAAAAAGAGTTGAGAACTTTTTCAGTGTTAATAAGAATAAAAAATACATATGACTACAATGCTAAGTTATTATTAGATAATAATTTGCCAATAGTTGCACACTGCATTAATGATCATTGCGGTTGAGTATCACAGCTTCTGGTTTTCTCATTCTTCACTCATTTATTCAACAACCATGTGCTAAGGTACTAGATTATGACAAGCCCTGGAGTTACAAGATCAAGATATGCAGTCCACCCCTCAGCAATCGTAAGCTATAACCTGAAAAAGTAGACAAACAGGCAGTTTTCATGCCAAGTCATAGACACCCTGACAGGTATAACACAGGGCACTATTAGAACATAGGAGGGACACCTATCCCAGTTTTGTCTTGATACTGTAGGCTTTTTGGTGGAGGCACGGTTAGTGGATGCCTGAAGGACACGAAAAACAGATTGGCAGAGCCAAAAAGCAAGTGCAAAGAGCTGGAGGTGAAGGAAGAGCACCATGGAGTTCTGTGCAGTCCAGTTTGGCTGGATGCTAGAACAAAGGGGCAGAATACAGTAAGTGGTGAGAGATGTGCCTGAGGAACTTGACAAGAACCAAATGAACATGGGTGTTTATATTCCATGATAAGGAATTTGGAACTTTTCCTGAGGGCAAAAGTAAACCAATGACACTGTAAATGACTGGGGATTTAAAGTGTTAACCTCTCAAGCAACTGTTTACAAACTATAACTGCCTGAGGTTACTAGATGAGACTGGAGTGTTTTGGCCTTAAAAATCACTACCATCGGCTGTGCATGGTGGCTCATGCCTGTAATCCCAGCACTTTGGGAGGCCGAGGCCGGCGGATTCCCTGAGGTCAGGAGCTTGAGACCAGCCTGACCAATATAGAGAAACACCATCTCTACTAAACATACAAAATTAGCCAGGGTGGTGGTGCATTCCTATAATCCCAGCTACTCGGGAGACTGAGGCAGGAGAATCGCTTGAACCCCAGAGGCAGAGGTTGCAGTGAGCCAAGATTGCACTCCAGCCTGGCAACAAGAGCGAAACTCCATCTACAAAACAAATAAATAAACGCCTTTCTGAGTTGGCTGTGGGTTTGTGGTGCTCCCTGAGCTGTCTGTCCTGTTCCAAGATGCTTCAAAGAATTATTAAAAATATGTGGCTCCCCGTGAAGCCCACTCTACCCAAGTTTACCAGGAGATTTGGGCAGGAAGAGGGCTGATGGGCTTCATCATTTATAAAATCCCGGCCGCTGATAAAAGAAGTAACACTGGAAAAGCTTCAGCTGCTGCTCATGGTCCTCACTAACCAGCTTTACTTGGAGTACATGTGAAAGAAAACGTCAGTCTGCTTGTAAATTTGAGCAAGCTGTGTTAGATGGGAAGCGTGGAACATCACTGTACACTTCAACTGTTCACTTCACGGCATGAATGAATGCATCTGTGAGATGCACAAAAAAAAGAGAAGTGGTGAAAGATCTAAAATCGACACCCTATTGTCAAAATTAAAAGAGCTAGAGGAGCAAGATCAAATTCAAAAGCTAGCAGAAGACAAGAAATAACTAAGATCAGAGGAGAATGGAAGGAGATAGCGACACAAAAAAAACCCTTCAAAAAATCAGTAAATCCAGCAGCTGGTTTTTTGGGGGTTTTTTGTTTGTTTGTTTGTTTGTTTGTTTGTTTGTTTGTTTTTTAAAGATCAACAAAAAGATAGACTGCCAGTCAAACTATAAAAAAAGAGAGAGAATTGAATAGATGCAATTAAAAATGATAAAGGGGATATCACCATCGATTCCACAGAAATACAAACTACCATCAGAGATTACTACAAACACCTCTATGCACATAACCAGTAAATCCAGAAGATTTGGATAAATTTCTAGATACTTACACTCTCCCAAGACTAAACCAGGAAGAAGTTGAATCCCTGAATAGACCAATAACAAGGTCTGATGCTGAGGCAGCAATTAATAGCCTACCAACCAAAAAAGCCCAAGTCCAGATGGGTTCACAGCCAAATTCTACCACACGTACAAAGAGGAGCTGGTACCATTCCTGTTGAAACTATTCCAAACAATACAAAAAGAGGGAATCCTCCCTAACTCATTTTATGAGACCAACATCATCTTCATACGAAAACCTGGCTTGAAGAGACACAACTAAAAAAGAAAATTTCAGGCCAATATCCATGATGAACATCGATGCAAAAATCTTCAATAAAATACTGGCAAATTGAATGCAACAGCACATCAAAAAGCTTATCCATCTCGATCAAGTAGGCTTCATCCTGGAGATGCAAGGCTGGTTCAACATACACAAATCTATACATGTAATGAATCACATAAACAGAACCAAAGACAAAAAACACATGATTATTTCAATAGATGCAGACAAGGCCTTCGAAAAAATTCAACAGCTCTTTATGCTAAAAACTCTTAATAAACTAGGTATCGATGGAACGTATCTCAAAATAGTAAAAGCTATTTATGACAAACCCATAACCAACATTATACTAAATGGGCAAAAACTGGAAGCATTCCCTTTGAAAACTGGCACTACACAAGGGTGCCCTCTCTCCCCATTCCTATTTAACATAGTATTGGAAGTTCTAGCCAGAGTATTCAGGCGAGAAAAAGAAATAAAGAGTATTCAATTAGGAAAAGTGGAAGTCAAATTGTCTCTATTTGCAGACGACATGATTGTATATTTAGAAGACCCCACTGTTTCAGCCCAAAATCTCCATTAGATGATAAGCAACTTCAATAGTCTCTGGATAAAAAAAATCAATGTGCAGAAATCACAAGCATTCCTATACACCAATAACAGACAAACAGAGAGCCAAATCACGAGCAAACTCCGATTCACAATTGCTACGAGAATAAAATACCTAGGAATACAAATAACAAAGGATGTGAAGGACCTCTTCAAGGAGAACTACAAACCACTGCTCAAGGAAATAAAAGAGGATATAAACAAATGGAAAAACATTCCATGCTCATGGTTAGGAAGAATCAATATCATGAAAATGCCTATATTGACTAAAGTAATTTATAGATTCAATGCTATCCCCATCAAGCTACAGTGACCTTCTTCACAGAACTGGAGAAAACCACCTTAAACTTCATATGGAACCAGAAAAGAGCCCGCATAGCCAAGACAATCCTTAGCAAAAAGAACAAAGCTGGAGGCACCACACTACCTGATTACAAGGCTGCAGGAACCGACAGCATGGTACCGGCGCCAAAACAAAGATATAGACCAACGGAACAGAACAGTGGCCTCGGAAGTCATGCCACACATCTACAACCATCTGATCTTTGACAAACCGGACAAAAACAAGCAACGGGGAAAGGATTCCCTATTTAATAAGTGGTGTTGGGAAAACTGGCTAGCCATGTGCAGAAGGCTGAAACTGGACCCCTTCCTTTCACCTTATACAAAAATTAACTCCAGATGGATTAAAGAGTTAAACATAAGAACTAACACTATAAAGACCCTAGAAGAAAACCTAGGCAATATCATTCAGGACATAGGCATAAGCAAGGACTTCATGACTAAAACACCAAAAGCAATGGCAACAAAAGCCAAAACTGACAAATGGGATCTAATCAAACTTAAGAGCTTCTGCACAGCAAAAGAAACAATCATTAGAGTGAACCAGCAATCAACAAAATGGAAAAAATTTCAGCAAGCTACCCATCTGACAAAGGGTTAATATCCAGAATCTACAAAGAACTAAAACAGATATACAGCAAAAAATACCAACCCATCAAAAAGTGGGCAAAAGATATGAACAGACACGTTTCAAAAGAAGACATTTATGTGGCCAAGAAACACATGAAAAAATGCTCATCATCACTGGTCTTTAGAGAAATGAAAATCAAAACCACATTGAGATACCATCTCATGCCGGTTAGAATGGCTATCATTAAAAAATCTGGAGACAGATGCTGGAGAGGATGTGGAGAAATAGGAACACTTTTACACTGTTGGTGGGAGTGTAAATTAGTTTAACCCTTGTGGGAGACAGTGTGGCGATTCCTCAAGATCTAGAAATAGAAATTCCATTTGACCCAGCAATCCCATTTATGGATATATACACAAAGGATTGTAAATTGTTCTATTATAAAGACACCTGCACATGTATGTGCATTGTGGCACTGTTTACAATAGCAAAGACTTGGAACCAACCCAAAGGCCCATCAATGATAGACTGGATAAAGAAAATGTGGCACATATACACCATGGAATACTATGCAGCCATAAAAAACGATGAGAATGATGAGTTCATGTCATTTGCAGGGACACAGACGAATCTCAAACCCATCATTCTTAGCAAACTGACATAAGAACAGAAAACCAAACACCGAATGTTCACTCATAAGTGGGAGTTGAACAGTGAGAACACATGGACACAGGGAGGTGAAGATCACACACCAGGGCCCGTTGTGGAACGGGAGACTCGGGGAGGTATAGTGGTGGGTGGGGAGATTGGGGAGGGATAACATTAGGAGAAATACCTAATTAGGTGATGGATGGCATGGAGGCAGCAAACCACCATGGCATGTGTATACCTATGTAACAATCCTGCAAGATCTGCACATGTACCCCAGAACTTAAATTAAAAAAAAGAAAAAATCACTACAACAACCCTGAGAACTTGATGATGCCTTTGTTTTCTGAGGACAGTTTCTGTGTACTGTCTGACAGCCCCATAGGGATGGCAAAAGTAAAGTGTAGAGCCCGACTTCTCGAGCTTTTTTTTTCAAGCTATGGAAGGTGATAATTCATGAGGCATAAGTATGTTCTTCATTATACATGTTCAAGTTTTCACATCTTTCATTAGATGTGTGTAAGAAAGAATATTTAATGTAGTACCTATTAACCAAAGAATGAAAAGGGATGTCATTTGCAGTTTATTTCACACATATACTACTTAACCTAAATTTAATTTATAAATTTTGGTAATGGCCAGCCACAGTGGCTCACTTCTGTAATCCCAGCACTTTCGGAAGCCAAGGCCAGTGGATCACAAAGTCAGGAGTTCAAGACCAGCCTGGCCAAGATGGTGAAACCCTGTCTCTACTAAAAATACAAAACCTGGCCAGGCATAGTGGCAGGTGCCTATAATCCCAGTTACTTGGGAGGCTGAGGCAAGAGAATTGCTTGAACCCGGGCAGCAGAGTTTACAGTGAGCTGAGATCGTGCCATTGCACTCCAGTCTGGGCGATAGGGTAAGACTCTGTCTCAGAAAAAAAAAAAATTATTTTCTGAGGGGGGTAACATACCTCCTACACCTAAAGGTATATCATTTTCCAACTTCTGCTGCATCTGAAATAAGTCAACTATTATTTACAATGTTTCAGAAGAGACCTTATTATGGTAAGAAGTATCAATTACAAAACATGGCCTTTAAATAATACTTTCAGAGACTAGACCTAACTTGAAGATTGCTTAAAAAAAGAATCACATAAATTCCTATTTTAAGTTTAGATAAAGGAGAACATATATGTTATGCTGTTTAATCTCATAAAAGCACAATTAATATTGGTCTGTTGGACGATGTCATTTCAAAAGTGTGAGGTTTTCACTTACTAGTACAGAGGTTAAACAATTCAACTCATATTTTGCAATGAGTGCATTACTTTCCCATTCTTATCAAAACTCTGCCCTTTATAAAAGTCTAATCAGTTTTTCACTTTAATGAATAGTTCCTTAAAATGAACTGTTATCCACTTGTATAAAATAATTATTTTAACATATGTCCTTTACTATTAATTCAGCACAGAATCTTTTTTTTTAATTGCATTTTAGGTTTGGGGGTACATGTGAAGAACATGCAAGACTGTTGCATAGATACACTCGTGGCAGTGTGAGTTGCTGCCTTCTTCCCCATCACCTATATCTGGCATTTCTCCCCATGCTATCCCTCCCCAACTCCCCACCCTCCACTGTCCCTCCTCTATTTCCCCCCAACAAACCCCAGTGTGTAGTGCTCCCCTCCCTGTGTCCATGTGTTCTCATTGTTCAATACCCGCCTATGAGTGAGAACATGTGGTGTTTGATTTTCTGCTCTTGAGTCAGTTTGCTGAGAATGATGGTTTCCAGGTTCATCCATGTCCCTACAAAGGACATGAACTCATCGTTTTTGATGGCTGCATAGTATTCCATGGTGTATATGTGCCACATTTTCCCTGTCCAGTCTATCATCGATGGGCATTTGGGTTGGTTCCAGGTCTTTGCTATTGTAAACAGCAGCACAGAATCTTTAATACACACTTGAAGAAAGCAGTGTTGTTGTGATGGCATGTGAATATATTCCACTGGTAAAAGATTAAAAATATTACACTATTATGGTTAACATTTCTTTATTCATAGGGACACAAAGATTTCAGAAAATTTACGTGAAAACAAGAATAAAAATAGATTAGAGCCAGTTTCATTGACTCATTGGTGTCTAGAATTAGAAACTAGGAAAACAATGTAGTCATTTAACTGCAACTTTGATTTCTTTTCAGAAACTAGTACCCATTTTTGAAGCATCTGACAAGTTACAGTTATCTACTTAATTATGAAATATGTGGGAATATTTCAAACTTATTGTCAGTGTCTCTATCTAGAGTGCTCTCATTTAAATCTTTTGTAGAATAAGCACTCTCTCACTAAAGGCCCAGACAGGGTCTAAGACGGTTTGTGGCGAGAATGATATCTCATGCCTTTACAAATTTTAGGTGTCAATTTTTTTTTTTTTTACTAACAGGTTAACCAATATTTTGAGCCTCCTTTCCATAACATTTCTGTGACAAAAACATTATAAATAGGCTTTACAGAGTAAGTAACATTGTGACATGGTAAAAGCCCCATAAACCTGCATACCTCAACTGTACCTCAGCTTTCTGTTGAAACTGCTCCCTGTAACCCTGATGTGACAGGCAAGCAGTCCAAACCCAGGCCATGTTGGCCCCTGCAACTTGTAATAAGTAACTAAGGTCTGTAATTTCCACCCTACCCAGACAATGTGTAAACTAACGCTTAACTTCTGTGAACCACTTAAGTAACAATTGGAATATCAGAAGCCCCTCACCCTCTCAACCTCACCCCTGCCCAGGAGGTGGTTTACAGAATGTCCAAAGTCCACTGGCCCTGGGAACGTCCGAAGCCCCTCGCCCCCATCCCTGCCCAGGAGGTGGTTTACGGACATAAAAGGTCTTGACACCCTCCTTTCGGGGCCACGGGTTGAAGAGACGTGAGTCCTCCTCTGTGGCCACCGGCAATAAAGACCCTGCAATTTGGCATACTTTTGTCTTGGTGTTAACTTTCTACTCTCGCTCTGGTATAACAACATGACAACAGCATTACCAGCCAGGCCTCATAAAAGAAGTAACTCAATACCAGATAAAGGGGGAAGCCTTTCTTCAAAGAACCCCTAGATATTGCCACTCATAAGCACTATGTAAAAGTGCATTTTTACATGACTCAAACTAAGACACTACTACTGTAAAGTTATCTTTTCTCCCAAAAACTCTTCTGCTAAATATTACCAGTGTAATAGATTCTATTATTTCTTTCTACCCCATTCACAAATACTTTCATACTACCTCAATTTTGTTAACATGAAAATGAGATATTCTCCTTAACAAATTGCTTACTTTTATACTGAAGAAATCCTAACTCTGTAGAGAGAGAATACTGTTTGTATAACAACTTTAAATAAAGGCCATTTTCTCTTCAAACTCTTATAAATAAGAGTACATGGTAGAAGTCTGTGCCCCTTTGCACTCCCGGAGTGGCTTCCCCCTGCACCAATTCTCTTCCAGCCTTTCCCTGACCCTTGACTATTTCACCACATAAATGACAGTGGAGGGCAACTGCCTTTGGGAAAGAGATCCCAGGTCAGATGTGAAAGCAGAGGGAAAAGGGACCCAGGACACAGGGAGGGAGTGCCTCTGGAACCCAAAAGCTTAGGAAAGGGGTCTTGAGTGCTGATGACTCGTTTTTTCCTGGCCAGTGAAAGGCACCCCAAAATTAAGAAAAAATATTTTCTCAAGATCTGCTTTTTATACTCTCTCATCACCGTCTTGTAAAATAATACATTACCTCATTTTTCTGGTAAATACTGTGAAGAAAAAAAATATCTTGGGCCCCAAAATAACTAAGCTAAAAGGAAAATTCAAGCTGGAAATTGCTTAGCGAAAACTTGCCTCCCATTCTATTCAAAGTTCTCTCTCTGCTCACTGAGATAAATGCATATCTGACTGTCTCCTTTGGAAAGGCAAATCGGAAACTCAAAAGAATGCCCCTGTTTGTCTCTCACCTATCTGGAAGGAAGCCCCCTCCCAACTTCCAGTCTTCCTCCCTTTATTTCAAGTTGTCCTACCTTTCCAGACTGAACCAATGTACTTCTTACATATATTAATTGATGTCTCCTGTCTCCCTAAAATGTATAAAACCAAGATGTGCCCCGACCACCTTGGACACATGTCATCAGGATTTCCTGAGGCTGTGTCATGGCATGTGTCCTCAACTTTGGCAAAAAAAAAAACTTTCTCAATTAACTGAGGCCTGTCTCAAATTTTGGGGGTTCACAGTACTAATGAGAACATTATATTTGCATCATGCTTAACAATTTACAGACATATTTAACATTCATTTTCCTTTTGTACCCAGTGGTACAATTTCATGACTGAAGCATTTGGAAGTTAATAATCATCTTTTTTTTTTTTTTTTTTTTTTTTCAGAAAAATAAAACCTAAGCAGACAATATGATTAAAAATCTCAGCTAGCTGGGCTCCTGAAATCTATGTATTAAAACAATAATTTAATGCATTGCCTTTTAAGCTATTTGGCTGCAATGCTGTCTAAGAAACCACAGATTTGCTCTTCTGTGATATGTTAGGACATGA
This sequence comes from Saimiri boliviensis, assembly GCF_048565385.1. Lineage (NCBI taxonomy): Eukaryota > Metazoa > Chordata > Mammalia > Primates > Cebidae > Saimiri > Saimiri boliviensis. The sequence goes on from NC_133465.1 coordinate 21,213,165, forward strand.
AATAGCCAGGTAAACACAACAAGGTCGAGGCCTCATTCCATGTGGGCCTATGCTAATTTTCTGTGCATTAAGGAGATCATAAAAACACCAAAACTAAGCCAGACATGGTGGCTCATGCCTGTAATCCCTGGACTTTGGGAGGTTGAGGCAGGCAGATCACGAGGTCAGGAGGTCAAGACCAACCTGGCCAATATAGTGAAACCCCATCTCCACTAAAAATACAAAAATTAGCTGAGTGTGGTGGTGCACACCTATAATCCCAGCTGCTTGGGAGGCTGAGGCAGGAGAATCGCTTGAACCCAGGAGGCAGAGGTTGCAGTGAGCCAAGATTGCACCACTGCACTCCATGCTGGGTGACAGAGCAAGACTCCATCTCAAAAAAAAAAAAAAAAAAAAAAAAAAAAAAAAAAAAAAAACCCCAATAGGCTGGGCATAGTGGCTCACATCTGTAATCCAAGCACCTTGGAGGCCAAGGCGGGTGGATCACCTGAGGTTGGGAGTTCAAGACCAGCCTGACCAACATGGTGAAACCCTGTCTTATAAAACAAAACAAAACAACAAAAACCAAAAAACAAAACAACAACAAAACCACTGAAACTATAAGCCAATGTGCATTGACTGAAATTTAAAAAAATTAAAATATACACAAAGAAAACTATTTATTTATTTTTGTTCATACAAATGTTTTATGGATTTTGTAATTTATAAGAGGCAGAATCCTATGTTGCCCAGGCTGGAGTGCTACAGTGCTACAAAACAATCATTACACACTGAAGCCTTGAACTCCTGGGCTCAAGTGATCTTTCTGCCCTCAGCCTCAGGTGTAGCTGGGACTACAGGTGTGTGCCCCTGTCCCCAGCTTTTATAATTTTCCACCAGTTGATAAATGGACAAATGTTAGAAAAATACCTTAATCCAGGGGTCCCCAAACTACGGCCCATGGGCCGCATGTGGCCCCCTGAGGCCATTTATCCGGCCCCCGTCGCACTTCAGGAAGGGGCATCTCTTTCATTGGTGGTCAGTGAGGAGATGCATCCCGTGCTCCTGGAGTACTGTATGTGGTGGCGCCACAAAAGCGCGGCATCGCTCACGTACAGTACTACTTCCAGTGATGCAGGACACACGCGTCACGGCTCCGGAAGCGCGTCATATGACGCACATCCAGCCTGCGGCTGCGGCGCCCCACATCACCGGAAGCAGTGTGAAATAACAGCAGAAGTAGGAAGAAAGGCAAAGCACTATAACCATTACTACATAGTACGATGGCCCCCTTACTCCCCCAAATGTACAACAACATAATGGCCCCAAAACCTCCCTTTGCCCTAAAGTCTCCCCCACATTACTACACACCATGTTTCCCCTATTATAAGACCCTATCTTATATTAATTTTACCCCCAAAAGACAGGGGCTGTCTTATTTTTAGGAGGTGTCTTATAATAGGGGAAACATGCAGCAGTGGGCTTCCCACAGAAGAGGCCCACCGCTGCTGCAGATGTCCAGGACGCTGTATACACAGTGTCACAGGCTGATCACTGCCATCCCTGTAGACAGCACTGGAGGCGGTGCTGGGCCTGTGACACTGTATACCGCTGTCTGGGATAGTGGAGGCAGCAGCGCTGGCTGTGAAGGGTGTCACACCTTGCATAGTCTGGCCCTCCAACAGTCTGAGGGACACTGAACTGGCCCCCTGTGTAAAAAGTTTGGGGACCCCTGCCTTCATCTGAGTTAAGCATAGTTAAACTCCATATTTTTTTCTTTACCAATTCTGTAATTGACACAGCTTGTCATTCTTGGATCCATTTTGAAATCCCCAGAAATAGACTTACTCTGAGTGAAACTGTTGTGGTGGAGCGAGCATAGAAAGTCAACACCAAGACAAAAGGTATGCCAGATTGCAGGGTCTTTATTGCCGGTGGCCATGGAAGACTCACATCTCTCCAACCCGTGGCCCGGAAAAAAAGGGTGTCAAGACCTTTTATACCTGTACCACCACCTTGGGAGTGAGGGTGAGGGGCGGGGGTGGGGGTGAGGGGCTTCAGACATTCTGAGGCCTAGTAGATTCTGTAAGTCACTTCCTGGGCAGAGATGAGGGTGAGGGGCGCCAGACATTCCGAGGGCCAGGGGACTTTTGACATTCTGATTGTTACTTAAGCAGTTCACAAAAGTCAAGATAAGCATTTGTTTACACATTGTCTGGGTAGGGTGGAAATTACAAGTCACAGGGGCCAAGATGGCATGGGTTTGGACTGCTTGCCTGTCACATTTGAGTTACAGAGAGCAGTTTCAACAGAAAGCCGAGGTATGATTGAGGTATGCAGTTTTACAGGGCTTCTACCATGTCACAAAACCACATGGTTGAACTCAAAGGTTCCTGTTACCGGTCCAGGGGAGATGTCCATGTGCAGCTTTACATGGAATTTGGGGTAGAAAGAATAGAATTGATTCTGTTTGGTCACATTTGCTACTGAAGGACTCTAGATATCACTGCCATCTTAGTCATCAAGTTATGGCTAGGTAGAGAGACATAACTGAGCTTTACTTTAAAAATTCAGATATTTGTTTATTTCAGAATCACTGTACAACTGCATAGCAATAGAAACATTTTATAAAAATGGAGACTAAAATGCTGTAAGAGCAACAGCAATTTACAGGTGTGCTCATGTAAGAAAATCACAAAACTAACGAACAGAGATGAATCAAGTGTTGCAGGTTTATACAACGTATTAAACGTATTCACATTGGATCTTTTTAAATAATAAACATCCATGTGTGGTTAGTGTGTGGATACCAATCATTCACATATGATGAGGTCAACCTGAGATTGATTTGAAAGATTGATTGAAAGCAGGATTGGCCTCAAGAAACAGATCTCTCAAACACCCAACTGCAAAGGAAAAGGTGTTTATTATTATTATTATTATTGTTATTATTATTATTATTATTACGGCCGGGAGCCAGGCAACAATTTGTCTAAATGACCACACTCTCCTAACAAAGAGAAGCTCTGCCTTTATATAGGCTTATACTCTAGATATTACACATGAAAGAATCTTAGGTTTACAGCCTTAGAAATTACAAGTGAAAGGGTCTTGGGTTTACAGCTTTAGAAATCACATATGAAAGGGTCTTGGGTTTACAGCTTTAGAACGCACCTATGAAAGGGTCTTGGTCGATGGAGGAGTGGGATGGGGTTTTGATCTTGTTTAAGTAAAAGCAATGTCTTCTGGAGAGATTCCCCCACACCATGCCTATTTACAGGAACGTGATTTAGGAGGCCAGTCGGCCATCCTTTTTTTCTAATGAAATGCAGTGTGGAGGTCAAGGGGAAGGTGATCCTAGATGCCTGGGTCTCCTTGTCATGATGATGCAGAAAAACTTTAAAAGTGACCCCAGGCACACTAAACCCTTTAGAAGTGAAACCCAGGCAAACATAAAATCAATTAATACCTTTGTTAAAATCTAGCTTAATTGTAGCTTTTAAAGAAATTTAAAATGTGTCAGTTTGGTTACATTTACTGAATAAAGTTAACAAATGGGTAATCTCCTATGAATGAGAGCTCCAGGGATTTAAAAATAACTAAAATTTGTTTCCTCTCTTTATTAACAGAGATAATTATTACCTTTGCTTACCATACACAACACAATTAAACAACTATTTCACCAAATAACGTACCAGAATTATATCAGATATCTAAACACCAAAGGAAAAAAGATAATATAACTAACCTTCCACAATAAGTTCTCCAGTCTCTTATCTGAAGACCTCCTTTTTCTTTGAGTATGTCTTCTGTTGAGACCTTCACTATCATTAAGATTTCCAACAAAAGGTAACCCTAGGACTGGCCTTGTAGGAGAAGCAGTGGCTGGATATCTGTTCTTCTCTTTCTCCACAGTTAGCTGGGTACTGACCTCTTCTATACTCTCATTGGTTCTATGAAGATTGCAAAAGACTTAGTATTTCATTTTTTCCTAAATGATTCCTAAATGACTTCAAGTGTTCTAAAAGTTGACATAAGAGTAAATGGAATATACTATAAACCATATTTTAACTCTGAAAATGTGTTAGAGCACGGCTACTGTATCCAACTACAGTTTTAACTTGTTCTAAAGAAGTACATATATTTCCAGAAGAAACAACTACTTGTTTGTTGGAAATCCCCCTAGAAATCATGTTGTACTCCTTAAATATATACAATAAATCATGTTGTACTCTTTAAATATATACAATTAAAAAAACTAAAAGAAAAAAATAAAAGCTAAAAATACTTGTATTTAGTAAACTAATTAGAGATTTTTTTAAAACTATCAGTCAAAGACATTTTCAAACAATTGTTTTTACCGCCCTTGTACATTTGACCCATTATCTGGAAAAAATTGAGCATTTGGCATTGAGGAATCATTCAAGGAGACTTTTCCTAGGGGAGAATAAGACAGCTGAGATCAAAGACAGCTAAAGCAGCACCTACGACAATCAGCCTCTAACACTGTGGCCCACGCATCAGAGGTGGGGCCTGCCCTTTCTGTCTTCCACACACCCTCTCAGGCTGACTGAGGTGCTTTTTTTTTTAATCACTTAGTAAGTGATCCGTCCCTTCAACCCTATCTTAATCATTCCATACTTCACAAATGTGTCTTTACTTGGAGCGGAAAAGCCATGCAGGACACTTCTTCTCAAGACACCCTCTAATGATCACAACCAAGCAAAGCGAATTTACTAAATGCCAGAATGTGCCCAGGGTAGTCGTACTTGACCCAAGATTTTCAGCTGTCATCTTCCAAAAATTAATTAAATTCATTAATATTTTGAATTAAGGGAATACTGACAATTTTTATCATGATATCACTGTCTAAATTACGAAGCTTCACAAATATTTAGCTGAAACCCTAGAAGATCAGGTTAACTATACAAGAATATTAAGGGGTTGGGGGAAGCCACGTAAAGCCAAAAAACAGGAGCGACATGAACTGTCCTGGACTAAGATTTTAAAGGTTAAGTTCATTTACTGTTTTCAATTTTACCTAAAGGTTCAGTTCATTTACTATTTATAATTTACAATATTCAAAAATTGTACAATCTAGTTAGCTTTCACTTCCCGCAAATCTCATGAACCTGTCTCACTAGAAGTTATGCTTTGGAAGGCAAATTAATGAGCTTCACTTACTTGCTATGATTCTGTATACTGACTTACCTTCTCAGTTCATTTGACCAGAATTTTACAGCTTTCACTTCTTCTAGGAAGAGTTCCTTGTATCTTTCCAGTTCGGTTTCCTTATCAGCTTGTGAAGTTTGTATTCTCGAGAGTTCAGATTTCAGATCTTTGATTGTGAGTTCCATCTGAGTTCTTTCTGAAGCAAAATCATTCTCCCTTTGCAGGAACTGTTCTTGAGATGCTGCTAGAGTCTAAAATAAATTAAAAGGGAACATTTTGAAAGTAATTATAACCTGAATAATTACTGTGCATTTGTTTCCTTTTGTTTGGAGTCAGTTATTCAGAGAACAATTTTAAATATGTGAAGAAAGAAAGAAGCTCAAGCTTAACATATTTATCATCAGTAGCAACTGAATTAATAATTGAGTCTGAGTTGTACAACAATTCTCCAAAAAATGACAGAAACAAGTTAAAATTTTAAAAATGGAACAATGTAACTTAAAAGCAGTTCAAGAGCATTGTATAATTTCTCAATCACAATTTTTTTTTAACTTTTTTATTAGTCTTCTTTTATGTATACTGGCCTTAATAATCAATGATTTTCTAGTGAGAATTATTATTATGGAAGATCAATTTAGTTGTAAGAATGATGGAAACTAAAATATTTAAAGGGAGAAACAGATATCACCTTCCTTCTAGAAGTCTGCCAAACAAATTGCTGTAAGAAAAGTAGAGAAAACATATACGACGTATATATTCAAAATAGAATTTGCAGCAAAATGAATGAAAGCACATTACAGATAAATAAACCAACCTGCAAGAGAAGACTGATTTCCTTTAACTTTTCTACTTTACTCTGTCTTGATCTTCCTTCAATCAGCACTTCATAGTGTTTTAACATATGTCTCTCAATATAACTTTTGAGATTTAGTACTTCCTGTTTCAGCTCCTTATTCTTCTTCTGTAGCATTTGACCTTTCTTTTTCATTGCTTTCATAGCAAATAATATCTGCCGAAGAACTTCATTCTCTGTGTCCACATGTAGACATTGTGAAGGTGCAGTTTCCTGTGTTTCTGTAAGGTCATCCTGCATGAGTGAAAAAACAATATAGTTTGGTAATGACGGAGGTAGACAGAGACCGAGTGTGGTGGCTCAAACCTGTAATCCCAGCACCTTGGGAGGACGAGGCGGATGGATCACCTGAGGTCAGGAGTTTGAGACAAGCCTGGCCAACATGGCAAAACCCTGTCTCTACTAAAAGCACAAAAATTAGCTGGGTGTGGTGGTGAGTGCCTGTAATCCCAGCTACTCAGGAGGCCAAGGCAGGAGAACGGTTTGAATCAGGGAGGTAGAGGTTGCAGTGACCAGAGACAGTGCCACTGCACTCAAGCATTGGCAGAAAAAAAAAAAAAAAAAAAAAGATAAAAGAAAGTAGACTGAGAATGGGCTAACATAAAACTAATCATTTTTGAAATGAATTCAGTTGCAATAAAATATTACCTATACTGTTGTAGAGTCATAAAAAAAACAGACCCTTGAATTACTCAGAAAATTAAAAACAAAGTTAAAACCACCAGAATTCACAAAACTATATCCTTTACTTTCATCGTTTTTTCCACATAACATCTGGATTTTATCTTAGACTTCTGTTTTTCTATGATCATTTCATGCCTTTCCTCCTTAAAATGGCTCTAAGTCACCCCCTTAGCACAAGTCTCTTATTCCTTTAACCCACTGTCATTCTCCATAATTTACATGGAAGTTTTAGGGGCGTCATATTAAATTATTTGGGCCTCAGTCAAGAAATGGCTCCCATAATTAGACTGAAAATAAGACTCTAATAAATCTTGGAAAGTGGATTCCAGCACTACAAGCCTCTTGCTGACTGCAAGTGTCTTAAGTTAATTTGAATTACATTTCAAGGAGTAATGATACTTGGAGTTAAGAAGCAATCCCATCTCTTAGTATAAAAGTTGAATGGCATGATCCATACCAATTTTCTGAATAAAAATGCCTTAATTTAGTAGCACAATCTTGTAATTCATTGCTGCTTTACACGAAATAAGAGAGCACATTAAATGATGACAACAAAAAATCTCACTGAAACTTCAGTGGTGCTGAGTTGGAAAGAACTGCTTTCCTTTAGAGGAAATGACTATGACTTTTTTTTTTTTTTTGAGACAGCGTTTCGCTCTTGTTACCCAGGCTGGAGTGCAATGGCGCGATCTTGGCTCACCGCAACCTCCGCCTCCTGGGTTCAGGCAGTTCTCCTGCCTCAGCCTCCTGAGTAGCTGGGATTACAGGCACGCACCACCATGCCCAGCTAACTTTTTGTATTTTTAGTAGAGACAGGGTTTCACCATGTTGACCAGGATGGTCTCAATCTCTTGACTTCGTGATCCACCCGCCTCGGCCTCCCAAAGTGCTGGGATTACAGGCATGAGCCACCACGCCCAGCCAATAAATCCTAACCTTGAATTCAGTGGTCTAAATATCTCATTTAAAAGGCACAGAGTGGCAAGTTGAATTAAAAAAAAAAAAAAAAAGCCAACAAAAACCAACAGTCTGCTATCTTCACAAGATATATCTCACATGTAATGACACCCACAGCCTCTGAATAAAGGGATTGACAAAGATCCATCAAGCAAATAAAATGCAAAAAACAAGGGGTCATTATTCTTAGATTAAACAGGCTTTAAACCAACAACAGCCAAAAAAGGACAAAGAAGGCATTACACAATGATAAAGGACTCAATTTGCCAAGAAGACATCCCTATCCTAAATATATACCCACCCAACACTGGGGCACCCAGATACAAAAACAACCAAGTTCTTCTAGACGTACCAAAAGACCCAGTCACACAGGAACAGTGGGGAGTTTCAAAACCTCACTGACAGTGTTAAGACAAATCACCGAGACAAAAAACTAACAAAGAAATTCTGAGCTGAAATTTAACACTTGAGTAACTGGACCTATCCGACATCTACAGAATACTCCACCAAATAACCACCGAATATACTTTTTTCTCATCCGCACAAAGAACATACTTGGAAATCAACAACATGCTTGTCCATAAGGCAAGTCATAATAGATTTTTTTTAAAAATGAAATCACATGACACCATACTCTTGGACCATATTGCAATAAAAATAGAAATGAATACCAAGGAGATCTCTGAAAACCACACAATTACGTGGAAATCAAACAACTGGCTCCTCAATGACTTTGGGAAAAGAATTTATGGCAGAAATAAAAATATTATTTGTAACAAGCAAAAAGAAACATCATACCAAAACTTCTGGGATACAGCAAAAGCAACATAAAAGGAAAGCTTATAGCACAAAACAAATAGGTCAAAAAGTTAGACAGATCTTTAATTAACAATCTGACACTGTGCCAAGAGGAACTAAACAACAAGAACAAAGTAACCCCAAAGCTGGCAGCAGAAAAGAAATAACTAAAATCAGAGCATAATTGAGAAAAATTAAGACCCAAAAATCCATACAAAGGATCAATGAAACCAAAAATTTGCTTTTTGAAGAGATAAACGATGCTGACACACCACTAGCAAGATAAATTTTAAAAAACAGAGAACATCTAAATAAGCAATCAGAAATGACAAAGATGACATTACAGCCAATTCCACAGAAATACAAAAGATCCTTAGAGACTATAATGAACACCACTGTATACACACAATCAGAATTATCTAGAAAAAAATGGATAAATCCCTGGAAACACACAACCTACAAAGATTGAACCCGAAGGAAACTGAAATCATAAACAGACAAATAACAAGTTCTGAAACTGAATCAGTAATTTAAAAAAAAAAAAAAACCTACTAACCAAAAACAGATTCAGATCAGGATGACTTATAGCCACTTTCTACCAGACATACAAAGAAGAGCTGTTAACAAACCTACTGAAACTATTCCAAAATATCGAGATACTTCTTTCCAACTCATTGTATAATGCCAGCAGCATCTGGATACTAAAAGCCAGCAAAGACACAACAGAAAAAGTTCTAGTGGCTTGAGGTATCGGCGGGAGCGGCCGGGTGGCAGGAGGAACCATTACGGGAACTGAAGCTGCCGATTAAGCCTGATCAAGACGACAATCTCCCAAAAGCACCGAGACTTCGTGGCAGAGCCCATGGGGGAAAAGCCAGTGGGGACCTGGCCGGGACTGGTGAAGTCCTGGGCAAGAAGCTGGAGGAAAGGGGCTTTGACAAGGCCTATGTTGTCCTTGGCCAGTTTTTGGTGCTAAAGAAAGATGAAGACTTCTTCTGGGAATGGCTGAAGGACACCTGTGGCGCCAACGCCAAGCAGTCCCAGGACGGCCTTGGATGCCTTTGAGAGTGGTGCGACGCCTTCTTGTGTTGTAATCAACAAAATACTGCTCTCTGAGAAGCTCTCAAGCCTCAACCCTCATCCAGAGTTTGCAGCCGAGTAGGGACTCCTCCCCTGTCCGCTACAAAGGAAAAGATTGCTATTGCCGTACTCACCTCTGACGTACTGCAGGGTCTTTGGGAGTTTCCTCCCCTAACCATTTCAACTTTTTTGGATTCTCGCTCTTGCATGCCTCCCTCTTCCTTTTTCTGGTGCCAGTTCCCTGATGACAGTTACTGGCTTTCCTGAATGGATTCCTGGCCCTATCCTTCATCCCCATCCCCACTTTGAGTCCGTTTGATACCATTTGGCTCCTTTTTTGGCAGAACAGTCACTGTCCTTGTAAAGGTTTTTAGATCAATAAAGTCAGTGGCTTTCATGAAAAAAAAAAAAAAAAAAAAACTACAGCCCAATATTTCCAATGAATGTAGACACAAATGTCTCAATGAAATATTAGCAAATGAAACCCAGCAACATACCAAAAATTTACTTCACCACAATCAAGTTGGGTTTATTCTTGTGATGCAAGGTTGGTTCAAAGTACACAAATCAATAAATGTGTTTCACCACATAAACAGAATGGAAAAAGAAAAACCATATGATCATCACAAAAGATGCAAAAAAGCTTTCAATAACATCCATAATCCCTTCATGGAAAAAAAATCAACAAATTAGGCATCAAAAAAATACACCTCTGAATAATAAGAGCCATTTTGTAACAAACCTGCAGCTAAAATCACAGAATGGGCAAAAGCTGGAAGTGGGGGCTGAGTGCAGTGGCTCATGCTTGTAACTCCACCATGTTGGGAGGTGAAGACAGGAGTATCACTTGAGGCCAGGAGTCTGAGACCAACCTGGCAACACAGTGAGACCTTGTCTCTATAAAATAATAAAGAAAACATTTAAAGAAAAAAGAACAAAAAAAAATTGGAAGCATTCCCCTTGACAACTGGAACAAGACAAGGATGCCCCATCTCACCACATCTATTCAACATAGGACTGGAACTCCCATCTAGCCAGAGCAATCAGGCAAAAGAAAGAAAGAAAAGGCATCCAAAAAGGAAAAGATGCCAAACTATCTCTCTTTGCTGATGATCTGATGCCATACGTAGAAAACTTTAAAAAAAGAGTCTGCCAATTTATCCTGGAACTGATAAATGACTTTAGTCAGAATGCAAAAATCAATGTAAAAATATCAGTAGCATTTCTATGCACCAATAAAGTTCAAGCTGAGAGACAAATCAAGAATGTAATTCCATTTACAATAGCCATACACAAAAAAGCAAAATACTTAGGAATGCATCTAACCACGAAGATGCAACGTGTCTAAAAGGAGAACTACAAAACACTGCTGAAAAAAGTCATGACACCAAATAGAAGACACCAAAAAAAATGCAAAAACATTCCATGCTCACAGATTGGAAAAATCAGTATCAGTAAAATGGCCACACTGCCCAAAGCAATCTACAAATTCAATACTATTCCTATCAAACTACAAATGTCATTTTTCACAGCATTAGAAAAAACTATTCTAAAATTTCATGAGGAACCTGAAAAGAGCCCAAACACCCACAGCCATCCTAAGCAAAAACAACAAAACCTGACGCATCACACTGCCCAACTTCAAACTATACTACAGTAAACAAAGGCTACAATGAACAAAACAGCATGGTACCGGCACAAAAACACACACACAGACCAATGGAACAGAATAGAGAGCCCAGAAATAAAGCCACAAGCCTATAACCATTTGATCTTTGATCAAGCCAACACAAACGTGCAACGGGGAAAGGACTCCCTATTCAATAAATGGTGCTGGGATGACTTGCTATCCATACATAGAAATATGAAACTTGACCCCTAGCTATCACCACATATAAAAATGAACGAAAGCTGAATTACATTCTTAAAAGAAAGACCTCTAACTGTAAAAACTCTACAAGAAAACCAAAGAAACATACTATTTGAAATCAGCCTTTGAATAGAATTTACGAATAAGTCATCAAAAGCAACTGCAACCAAAGTCTAAATGAAAAATTGGGACCCAGTTACACAAAGGAGTTTCTGCATAGAAAAAGGAACCATCCGCCGGGCGCGGTGGCTCAAGTCTGTAATCCCAGCACTTTTGGGAGGCCGAGGCGGGTGGAACACGAGGTCAAGAGATCGAGACCATCCTGGTCAACATGGTGAAACCCCGTCTCTACTAAAAATACAAAAAATTAGCTGGGCATGGTGGCGCGTGCCTGTAATCCCAGCTACTAAGGAGACTGAGGCAGGAAAATTGCTTGAACCCAGGAGGCGGAGGTTGCGGTGTGCCGAGATCGCGCCGTTGCACTCCAGCCTGGGTAACTGCACTGCAGCCTGGGTAACTGCACTGCAGCCTGGGTAACAAGAGCGAAACTCCGTCTCAAAAAAAAAAAAAAAAAAGGAACCATTCAAGAGACTAAATGGGCAACCTAAATAATGAAAGAATGTATTTACAAGCTATGCATTAAACAAAGTTCTAATATCCAGAACCTATAAGAAACTTAAATCAACAAGCAAGAATTTAAAATATATATATATAAAGCGGGCAAAATACATAAACAGGCATTTCCCAGAAACAGACAGAAAAGCAGAGGGCAAACATGAAAAAAAAAGTTCATCTCACTAATCGTCAGAGAAAAGCAAATCAGAGCCACACTGAAATGCCGTCTCATACCAGACATAATGGCTATTACTAAAAAGTCAAACAATAAGCAACATCAACCCGGATTTTGGCAGAGCTGCTACAGTGAAAAGGGACTTCGAATACACTGCTGGAGAAAACGGTAAATTCATTCAGCCACTGTGGAAAGCAGTTTGGAGATTTCTGTCATGGAACTAAAAATAGAACTGCCTTCAACCCAGCAATCCCATTAGTGGGTTAAATACCCGCTCCCTCCCACAAATCATTCTACCAAAAAGACACATGCACCCATATGTTTGCTGCAACACTATTCACAATAGCAAAGATATGGAATCAATCCAGAAGCCCATCAATAGTGCACGGGATTAAGAAAATGTAGCACACATAAAATATGTAATACTATGTAGCTATAACAAGAACAAAATTCTTTGCAACAACATGGAGGTAGCTAGAGGCCATTATCCTAAGCAAACTGATGTGGAAACAGAAAACCAAATACTACATGTCCCACTTTTAAGTGGGACCTAAACATTGGGTCCACATGGACATAAAGAGGGGAGCAACAGACACTGGGGACTACAAGAGGGATTGGGTTGGGACAACGGTTGAAAAATGACATGCCAGGTACATGCTCACTACTTCCGTGACAGGTTCAATTGCACCCTAAACCTAACCATTATGCAATATACCTCTATAACAAACCTGCACATGTACGCCCTAAATCTAAAATAAAAGTTAAGAAAGAGGCGGTGGCTACACCTGTAATCCCAGCACTTTGGGAGGCCAAGGCAGGCAGATCACGAGGTCAAGAGAGCGAGACCATCCTGGCCAACATCATGAAACCCTGTCTCTACTAAAAAATATAAAAATTAGCTGGGTGTGGTGGCACACACCTATAGTTTCCAGCTACTCAGGAGGCAGAATTGCTTGAACCCAGGAGGCGGAGACTTCAGTGAGCCAAGATTGTATCACTATGCTCCAGCCTGGGACCTGAAGACAGAGCGAGACTCTGTCTCAAAGAAAAAAAAAAAGAAAGAGAAAGAATAAAGAAGATGAAAATAAAATGTCCTTTATAACTTGCAACAAAAAACACCAATAACATTCTTCACAGAAATGGAAAAAACAATCCTAAAATTTACATGGAACCACAAAAACGCTAGACTAGACAAGCCAAGTCTGAGGGAAAAGAACAAAGCTGGAAGCATCACTCCACCTCCAGCTTTGTTTTGAAATCTACCTGACTTCAAAATATATTACAAGTTTACAGTAACCAAAAATGTCTTGGTCTTGGTATAAAAACAGAAAATTAAATCATTGGAACAGAATAGAGAACCCAGAAATAAATCCACATATTTACAGACACCTGATTTTCAACAAAGGTGTCATGAACATACATTGGGGAAAGAACCCTCTCTTTGACAAATGGAGCCAGGGAAACTGGATATTTGTAAAAAGAAGAATAAAACCAGGTCTCTATCTTTCACCATATACAAAAATTAACTCAAAATGGATTAAAGACTTAAACATGAGATCCAAAATTATAAAACTACTACAAGAAAATATAGGAAAAATGCTTCATGACACTGGTCAAGGCAAAGATTTTATAGCTAAGTTATCACAGGGATATGCAAAAAAAAAAAAAAAAAGCACAGGCATAAAAACAAAAATAGACAAAGTGAGGCTATTTTAAACTTAAGTTTCTTCACACTAAATCCTTTCTTGAACAACCAACAATCTGTAGGATGGGAGACAATATTTACAGATCTATTCATCTGAGAAAGGTCTAATATCTAGAATATATCAGGAACTTAACACAACAGTAAAAACAGTTAATAATCCCCCTAACGTGGACAAAGAATTTAAATAGACATTTCTAAAAAGAAGAGGTACAAATGGCCAACAAGTATATGGAAAAGTACTCAACATCACTGACATGAGGAAAATAGAAATAAAATTCCAAATGAGATATCGTCTCACCACAGTTAGAATGGCTACTATATATATTTAAAAAAAAAAAAAAAAAAAAAAAAAGTAAAAAATCCTGGTGAGGTTGGAGAGAAAAAGAAAACTCTTATGCACTCATAGAGAGAATGTAAACTAGTATAGCCATTATGGAAAACTGTGGAAGTTTCTTAAAAAACTAAAAATAGAAGTGTCATATGATCCAATAGTCCCACTACTATTTATCCAAAAGAAAGAAATTCAGTATATCAAAGGGATACCAGGATCCCCATGTTTATTGCAGCACTATTCACAATAACCAAAATACAGAATCAACCTAAATGTTCATCAATAGATGATTATGGTTGATGAGTAAAGAAAATGTGATGTATGTACACAGTGGAATACTATTTAGCCATAAAAAAGAATAAAATCATGCAATTTACAGCAACATGGATGAAAACATTAAGTGACATTAAGTGAAGTAATTCAGGCACAGAAAAATAACTACTGTATGTTCTGACTCATGTTAAAGCTAAAATTTAAAAAAAAAAGTTTTTGGAAATAAAGAGTAGAATTGTGGGTAACAGAGGCTGAGAAAGGTAAGGGGGAGTGGAAGATGGGGAGAGGTTGTTTAATGGATACAAAATGATAGCTAGATAGGGGGAATGAATTCTAGTGTTCTTCTGCATTGTAGGGTGAATATAGTTAACTTTTCTTTCTTTTTTTTTTTTTTTTTGAGATGGAGTCTCACTCTGTCACTCAAACTGGAGTGCAGTGATGCAATCTCAGCTCACTGCAACCTTTGCCTCTGGGGTTCAAGCCATTCTCCTGCCTCAGCCTCCCTAGTAGCTAGGATTACAGGTGCACATCACCACACCTGGTTTGGTTAACTAATAGTTTTAAAAAGCTAGAGAAGTGGATTTTCTTTTTCTGAGACGGAGTTTCACTCTTGTTACCCAGGCTGGAGTGCAATGGCGCGATCTCGGCTCACCGCAACCTCCGCCTCCCGGGTTCAGGCAATTCTCCTGCCTCAGCCTCCTGAGTAGCTGGGATTACAGGCATGTGCCACCATGCCTAGCTAATTTGTTGTATTTTTAGTAGAGACGGGGTTTCACCATGTTGACCAGGATGGTCTTGATCTCTCGACCTCGTGATCCACCCACCTCGGCCTCCCAAAGTGCTGGGATTACAGGCTTGAGCCACTGCGCCTGGCCTGAGAAGTGGATTTTCAAAGTTCACAGCACAAAGTAATGGTAAATGTTTGAGGTGATGGATATGTTAATTAGTCTGATTTGACCATTATACATTGTTTACACATATCAAAATATCACTGTGTATACCATAAATATGTACAGTTAAACGAGTCCACAAAAAATAAAAGGATGCCAGGTGTGGTGTCACAGGCCTGTGATCTCAGCTACTTGGAAGACTGAGGCAGGAAGAATTCCTGAGCCATGGTGGTCAAGGCCAGCCTAGGCAACATAGCAAGACACCATGTCTAGAAAAAATACATAAATAAAAATAAAAGCAAAATCATTCACCCTATACATAGACTATGGGTGAAACTTAATGGCTTGCTTCTAATGAACAGAATGTGTTAAAAGTGATAACACCACGTGGCTTCCAGCATTAGGTTAGAAGAGGCTCCCTACTACAGACTGCTTGCCTTGGAACCCAGCACCCATGTTGCAAGGAAACTTAGCAAAAAAGAGACCCTAGGAGTTCCAGTGCAGAATATTTGGGTATCCTGCCCCAACTAAAGTTCCAACCAGTAGCTGCCGCAAGCAACAGACATCTTAGTGAACAAATCTTCAGATGATTCTAGTCCCTCAGCCTTTGATTTATGCCAAGTGAAGCTGAAGGGAGCAGAGGCAAGCTGTCCTGGCCAAGGTTTTCCCAAACCACAGATTGGTGAACTAAGCAAATGTTCTAAGCCACTCAAATAGGAGTAATTTGAGTGGAAAAAATAACCAGAAAAATAAATTTAAACAAGGAGACAATAAGCAATAGAGTAACAGACTCAGTAGAAATTAGCCTCCTTTAAAGTAAGAGCTAACAAATGTTGAGGTTAATTTATTAATGACAACTCTAATGGGAAGCAGCAGAACTTTTCTAATTGTATGAATTAGAAAAGCCAATTTATATGATAAATATACATAATTTATATGATAAACTTCCTCCTCAGTAGTTCTTAGGTCTTTCTATGAGACATAAGAGAAAGACATAAGACCTACTGAGGAGGAAGTTTAGAAAAAGTTCCTATTGATTACAAATTCTGATGACTAAGCCAGTGAGGCTTTTAGAATTTGTCCCCCGAGTTATGAAATAAGGAAGATGAGGAAGAAAGGAGATACATAATTTGAAGTATAAAGTTGAAAAAACTAGAAATATTTTATTAATAACCAAAAATCAGACATTGTACCTGATTTCCAGGAACTTAATTTCTAAAAGTGATAAGCAGCTTTGGATATTTATTCATCAATCTAGGATTCAATCTTCATTTTCATTTCCTCAATGAGGAAATTTAAAAAACTATGGAATCAGTTTTAACAATCTCAAAAGTAAAACAAATGTAGTGTCCTTTGAGTGTTAAGCTATTCAATGCAATTTCCCCTTTACCTCATTTGCATGGAGAAGGGAAGAGCAGCTCATCTTTATGTTGTACCAAAATGCTTCTCCATATCATATAAATTAGCTCTGAAATTTTGAAATTCATACAACTAATTCGAATCTTTGTTTCTGATAAATGCCTGGACATTACCTGATTTCCAGCTGCTGCCCTCCTGGAAGTTGTTCTTTGAATAGGTTGAAGTGTTTATTCAATGAATTATGTATTGAGCTAGAAAAAGCATAGTTACGCATCTCCATTTAAGCAAAAGGAGGTAAACGCAGGGAACTCTGGTTTCTGAGAATGTAGGATCTGCGCCAAGAAGAGGATTCAGCCCTGGGGTTGTATAAGAGAACCAGGTGCTGGGTCAAAAGAGGATCTAACTGTGAACTGCAACATGATAAATTAGCTCAGTTTCCAATGAGGAAAGATGACAGCCCAGACTTAATCCTGAGCTTCATAGACAGTTCAAATCTACACATGACTCCATGACTTATA
Organism: Saimiri boliviensis; assembly: GCF_048565385.1. Lineage (NCBI taxonomy): Eukaryota > Metazoa > Chordata > Mammalia > Primates > Cebidae > Saimiri > Saimiri boliviensis. Next base: position 21,230,424 of record NC_133465.1, read on the forward strand.
ACGAGCTAATAAAACATAATGCAACAAATAGTAGACTCAGTCAGCAGATCCTGTGGCCAAAATTTGATGGAAATGGGAGTGAAGAGAGAGGCACTGGGTGAGAGACAAAAGGTGTGACTGGAGAAAAACAATTAATGAGATCTGTCTTTGTAAGCCTGACTCTCATCATGTCATGGAATCAGCAGGGCATAAGCTGGCCATACACTCCTTCAAGAAGCAAAAAGTGAAATTAAAGACAGTCTACTACTTGAATTTCTATTCTTACATAAAACAACTCGTAATAAGCAATAGGACTGAAAATGAATTCTCCATAAATGTGATTCGGCACTGGCTCAATATATTAGAATTAAGAATCCAAAAACAAACTTACATTTTTATGGTAAACTGATTTTCAACAAGGGCATAAAAAAAGTAAATGAGAAACGAATAGATTTTTCAACAAATGGTGCTGGGACAACTGTATATCCACGTGCAAAAGAATAAAGGTGGATTTCCACCAAATGTCTTAATATATAAAAGTAACAAAATAGAATCACTGAATGTAAGAACTAAAATTATAAAATTCCTAGGAGAACACATAGCCATAGATCTTTGTGACTGCAGAAAAATAGATAACTGGACTTCATCAAAATGCGAAACTTCTGTGCTTGAACGGAGACCATCAAGAAAGTGAAAAGGAGGCTGGGTATAGTGGCTTACACCTTTAATCCCAACATTTTGGGAGGCCAAGGTGGGAGGATTGCTTGAGCTCAGGAGTTCAAGATCAGCCTGGGCAACATAGGGAGACCTTCTCTCTACAACTTAAAATTATATACATTTTAAAAACATAATAAATCATAAGAAAGAAAGTAAAAAGGAAAGCCATTGAAAATATTTGGAAACAATATATCTGATAAGGGACTTACACCTAGAGTATATAAAGAACTCTTAAAATTCAGAAATTTAAGATAACCCAATTTTAGAGTGGGCAAATGATTTGAATAGACATTTCCCAAAGAAGATACACAAATGGCTCATAAGCACATAAAAAGAGGCTTAAAGTCATTCATCATTAGGGAAATGTGACTCAAAACCACAATGACATGATTCCACTTTATACCTCTGGGTTAGAATCCTATTTCAATCAAAAATATGAAAAATGTGGGGAAAGATGTGGAGAAGTTAGAACCCTCATACAATGCTGATGAGAATGTAAAATGGTGCAACCACTTTGAAAAGCAGACTGTCAGCTCCTCAAAAAGCTTAAGCATAGTATTCTATATGACCCAGAAATTCAACTCCTAAGTATATACCCAAGAGAAGAACACATACGCAAACACAAAAACTTGTACATAAAAGTTCACAGCAGCATGATTAATAGCCAAAACGTGGAAACAACCCAAAGGTCCATCAACTGACAAACGGCTAAATGAGTGGCATGTCCATACAGTGGAACAATACTCAGCAGAAAGATGAAATTGAGTACTGATACATGTTACAACACAATAAACCTTTAAAATGTTATGCTAAGTAGATGACGCCAGTCACAAAAGACCACCACATACCGTGTGATCCAGTTGATATGTGGTGTCCAGAATGGGCTAATCTATGGAAACAAAACAGATTGCTGGTTCTTTTCAGGGTCATGAAAATGTCCTACAATTGATGATGGCAATGGTTATGCAACTCTGTGACTCTACTAAGAGACCATGAATTGTACACATTCAATGGGTAAACTGTGTGGTATAAGAATTTTGTCTCAGTAAAGTTTTTTTAAAAAAAATTCAGTGGTAGGATCTAGATATATCTCTTAATTCTCTACTTTGGATGTACATACTATAGGTGATTTGTAAAAAAGCACAATATATTTAAAATGAAAGGAAAATGAAGGAAGTGCCTAACATTTCAAGTAGTTTTTAAATTAAAACATTTGCATTTTGGAGAACAGTACTATGGCCTTTCTGTACAAGTTATCCTGAAATTCATGAAATAAGTATACACAGATTCTGTATGCATTTACAAAAGTAAAGATAAGAAATAAGATAATTTCTGAAACATTCTATTAAACATTATCCTATGATTTAATCTGGCTTGCCTAACCATGGCAATAGAGAAATCACTAAAAAATACTTCACAGAAAAAAAAAGCCTCTCAACTTCTATGAGGAATACTAATAATTCCCAACTTTCCTAAGGATCTTTGGAAATGATCCTTATTTTAAAATGTATGTACTTATCAGGAGAAAAGGACAGAATGAAAGCCAGAGGTTAAGACACAAGTACATTATAAAGATAATAAAATTATAAAACAAATTATAGTAAAAATATAAAAGAAAGCTATCCACTTCAATTAGTATCCTAAAACATTTGACACTATTTCACCACCTAGAGATTAACTGTAGACATGTTAGGTTTCATACATACTTCACTGCTGATTTGACCTGATTTCTTCTTTGAATCCTGTGTCTCATCTAAATTAAATGATGTAGGCTCTGCTGTAGGTTGTTGTTTTAGGGGATCAGTCCATTCTAGTTGGAAGTGTCTCATAACTACCCGTGAAAGTATTTTTGTTACTGATTTTATAAATCACCTTATTATTAAATTATGGTAATAAGATTTAACTCTAACATATACACTTTGAAAAACATCAACACATATATGGATTCACCTTTTCCTCGTGTGCACACATTCTTATTACTGAATTCAGTTATGGACACAGAAGGTGCCATCTTTCTGCCAAATCAGTTTTCTGTTAACTTAGACAACAGATTCAGCCCACTGTTCACTCATCCCTGAAACATACGCAATGCTTAACAACCTACTGAAGTCTCAAAAAGAAATCGGTATGTGGGTGGGGCTGCTGGTGGTACCTCCCACACTGTGAAATGTTTTCCCTTTTTTATTAGAAGCTCCAATCAGCTTCAGAGTTTCTTGCATATTCAGTTGCCTGCTCAGATGCTTCCAAAAGATTCCTATCTCAGAATACAAGTAAAATTCCAATGGCCTTTGAGGCCCTGAGTAACCTGGCCTTTACCTCCCTCCTGACCTCAGCTTCTACAAGGGTCTCCCCTACTCAGTCCATCTCGCTATATGTGAAACCTGTCACCTCTCATTAGTTTAAAAATGGGGACTCAATGCCAAACAAATAAATCACAGATAAACACAGTTACCTTTGTACTGGTCAAAGTTATATCCGAATGACAGGCAGTGAGCCTTTAAATGAAAATTATGAGCAAATTGTTTGTTTGTAAAAACATTCAAAGTAAATTATAAATACCAGTAGTAAGATTAAATCTAACATAGCTTTGCTGAAATTCACATCTGCCCCAAATTATGATTTATTAAAAAGTAAATGCCTTTAAAGAATTGAGAGGTCATAACAAGTAATTTGAGAGTGAAATCATCTCAGATTTAAGTCAAATTGATATGAAAAAAAATAAAATTATACCAACTTAAATACATTACAAAACTACTGAAGGAAAAGTATTGTGGAAATATACACTAAAGTACAGCAGTATGCTTCAGTTCACCTGGAAAATCTGGAATTAATGGTCAAAGTAACCGTCCTAACTGAATCTTAATTTCAAAATACTCATGTCTGGTATAAGCATTTCTGTTTCATCATGGTCTTCAAACATGGCCATATAAAGGCATTGCAATGTTCATCTCAGCAGCATAAGACTACATTATGAATGTTAATCTGTACCTGTTAACACTGTAACTGAACTTAAAATTTCATAGGTGACACAATTTCTTTACTCAAAGTAAAGTATCTTTTAGTTTTAACAGCAAATACATTTATGATCTATATATTTTTATATTCAACTAGATAAAACATTTAGCCATAATCAAGTATTACTTTAAATTTTCTTTTAGGAAGGTTGAAAAATATTTATCTTTCTTAATACTTACTTTTCTTCCTGGTTTCTCTTTCTCACATTGATCCATACTGTTTTTAAAATAATGACATTCATCCAGCAATTCCTTGTTCTCTTGTAGTGGAAGACTCTGCTTTTCACTGTCAGCTTGAAGATTTCTGGCAAGAGCCTGAAACTGGTCATGGAGAGTACTGATGGTCTTTTCTTGTCTGTTCACTTTCTTGTGAGCAGCATCCAGTTGCTGTCGAAGCAATGTATTTTCATTTTGTAATTGAAATAATCTCTCCTCTACAGATTCCTGCTTTGCAATGTATTTCTTCAGTTTGTTTTGTTCAGTTTGGTACATTTGTTCAATTTCTTTCTTCTGACACTGTGTTTGGCTGAGGTCTCTTTGCACACCTTCCAAAATCAAATTCTTTTCTTCAACAGCATCTGTTGTGTTACGGAGCTGAATTTGTAGGCTGTTGATTTTATTTTCAACATTAGTAAGTTTTTCAGAAAGAATCTCATTCGTAGCTCGTAGGTCAGACATATCAGCCTTCGTTTTGTCCTGTAAATCAATCCACTCTTGTCTTTTTCTCAGGAAATCATGGTTTAGATCTCTTTGTGTCTGACTTTGATCACAATCACATAGGGCAGCAGCCAGTCTACAACGGTATGATTCCATTTCTATTGCCGGTCTTTCTTGGTTTTGTTTTTCATTCTCCAGTTCAGAATTGAGTATTTTGTTCTCAGCTGCCAAATCGTTTGGTTGTCCACTGTACTGAAATATTGTTTTTGTTAATGTTTCATATAGTTTAATAATTTTTTGAAGGTTATCATTATTTTCTTTCACAGCTTCAATGTCCTCAAAATATTTCTTTTCCTTTTGCTGGTTCTGATTTGTTATTGTATCTATTTCCAGTCTCAGCAAGGCAATTTCTTTCTGCAACATACAATTTTCATGCAAGAGATCCTTTTCTTTCTTATGCCTATGCGAAATCTAAGTGAGAAAGGAAACACTTAGTAGCACTCAATAAAATGACATATCATGACTTCCTCTGAAACTAAATAACCTGTACATGTATACAATGAAAAGACTTCCATAAGTGGATATTCAACTGGAAAAAAATATTGGATTGTAACTTCAAACCTCATAGAGCATAAATTCCCAAAACTTCATAAGGTTGTCTGAAGACAGTGAATCCATGAGTGTAAAATATAAAGGACTAGAGAATTTTAAGCATCTCAGAACTAGAAAAGACCAAATTACAACCAATTCAAAGGCATAAAATAAAATATTAATAAATTTGGCTACATTAAAAAATGGGCTTTATGGCTGGATGCGGTAGCTCATGCCTGTAATCCCAGCACTTTGGAAGGTGGAGGCAGTGGATCATGAGGTCAGGAGTTCAAGACCAGCCTGGCCAACATGGTGAAAGCCCATCTCTACTAATCATACAAAAATAAGCTGGGCATGGTGGTGGGTGCCTGTAATCCCAGCTACTCAGGAGGTTGAGGCAGGAGAATCACTTGAACCTGGGAGACAGAGGTTACAGTGACCCAAGATTGTGCCACTGCATTCCAGCCTGGGAGACAGAGCAAGACTTCATCTTAAAAAAAAAAAAAAAAAAAAAAAAAAAAATTGGCTTTACACTCTGACATCTAACCTATACACCACCCCATAGTAAAAGTTATAGCTTTGCATGTATCTGGATATGAGGAGGAAAAGTGAAATTTATAAAAATACATTAACTTAAATAATAAAGCTTAAGACTAGGCCACAAAAATAGTTATAAAGAGCAGAGGAGCAAGTCAACCACCCCTCCCAGCCTAAATTGCCTGAAGTTAGCTAAGAAGACCTAGCATAGCCTCCTCCTTCCAGGATAAGGCACCCAAGCATATCTTTGCACCTGCAGCTCACAAGCATATTTCTGCAAAAAAAAAACAAAACAAAAAAAAAAAAACCTGTTCTCTTCTCCAGCTACCAGCCGTGGGAGTGAGACAGCCATGAGAGCAAGATAACCACATAGAAAATATACATATTCTCAAGGTTGTAAACTTGTCACAAGTCAATGACTAACTCTCTTTGTTTAAACCTACTTTTTCTCCTGCCTTATCTTCCCATGCCAAAACTAATACAAGCAAGGAATTTTCCTTTGTGTGGGGCTGGCAGCCATTATAGGCAGTAAGGCCACTGTCAGCTGGAGCTCCAATAGATTCTCTTGTGTCTCTTGGTCTCTCTGTTCTTCTCGGCTTGAATTTCCCAACAGACAGAGGAAATTTCCCAATGTTCCTTAAGTTCTTTTTTTTCTGAGAATATTCTGTAGCTATTTTATTTTTCTACCATTTTAATTGTCAGTTATATAAGAATTACATTTATTCATAAATGCTAAATCTAAGCATTATATTAGTTGCTTTTTTTTTTTTGAGACAGGGTCTCACTCTATCACTCAGGTTAGAGGGCAGTGGCACAATCAAATCTCACTGCAGGCTTGGCCTCCTGGGCTCAGGTGATCCTCCCACTTCAGCCTCCTGAGTAGATGAAACTAGAGGCACACATCCCCACACCCAGCTAAATTTATTTGTAATTTTTGTAGAGATAGGGTTTTGCCATGTTGCCCAGGCTGTTCTGGAACTCCTGGGCTCAAGTGACCCACCCACCTCGGCCTCCCAAAGCGATGGGATTACAGGTGTGAGCCACTGCGCCTGGCCTTGCACCAAGCACTTCTATATACATCACTGAGTTCATTTACGTCACAATTCTGAAAGGAGAAGTCAAAAATACGCAAGCTGCAGGATTTTCCCCAGGTCCTCTTACTTCACTTCTAGTGCTTGTCCACCAAATCATGGTTACTTCTGTGTTGCAAAAATGTAAATATAAAAGAAGCTTTTTATTTCAAAACACCAGTGGTAAAAAAGAAGTTATAGAGCTTTTCTTAGAAAAATCATGAGATTATCTGCTATTGCAGTAATTTCTGTTTCCTCTTTACAGTGTTTAAAACAGAAATAAGCATGAAACGGGAAAATACACTGAAGTAGTTTTCTAAGAACAAAATAGTTATCAACAAATCATCGCTAAGTTTCTCTTATGGCATATCATTGTTTTCAAAGCTCTTTGTGCTGGAATGAGATGCTACTTGGAGTAAACTGTTACATCCCCAAAAGTAAGGGGTATGGCATCTGAAGTATGGCCTCTGTACTGGCTATACATTTCATCCTTACTACCAGTAGAAACAATAATCTAACCTCTCCATTAATATATTAGAAAGATGAAATCATGTCTGAAAGCTGAAATGTCAGTTATTAGCAAGGCTTTTGAAATTGTGGAAAGATCATTAATTCCTATGAATAATAACAAATGTTTCTCCTTTGGATAAGGCCACTGTGAAAGTCACTACTTGACCCTTGCAGATAAATGAAGTTGAATTAAGAAAATGACATTATACAATGGGCCAAAAATTCCAGAACCACTGTCACCACCCCCAAATGTGTGTGTGTGTGTGGTGGGGTGGGGGGAAGTCAAAAATCCATTAGAATTCCAAGTTGCATAGAGTTGTTTTTAAAAAACATATTCACATACAAAAACATATTTGAAAATGGCTAAAGAAAATACCTCAGAATCCATTTTCTTTTGAGCCATTTCTAGCTCCTGTTGTTTACTGGTCAGAATCTGATCTTGTAATACTCTGGCATTCTGTTCTTTAGAAAGTTGCTGCTGGGCATCGTTTCGCTGCTGCTCAACCTAGAGATAGATAACATGGAGGTATTTGTCTAAAAGCACTGAAAAAAAAGACTAAAAGGTTAATTAAGAGCAGAGCCTCTCTTGGCTGAGCATGGTGACTCACGCCTGTAATCCCAGCACTTTGGGAGGCCGGATCACGAGGTCAGGAGATGGAGACCATCCTGGCCAACATGGTAAAAGCTTGTCTCTACTAAAAATGCAAAAATTAGGCATGGTGGTGCATGCCTGTAGTCCCAGCTACTTGGGAGGTTGAAGCAGGAGAATCACTTGAACCCAGGAGGCAGAGGTTGCAATGAGAAAAGACTGCATCACTGCACTCCAGCCTGGGTAACAGAGTGAGACTCCGTCTAAAAAAAAAAGAAAAAAGAAAAAAAGAGCAGAGCCTCTCTTATAAAATGGTTAAAAGAAAGTGGCCTGTTAAAACACAAGAACTTTTATCCCTGAAGAATCACTCAAATCTTAATTGCATACATGACAGTTAAATTTGTCAAAGAGGAAAAATAGTTCTTAAATATGGGAAGATACAGCATTGTAAAATAAAATTTCTTTCAAAACATTTAACTAGTGTCATTATACTTTCAAAGCTATTTAGCCCGTATTTTAACATAAAAATGTGTAAACTTATTTAGTGATTAAACTCATCTTCCATTCTGAAAACATAGACTGAGCACCTATTTAGATGCCAAGGTTTACAATAAATAATTTTAGCTATAAATGTCATAGTTCATTTTTAAGAGGAGAAAAGAGTTTTGGTTTGTTTTAAAACTAAATGACATACATGAAGCCAAAAAAAGCATAAGCAATACTGATGAAACATAAAGTTAGAAACATGAAGTTTTTACCAAAGATGAATTTACCAGATCTAAGCTCTTTCTTACCATCCTCAATTCCTTAATGAGTTTTCTCAGAGTCCATTTAAGTCGTTGTGTCATTTCAGCCTTTTCCCTACATTCCTCTTCTTTTATTCTTAACTGTTCACTATGTTTATTACACAACATATCGCCATTTTCTCTCTTCTCTTTTTCTTGTCTTAAGGCAAGTCTGCAGTTAAATATGGATATTAAAATGTGTTTTGTTAGAAAATAAAAAAGTTTATTTTGTCATCTGGCTCTTCTATGTGGGTTTATAATCCTCGTAAAAACTCCTATGTTCTTGTTTCTTTTCTAGTTCTCATATTTTTAATTTCTCACTTCACTCTCTTCCAAGGGACATACATATTTGAGAGGTAGTGAGGAAAGAAATATTCTGTTAACTGGTAAGTTTCTGTTACTAGTAAACCTGAGAAGAGCATATTTGAAATTTTTCAGTAAAGTTACAAGTTGAAAGTTACTTCTTTTTCATGTTATGAAAATTGAAAATTAATTAATTAGAATAGATCATTTAGAGTTAGCTAATTTTAAAAAAGTTACTATTTACAAGCAAGTTTAGAAATTCACTAGAAATACATTTTCTTCTTTGTGAAATATTGGATGTATAGCCCTACAAATGATTTACAGTGTAAGATAACATCTTCAGATGTCATTCACACAACATGTATCTGCAGACTACTATAATCCAAGACTAGGCTAAGCTGTTTATTAACTGTTACCTCCATACTTTTTATGTCTCTCTTTTTGGTAACACTTTCAACTTATCTTCTTGATTCTTATGCATTTTATAAACAATGTTTAAATCCCTTTTGGAACCAGACAGGATCTAATATTTAATTTAAAAGTAAAGGACAGTTTCAACATCAAATTTGGAATTAATTTTATCTGCACAGGAAAGATGGGGAATAAACTAATCATCAATTACTTTCCATTTTACTTTTTATTTCATGCATATTTAGAATGAAACTGGGAAGTCCTAGCCAGAGCAATCAGTCAAGAGAAAGAAATAAAGGACATCCAAATTGGAAAAGAGAAAGTCAAACTATCTGTTTGCCCAAGACATAATCTTTTAGCTTAGAAAACCCTAAACACTCCTGGATTTGATCAATGGAATCAGTAAAAGTCTCAGGTTACAAAATCAATGTACACAAATCAGTAACACTAATATACATCAAGAATGGCCAAGGTGAGAATCAAATCAAGAACCGAATCCCTTTTATGACAGTGGCGGCAACAACAACAAAAACTTAACCTTTTAGAGATCTTTCACCTCCTTGGTAATCAAGATGAAAGATCTCTAAAAGGAGAACTAGAAAGCACTGCTGAAGAGCTCTTTCACAGGAAAAAAAGAAATCACAGATGACACAAACAAATGGAAATACGCCCTATGTTCATAGAAGAATCAATATATTGAAAATGACCATATTAACTAAAGCAATCTACAGATTCAATGCAATTCCTATCAAAATACTACTGTTATTCTTCATAAAATTAGAGAAAGTACTTCTAAAATTCACAGGGAATAAAAAGAAGAGCCTGAATAGCCAAAGCAATCCCAAGCAAAAAGAATGAAGCCAGAGGCATCACAATACCAGATTTCAAACCATACCACAAGCCTAAAGTAGCCAAAACAGCATGGTACTGGTACAAAAGCAGATACATAGACCAGTGGAACAGAATACAGAACCTAGAAATAAAGCCAAATATGTATAACCAACTGACCTTTCACAAAGTGCACAAAGACACAAACTGGGCAAAGGACACCCTATTCAATAAATGGTGTTGGGAAAAGTGAATAGCTATGTGTAGAAGAATGAAACTGGATCCCTATCTCTCACCATATATAAAAATTAACTCAAGATGGATTAGGCCTAACATGGTGGCTTACATTTATAATCCCAGCACTTTGGGAGGCCAACACAAGAGAATGGCTTGAGCCCAGGAGTTCAAGACCAGCCTGGGCAACACAGTGAGATCTCGTCTCTACCAAAAAAATATTTTTTAATTAAAAAAGAGATGGATTAAAAACTGAAATCTATAACCTGAAACCACAAAAAAAAAAATCTGGAAAGAAAGTGTAGGAGAAAACTCTTCTGGACACTGGGCTAGGCAAATTATTTATGACAAAGACCCCAGACCTAAAAGCAACAAAAACAAAAATAAATACATGGGACCTAAATGAAAAGGCGTCTGCACAGCAAAAGAAATAATCATCAGAGTAAACAGACAACCTACAGAATAGGAGAAAATATTTGCAAACTATGCATCTGACAAGGGGCAAACAAATCAGCAAGAAAAATACAAATAATCCCATCAAAAAGTGCACAAATGACATGAACAGACATTTCTCAAAAGAAGATGCACAAATGGCCAACAAATTTAAAAATTCCCAACATCACTAATATTCAGGGAAATGCAAACTAAAACAAGGAGATATCACCATACTCCAGCCAGCATCCTCACTATTAAAATGTTGAAAAACAATAGAAAGATGTTGGTGCAGATGTGGTGAAAAGGGAGTGCTTGCTTATACATTGCTGATGGGAAAGTAAACTAGTACAACCTCTATGAAAAACAGCAGGAAGATTTCTCAAAGAACCAAAATAGAGCTACCAATCAATCCAACAATCCCCTATTTGGTGTCCCAAAGGAAAAGAAATCATTACATCAAAAAGACTCCAGCAAATGTCTGTTTGTTTACTGCAGCACATTTTGCAATTGCAAAGATACAAAATCAACCTAAGTGTCCATCAACCAATGAATGGAATAAATAACATGTGGTATATATACACCATGGAGTACTACTCAGCCATAAGAAAAATGAAATAATGTCTTTTGCAGCAACTTGGAAGTGACTGGAGGCCATTATTCCAAGTGAAGTAACTCAGGACTGGAAAGCCAAATAAAAACACGTTCTCATTTATAACAGGGGGTTAAGCTATTCATGCATGTAACCAAAAACCATGTGTATCCCCTAAAGCTATGAAATAAGCCAAAATTCTGAAAAAGAATAAAACTGTATAAATTTTTTTAAAAATTACTTTGGGTTTAGAAAAGTGGCCAGTTCATGCTCTATTGATTGGACTGTAAATTAACACAAACATCCTTGAGAGAAATTAATATTGATCAAAGGTCTTTTGTAAAAAGTTCCTGTATTTCAACCTAATAATTCTATATTGGATAATTTATTCAAAGCAAACAGTTTAGGGATGCAAGATTTATATAAAAAAATGTTATGGGCTGGGCATGATGGCTCATGCCTGTAATATTAATGACTTGGGAGGCCAAGGCAGAAGGAATGCTTGAGGTTGGGAGTTGTAGATCATCTTGAGCAATGTAAAAACTTAAAAAGTTAGCCAGGCATGGGATCAGGCACCTGTAGTCCCAACTACTTAGGACGCTGAGGCAGGAGGATGAAGTTAAAGGCTGTAGGGAGGTATGATCACACCACTGAACTCCAGCCTCAGGCACAGAGACCCTGTGTCTATAAATAATAATAATGAAAAAAGATGCTCCTTATATCATTAATTATAAATACAAGATAATTTCAAAACTCAAATTGCAAATTGTTAAATGAATAACAAGATTTCATATGGTGGACTTCTACATGGCCATTAAGATTGCAAAGAATATGCATTTATTTATTAGCAGAAGAGTTCACAGTTAATAATTTACTATTTTCAAGAATTTCATGTTCCACAAGACCAAGAAGGTTTCTCCCATTAATCCCCAGAAGGCAAGTCAGAAATCACAAGAATTCTAATATATTATCTTTAGTATAAATATTTCTTTAAAACTAGAATGTGGCACATATATACCATGGAATACTATGCAGTCATAAAAAATGAGTTCATGTCCTTTGCAGGGACATGGATGAAGCTGGAAACCATCATTCTCAGCAAACTGACTAAGAACAGAAAGCCAAACACCTCATGTTCTCACTCATTAAGTGGGTGTTGAACAATCGGAACACATGGACACAGGGAGGGGAACATTACACACCAGGGCCTATTTGGGGGTTTGGGGTCTATGGAAGGGATATCAGGAGGTTGAGGGACTAGGGGAGAGATGACATTAGGAGAGATATCCAATGTAGATGATGGGGGGATGGATGCAGCAAACCAACATGGCACGTGTATACCTATGTAACAAACCTGCACGTTCTGCACGTGTACCCCAGAATTTAAGTATAATAATAAACAAAACAAACAAATAAAAAAGTAGAGTGTCATACCTCAAACTGCCCAGCTCCTGTTCCCATTCAATTTTCTGATGCTCTAACTGTAATTTTGTGTCTTTTGTTTCAGATAGCTCCTTTTGTAGTACACTAACCGTATTTCCCATGTGTTTAATTTCTGCTGTAAGTCGTTCACAGTTATTATTCTTAAGTTCCAGGAAGTGTTCATATAAATGAAATGCATCCTTGATTCTTGATAGGCTAACAGAATCTGTGTCAGGGAGAAAACAAGGTAGAAATAAAACATATGAATACTTTTTAGGTAAAAAGGACTGTGCATTTGTAAACACTGTCTCCTTCATACACAGAACAAATATGCACTGAGTGCCTACAGTGTAGCAGACATTCCACTAAGTTCTGCAGATAAAACAGACGAGACCTCTACTCTCATTTAGTCTTAAGTGTAGTGGGGAACAAAGACAACAAAAGTGACAATTACAAATTCAGGTAGATGGTGTAAGAAAACAGAGTTCCATGATCACATAGGAGAATTTCATCATACTGGGCCCACGAAAGATTTCCCTGAGGAAGAGATGACTACACCAAGAAACGAAGGGTGAGAAGGAAGCACTTAAGCAAAGGGGCAGAAAAGCATTCTAGCAGTCGACAGCAGGTGCCGAAGCTCTGCTGCAATTTGCTTCTGGCCACGATGGACAGCAAGTGCTGGTTTACCTTCTTGCCTGAAATAACCAAAAGGAAAACAGAAAAAATATATTATACAATGATTTACCAGGCAGTGGACTTCAGGTAATGAAGGCAATGATCCCGTAAGACAGGAAACAAATGGAATTCATACCAACGCTCCAGCTCCCTGCCTTCACAGAGTTTCCAGGCTATCACACAGAGAGAAAAAACTGACAAAGAGTCTACCAGATTCCCTGAGATGAGATGATGAAGCTGAGAGTCTGGTAAAGCCAAGGCAGACAGAGATCGCAAAACAGAACACTGGAAAGGAGACAAAGTACAGGGAAAGAACACTGAAGATCTGCAAAAATACCACCTGGGTATCTAGCAGTGCATGTGTGCCAGAAAACTGCCCCAGACCAAGGGGAAGAAACATCTAAAAAAAATTGGAAAGAAACATGCCTGCTGCTCACAAGTTGCCAAAAAGAGTGTCCACTCCCATGAGTGATGCTGGGAAAACTCAGACTTCACATGAGAATGAATAGAGCCGTCACAAAGATCTTGCTTCAGGAGTGGGAAACTCAACCAAATCATAAAACATAAAAGGAAGACGGGAAAGATCAAACTGTTCATATGCAACTCAACCGTATATCAAAATTAAGCTCAAGCAGATTGGCAGAGGCATGGAAGAGATATATATTTTTTAAAGCAAAATACTCTTGTAGAGATTCAAATTACAATGTCAGGAATGAAAACTACAATAATGGAAGTGAACACAGATTAGACATCATCAAAGAGAAGTTTCATAAATTTGAGACATCAGCGAACTACGAGAAAACTTCAAGCAGGAATAAGTCCCGAAAGAGGGAAAAAGAGAGACAAAAATATATATATATAAAGAGAATGGCCAAAACTTTTTAAATTTAAAGAAAACTATAACCCTACAAATCCAGAAGTGTCTGGCTGGGAGAGAGGAAATAAAAGTACATTATTCTAATTTTCCTTTTTCAAGAAATGTCAATTGGTTTTGGGGAACAGGTGGTCTTTGGTTACATGAATAAATTTTTTAGTAGTGGTTTCTGAGATTTTGGTGCACCCAAGCATCACTCAAGCAGCATATACAATATCCAATCACCCCCACACACACACTTTGCCCCCAAGTCCCCAACCTCCACTGTATCATTCTTATGTCCTTGCATCCTCATAGCATAGACGAGTAAGAACATATGATGTTTGGTTTTTCATTTGTAATTTTCTTATGCCATATGTGGCATGGCATAATATTTTTGAAGATGGACTGTGATCAGTTAAAATCATACACTATAAATTGTAGTGCAACCACTGAGATAGAAAAAATAGTTATCACTAATAAGCCATAAAAGGGAGATTAAAAATAAATCACAAAAATTACTAGACTAATTGAGAAGAAAGCAGAAAAAGAAGAGAACAAAGAACTGCAGGGATCAATGGAAATCAAAAAGCATGATGACAGATAAACCTAACTGTATTAATAAGCATATTATAAATGAAACTGAAAAGCCGGGCGCGGTGGCTCAAGCCTGTAATCCCAGCACTTTGGGAGGCCGAGGCGGGTGGATCACGAGGTCGAGAGATCGAGACCATCCTGGTCAACATGGTGAAACCCCGTCTCTCCTAAAAATACAAAAAATTAGCTGGGCATGGTGGTGCGTGCCTGTAATCCCAGCTACTCAGGAGGCTGAGGCAGGAGAATTGCCTGAGCCCAGGAGGCGGAGGTTGCGGTGAGCCGAGATCGCGCCATTGCACTCCAGCCTGGGTAACAAGAGCGAAACTCCGTCTCAAAAAAAAAAAAAAAAACAAAAAAAAAAACAAAAAAAAAAAAATAAAATAAATGAAACTGGCCTAAAAATCTCATGTAAAAGGCAGATTATCAGATTGGATAAAAATGCAAGAACCTACTACATGCTTCCTATTAAAAAAAAAAAAAAAAAAGAACTTTAGGCTGGGTGCAGTGGCCCACACCTATAATCCCAGTACATTGGGAGGCTGAGACAGGAGGATCACAAGGTCAGGAGTTCAAGACCAGCCTGGCCAACATGGTGAAACCCTGTCTCTACTAAAAATACACTGGGTGTAGTGGCATGCAACTGTAACCCCCAGCTACTCAGGAGGCTGAGGCAGGAGAATCACTTGAACCCAGGAGGCAGAGGTTACAGTAAGCCAAGGTTGTGTCACTGCACTCCAGCCAGGCAACAGAGTGAGACTCTGTTTCAAAAAAAAAAAAAGGGAAGAAAGAAAAGAAAAACACTTTAAATTTAAAAACACAAATTGTTCAGAAGGACGGAAAAAGATATAGCAGGTTAAGAGTTGACAAAAGAAGCCTGAGAAGAAATGGCTATGTTAACACCAAAGTAAATTTCACAGCAAAAATATTTACCAGCTATAAACAGTCATTTCCTCATGACTTTTAACAGTTCAGTTAATCAAGAACATATAATCTTAAATGACTGCATACCTAATAACAGCTTCAAAATATATGAGGCAAAAATTGATAGAACAAATAGACAAATTCACAAGTACGGTCTGACATTTGAATATTACTCAGTAAGTGATAAAACAAGGGAGCAGCAAATCAGCAAGAAGGGGTAGACTTGAACACCACCATGCTTCTCTAGTACTCGGGGAGCACTTTCCAAAACACAACACATTCTAGGTTCTGCAATCAAGCTTAGTAAAAGAACTAAGTCAGAAGGATTTAACTCATACAAAGTATGTTCTCTGACCACAAAGCAATCAAATCAGAAATCAGTAACAAAATATCTCATCAAAATATTCAAAAAGTAACACATATCTAAATAACCCTAGGTCAAACACATGATGCAAAGAGAAATTAAGAGTATTGTGAACGAAATGAAAATACTACATATCAACATCTGTGAAACAGCCACAACAGTACTTAAAATTTTTTTAGCACTTAATGTCTATATTAGAACTTTCAAGTCAATGGTCTTGACTTCTATCTTAAGCAACCCACCCCCCAAAAAAAAAAAGAAGAAGAAACTAAAAAAAGAACAAATTAAACCCAAAGCAAGCAGAGGAAATGACATAATAAACATACGCCGACTCCGGCACGCCAGGCCCAAACGCAGCTTCTCGGCTTAAGCACCTCCACTTGCAGCGGCCGATTCCGAGGCCACCTCCAGCAATGGCCTTTGCAAATCTGCAGAAAGTGCTCATCAGTGACAGCCTGGACCCTTGCTGAAGGAGGATCTTGCAAAATGGAGGGCTGCAGGTGATGGAGAAGAAGAACCTTAGCAGAGAGGAGCTGATCGCCAAGCTGCAGTTCATGGGAACAGAGCTGAATGGAAAGACCCTGGGAATTCTTGGCCTGGGAAGGATTGGGAGAGAGGTGGCTACCCAGATGCAGTCCTTTGGGATGAAGACGATAGGGTATGACCCCATCATTTCCCCAGAGGTCTCGGCCTCCTTTGGTGTTTCAGCAGCTGCCCCTGGAGATCTGGCCTCTCTGTGATTTCATCACTGTGCACACTCCTCTCCTGCCCTCTACCACAGGCTTATCGAATGACAGCACCTGAGCCCAGTGCAAGAAGTGGGTACATGTGGTGAACTGCGCTCGCAGAGGGATCGTGGATGATGGCAGCCTGCTCCGGGCCATGCAGTCAGACCAGTGTGCTCGGGCTGCGCTGGACGTGTTTACAGAAGAGCCACCACATTCTCATGGTCCACTAAGGGACCGAACCTTGGTGGACCATGAGAATGTCATCAGCTGTTCCCACCTGGGCGCCAGCACCAAGGAGGTGCAGAGCCACTGTGGGGAGGAAATTGCTGTTCAGTTCGTGGACATGGTGAAGGGGAAATCTCTCACAGGGGTTGTAAATGCCCAGGCCCTTACCAGCGCCTTCTCTCCACATACTAAGCCTTGGATTGGTCTGGCAGAAGCTCTGGGGACACTGATGCAAGCCTGGGCTGGGTCTCCCAAAGGGACTATCCAGGTGATAACACAAGGAACATCCCTGAAGAATGCTGGGAACTGCCTAAGCCCTGCAGTCATGGTCGGCCTCTTGAAGGCGGCTTCCAAGCAGGCGGATGTGGACCTGGTGAACGCCAAGCTGCTGGTGAAAGAGGTTGGCCTCAATGTCACCACCTCCCACAGCCCGGCACCACCAGGGGAGCAGGGCTTTGGGGAATGTCTCCTGGCCGTGGCCCTGGCAGGCGCCCCTTACCTGGCTGTGGGTTTGGTCCAGGGCACCACACCTGTGCTGCAGGGGCTCAGTGGAGCTGTCCTCAGGCCAGAAGTGCCTCTCTGCAGGGGCCTGCCCCTGCTCCTATTCCAGACTCAGGCTTCTGACCCTGCAATGCTGCCTACTATGACTGGCCTCCTGGCAGAGGCAGGCATGCGGCTGCTGTCCTACCAGACTTTACTGGTGTCAGACGGGGAGACCTGGCACGTCATGGGCATCTCCTCCTTGCTGCCCAGCCTGGAAGCGTGGAAGTAGCATGTGACCGAGGCCTTCCACTTCTACTTCTAACCTTGGGGCTCACGGGTCCCCACCTCTGGGGCTTTTCTGAAGAAACCTACCCACTGTGATCAACAGGGAGAGAAGATCCACATTCCTGGGCTGAACACACAGGCCTCTGACACTGCTTACACGGCGCTCATCTGACCCTGTAGTACAGCAATAACCATCTAATAAAGACCCTACCAGCAATAAATAAATGAATAAATAAACATATGCCATGGTTGACATTTGCATCTTCCCAGAACTTAAGTTTATGTTATTAAGCTTATGCTGAAACTTAATCACAGAGGTGATGTTATCAGAAGGTGGGGCTTTGTGGAGGTAATTAGCTCCTGGGAGCCAAGCCTCATGAATGCGATTAGTGCTCTTATATAATAGAACCCAGAGGGCTCATTTACCCATTCTGCCATGTGAGGACACAGGGGGCAAAAAGGGATCTATGAACCTGGAATTGGTCCCTCACCAGACACCAAATTTGCCATCACCTGGATGCTGGACTTCCGTGAGAAATCTATTTCTGTTGTTTATAAGCCACCCAGTCTACAGTATTTTGTTATAGCGGGCCGAACAGACCATAACATCAAAGATGAAACCAATAAAACAGAAAAACAATAGGTAAAAAAACTGATTAAAACCAAACAGTTTGAGGAGGTCAAAAAAAGTGATAAAACTATCTAGTCAGGTTGATCATAAAAAAGAAGATGCAAATTACTAATTTCAGAAACATAGCAATATGATATTTTATAGATTCTACAGACACTAAAAGAATAGCAATATAATAAGGTCAGCTTTATGTGACTAAACATGACAACTTTGATGAAACCGACACTTTCCTTGAAAAATAAAAACTACCACAGTTCAATCAAGAAGGAATAACCTGAACTGTTCTATATCTATAAAAGAAAACAAGGCATAAGTAAAGCCTTCCTAGAAAGGAAACTCCAGGCCCAGATAGCTATGGTCTGGTGAATTCTACCAAATATTTAATAAGTAATATGACAATTTTACATGGCCTCTCCCCTAGCCCTCAAAAAGGAAAAAAAAAAAAAAGGAGAAATACAACTCATCCTGTCACTCTAGCATTACCCTGAACCAAAATCTGACAATGATACTACAAAAAAGAAAAACTCCCTCATGAACGTGGACATAAAAATTTAACCACTTTCTGAAGAAACCAAGATACCCTCCTTTAGGTGACAGAACCACCTCTGGTACAGCCATGCAATAATGAGCTATCATGTCATGAGAAGACATGAAGGAACCACAAAGGCATATTACCAAGTGAAATATGCAGTCTAAAGGCTGCACATTGTAGAATACCAACTATATGACATTTTAGAAAAGGCAAAACTATAGAGACAGTAAAAAATAATCAGTGGTAGCCAGGAGTTGGGGAAGGTGGGAAAAGATGAACAGACGGAGCACAAAGGAGTTTTAAAACTCTGAAACTACTTTGGATACTACTACAATGATAAATACATGTCCTTATACCTTTGTCTAAATTCACAGCAATTAAGACACCAAGACTGAACTCTAATATAAACTATGGACTTTGGGTGATTATGATATGCCAATTCAGGATCATCAATGAGATCAACTGTACCACTCTGGTGAGGGAGACCGATCATTGTGGAGGCTATGAACGTGTGGGAAGCAGGTAGTAAAGGGATAATCTTTGTGTCTTACTTTCAGTTTTGCTGTGAAGCTAAAGCTACTCTAAAAGATAGCCTTCTAAAAAATTCTAAATAAAATTTTGGCAAATCTAATATATTAGAAGGATAATACATCATAAACAAGTGAGGTTGATCCCAAAACATAGGGTTGGTTTTACATCAGTTATTCATGACATTAACAAACTAAAAGAGAAGAATCATATGACCATCTCAGTAGATATAGGCATTTGATTAAATACAACATTCATTCCTGATTTTAAAAAAAATTCCTCTTAGTAACTGAAGAATACAAGGGAAGGCCATCAGCATGATAAAGAGCATCTCTGATAAATCTACAACTAACACGCATCATGATGAAAAACTGAATGCTTTCCCTGTAAGATCAGGAACACAGGAATGTCTCCTTTCACTATTTGAGCAGCATTGTACTGAAGCCAGTGAAGTTAGGCAAGAAAAGGAAATAAAAGCTATCTGGGTTGAAAAGAAGAAGTAAAACTGTCTTTATTCACAATCATGATCACATAATAGGGACGGGTAAAATCCAACCTGTGGGGAAGCTTCTTATTTTTACAAATAAAGTTTTATTGGAATGCAGCTCTGTTGTTTTTAAAATATATTTTATTGCACTTTAGGTTCTGGGGTACATGTGCAGAACATGCAGGATTGTTGCACAAGTACACATATGGCAATGTGGTCTGCTGTCTCCATCCCCCCGTCACCTATATCTAGCATGTCTCCCCAGGTTATCCCTCCCCAAACTCTCTACCCGCACTGTCCCTCCCTTATTCCCTGGCAACAGACCCCAGAATGTGATGCTCCCCCCCGTGTCCATGTGTTCTCATTGTTCAACATCTCCTTATGAGAACATGTGGTGTTGGATTTTCTATTCTTGTGTCAGTTTGCTGAGAATGATGGTTTCCAGATTCATCCATGTCCCTATAAAGGACACAAACTCATCATTTTTTATGGCTGTACAGTATTCCATGGTGTATATGTGCCACATTTTCCTTGTCCCATCTATCACTGATGTGCATTTGGGTTGGTTCCAGGTCTTTGCTATTGTAAACAGTGCCACAATGAACATACATGTGCATGTGTCTTTATAATAGAATGATGTATAATCCTCTGGATATATACCCAGTAATGGGATTGCCGGGTCAAATGGAATTTTTGTTTCTAGGTCCTTGAGGAAGCACCACACTCTCTTCCCCAATGGCTGAATTAATTTACACTCCCACCAACAGTGTAAAAGTGTTCCTATTTCTCCACATCCTCTCCAGCATCTGTTGTCTCCAGATTTTTTAATGATCATCATTCTAAGCAGCATGAGATGGTATCTCAACATGGTTTTGATTTGCATTTATCTGATGACCAGTGATAATGAGCACTTTTTCATAGGTTTACTGGTCTCATATATGTCTTCTTTTGAAAAAAGTCTGTTCATATCCTTTGCCCACTTTTAAATGGGTTTGTTTTTTTCTTGTAAATCTGTTTTCGTTCTTTGTAGATTCTGGATATTAACCCTTTGTCAGATGGGTAAATTGCAAAAACTTTTTCCCGTTCCGTTGGTGGCTGCTTCACTCTAATGATTATTTCTTTTGCTGTGTAGAAGCTCTGGAGTTTAATTAAATTCCATTTGTCTATTTTGGCTTTTGTTGTCAATGCTTTTGGTATTTTAGACATGAAGTCCTTGCCTATGCCTATGTCCTGAATGGTTTTGCCTAGATTTTCTTCTAGGGTTTTTATGGTGTTAGGTCTTATGTTTAAGTCTTTAATCCATCTGGAGTTAATTTTAGTGTAAAGTGTCAGGAAAGGATCCAGTTTCTGCTTTCTGCACATGGCTAGCCAGTTTTCCCAACACCATTTATTAAACAGGGAATCCTTTCCCCATTGCTTGTTTTTGTTAGGTTTGTCAAAGATCAGATGGTTGTAGATGTGTGGCATTGCCTCCAAGGCCTCTGCTCTGTTTCATTGGTCTATATCTCTGTTTTGGTACCAGTACCATGCTGTTTTGATTACTGTTGCCTTGTAGTATAGTTTGAAGTCAGGTAGCATGATGCCTCCAGCTTTGTTCTTTTTGCTTAGAACTGACTTGGCTATGCGGGCTCTCTTTTGGTTCCATATGAAGTTTAAGGTGGTTTTTTCCAGTTCTGTGAAGAGGCTGTCATAGGTAGCTTGATGGGAATAGTGTTGAATCTATAAATTACTTTGGGCAGTATGGACATTTTCACAATATTGATTCTTCCTAACCATAAGCATGGAATGTTTTTCCATCTGTTTGTGTCCTCTCTTATTTCCTTGAGCAGTGGTTCGTAGTTCTCCTTGAAGAGA
Organism: Saimiri boliviensis; assembly: GCF_048565385.1. Taxonomy (NCBI): domain Eukaryota; kingdom Metazoa; phylum Chordata; class Mammalia; order Primates; family Cebidae; genus Saimiri; species Saimiri boliviensis. The sequence goes on from NC_133465.1 coordinate 21,252,258, forward strand.
TCCTTTACATCCTTTGTTAGTTGTATTCCTAGGTATTTGATTCTCTTTGTAGCAATTGTGAATGACAGTTCATTCTTGATTTGGCTCTCTGTTTGTCTGTTATTGGTGTATAGGAATGCTTGTGATATCTGCACATTGATTTTGTATCCTGAGACATTGCTGAAGAAGCTTATCAGTAAGGAGATTTTGGGCTGAGATGATAGGATCTTCTAAATATACAATCACATCGTCTGCAAATAGAGACAATATGACTTCCTCCTTTCCTATTTGAATATCCTTTGATTGCTCTGGCTAGAACTTCCAATACTCTATTGAATAGGAGTGGTGAGAGAGGGCATCCTTGTCTAGTGCTAGATTTCAAAGAGAATGCTTCCAGTTTTGCCCATTCAGCATGATATTGGCTGTGGGTTTGTCATAATTAGCTTTTGTTATTTTGAGATATGCTCCGTTGATATCTAGTTTATTCAGAGTTTTTACATTAAGGGCTGCTGAATTTTGTTGAAGGCCTTCTCTGCACCTATTGAGATGATCATGTGGTTTTTGTCTTTGGTTCTGTTTATGTGGTGAATTATATTTACAGATTTGAGTATGTTGAACCAGACTTGCATCCCTGGGATGAAGCCTACTTGATCATGGTGGATAAGCTTTTTGATGTGCTGTTACAATCAGTTTGCCATTATTTTATTAAAGATTTTTGCTTCTACGTTCATCACAGATATTGGCCTGAAGTTTTCTTTTCATGCTAAGTCTCTGCCGGGTTTTGGTATCAGGATGATGTTGGTCTCATAAAATGATTTGGGAAGGATTCCCTCTTTTTGGATTGTTTGGAATAATTTCGGAAGGAGTGGTCCTAGCTCCTCTTTGTATGTCTGGTAGAATTCAGCTGTGAACCCATCTGGACCTGGGCTTTTTTTGTTGTTGTTGGTAGGCTATTAATTGCTACCTCAACTTCAGACCTTGTTATTGGTCTATTCAGGGTTTTGACGTCTTCCTGGTTTAGGCCTGGGAGGGTGCAAGTGTCCAGGAATTTATCTATTTCTTCTAGGTTTACTGGTTTATGTGCATAGAGTTGTTTGTAGTAATCTCTGATGGTAGTTTGTATTTCTGTGGAATTGGTGGTGATATCCCCTTTATTGTTTTTTATTGCATCTATTTGATTCTTCTCTCTTTTTTAAATTAATCTGGCTAGTGGTCCATCTATTTTGTTGATCTTTTCAAAAAAACTAGCTCCTGAATTTATTAATTTTAAAGGGTTTTTTGTGTCTCTATCTCTTTCAGTTATGCTCTGATCTTAGTTATTTCTTGTCTTCTGCTAGCTTTTGAGTTTTTTGATCTTGCACCTCTAGCTCTTTCAATTTTGATGACAGGGTGTCGATTTTAGATCTTTCCTTGATTCTCATGTGGGCATTTATTGCCATAAATTTTCCTCTAGATACTGCTTTAAATGTGTCCCAGAGATTCTGGTATGTTGTGTCTTCATTCTTGTTGGTTTTGAAGATCTTTATTTCTGCCTTCATTTTATTGTTTATCCAGTCCACATTCAAGAGCCAATTGTTTGGTTTCCATGAAGTTGTGCAGTTCTGAGTTAGTTTCTTAATCCTAAGTTCTAATTTGATTGCACTGTGGTCTGAAAGACTGTTATGATTTCCCTTCTTTTGCATTTGCTGAGGAGTGATTTACTTCCAATTATGTGGTCAGTTTTAGAGGTATGATGTGGTGCTGAGAAGAATGTATATTCTATGGATTTGGGGTAGAGAGTTCTGCAAATATCTGTTAGATTTGCTTGGTCCAGATCTGAGTTCAAGTCCTGGATATCCTTGTTAATTTTCTGTCTTGTTGATCTGTCTAATATTGACAGTGGAGTGTTAAAGTCTACCACTATAATTATGTAGGGAGTCTAAGTTTCTTTGTAGTCTGTTAAGAACTTGCTTTAGGTATCTGGATGCTCCTGTATTGGGTGCATATATATTTAGGATCATTAGCTCTTCTTGTGGCATTGACCCTCTTACCATTATGTAATGCCCTTCAGCCCATTTACATTTAAGGTTAATATTGTTATGTGTGAATTTGATCCTGCCATTTTGATGCTAGCTGGCTGTTTTGCCCATTAGTTGATGCAGTTTCTTCATTGTGTCAATGCTCTTTACCATTTGGTATGTTTTTGGAGTAGCTGGTACTGGTTGTTCCTTTCTATGTTTAGTGCTTCTTATTGTAAGGCAGGACTGGTGGTGATGAAATCTCTCAGCAACTGCTCGTTCGTAAAGGATTTTATTTCTCCATCACTTATGAAGCTTAGTTTGGCTGGATATGAAAAGTTCTAGATTGAAAGTTCTTTTCTTTAAGGATGTTGAATATTGGCCTCTACTCTCTTCTGGCTTGTAGGGTTTCCACCGAGAGATCCTCTGAGTCTCATGGGCTTCCCTTTGTGGGTAACCCGACCTTTCTCTCTGGCTGCCCTTAGCATTTTTTTCTTCATTTCAACGCTGGTGAATCTAACAATTATGTTCCTTGGGGTTGCTCTTCTTGAGGAATATCTTTGTGTTGGTCTCTGTATTTCCTGGACTTGAATATTGGCCTGCCTTGCTAAGTTGGGGAAGTTCTCCTGGATAATATCCTGAAGAGTGTTTTCCAGCTTGGATTCACTCTCTCTGTCACATTCAGTTACACCTATCAAATGTAGATTAGGTCTTTTCACATAATCCCTTATTTCTTGGAGGCTTTGTTCATTTCTTTTTACTCTTTTTTCTCTAATCTTACCTTCTCATGTCATTTCATTGAGTTGATCTTCAATCTCTGATATCCTTTCTTCTGCTTGGTCAATTGGGCTACTGAAACTTGTGCATGCTTCACAAAGTTCTTGTGTTGTGTTTTTCAGCTCCATCAAGTCATTTATGTTCTCTAAGCTGTTTATTCTCGTTAGCATTTCGTCTAACGTTTTTCAAGGTTCTTAGTTTCTTTGCATTGAGTTAGAACATGTTCTTTTAGCTCAAAGAAGTTTGTTATTACCCACTTTCTGAAGCCTGTTTCTGTCAATTCATCAGACTCATTCTCCATCCAGCCTTGTTCCCTTGCTGGTGAGGAGTTGTGATCCCTTGGAGGAGGAGAGGAGTTCTGATTTTGGGTATTTTCATCGTTTTTGCACTTGTTTCTTCCCATCTTTGTGAAGTTATCTACCTGTGGTCTTTGTAGTTGGTGACTTTCGGATGGGGGTCTCTGAGTGGACATCGTTTTTTTGTTGATGATGAAGATATTTCTTTCTGTTTTTTAGTTTTCCTTCTAACAGGCCCCTCTGCTGTAGGACTGCTGGAGGTCCACTGCAGACTCTGCTTGCCTGAGGATCACCTGCAGCGGCCTCTGCGTTCTTGCTGGGAACTGCACTCCAGAGCTGTTCCTATTTGGCCATCTTGAAGAACAGTCATAGCTGTGCTTTTTAACATATGCATTGTCTACGGCTGGTCTCATACTAAAATGGCAGAGTTGATTGGCTGTGACAGAGACCATTTTGCCACAAGTTAGTTTCAAAATAAAAGGTCTGACAACCTTTGGTGTATGTATAAAAGCTGACTCAAATCTCAATTTTAAATGTTCATAAGCTACCCCGATTGGAAAAGACAGTTCACCAAAGAAGATATACACGTAGCAAATAAGCCCATACAGGATGTTCAACATTATTAGTCCTTAGAGTAATGCACATTAAAACCATAATGATATGAATACATATCCATTATAATGACTGAAATTTCAAAATTTTAAAAACAGCAGTAATAAGATCTTGAGATGCTACAGAACAACAAGAAATGTCATATACCTCTGGTTGGAATGGAAAATCAATTCAAATACCTTGGGAAACAATTCAGCAGTTTCTTAATAAAGGAATACAAAGGGACAGGAAAAGACTTTGATGAATGATCAACATGTTAACTCTCTTGATTATGGTGATGGTTTCACATGTCCATGCAACTGTACATTTTATATATGTGCAGTCTATAGTGTGTCAGTTATACCTCACTGAAACTATCGACTGCTGGAACAATCATCTAAGACACTGGGTGGGACACAGAGAAAGAGAAGGGTAGAAACAATGCAGGATAAAGCTAGAGGATTCAGATCTCTAACCTTATAGCAATGAGTAGTAGCAGCTGAGTTATAAGCAAAGGAATAACATGATCAGATTCAAATATTTAAAAACATATCATTATAATTGCAGAGTAGACCATGGTTTTAGGAGGTAGGGTTTTAGGGAAAAGAGTTCTAGGACTCCTAAAATTCCTGCAGCATTCCAGGTGGAAAAAATGGTAACCTGACTTTGGGGGAAGGCATAGGAGAGAAACAGAGCCAACAAAAAGACTGGGAGTGCCATTCACACCGAGAAAAGTACAGTGGAGTTATCATAGCTCTTTGGTGTACAGTATACATTTGTTCTCTTTTTATTTTAACATTGAGCATATTTCTGAGATGAGCTTCACTATCATGCATCAGTTCTCAGCAATGTATACACACATTACTGCAGAATATATTAAGAGGTCTTGCATTTATGCAATGGTCCTACCTTTACACTCCGTTTTAAGTTGTTCAATAAGCAACAAAAAATTCTCATAAGTAGAGTGAGAAAACTCGCATTCTGAGGCTGTTTCAGATGGTCGCATTGAGTCAGCAAAGTCAGCTCGAGAATGTATTTGGTTTTTGACCTATAAGATAAATAATACTGTTTCACAATGTCCTAGAAAGATTTATAACATATGCTAAATGTACAGAAGTGGTATTTCTCCATTTTTTTTTTTTGTACAAGCAAAAACACAGGTACTTCTTAAAGAAACAGATTGTTCTTAGAAGGTACAGTTATCAACGGCTGTTTTTTAATCACTTTTTCTAAGCAAACAGCTTTATAACAAAATATTCCTTTTTTTCCACCTTACCTTTTAGAACTTTTTTTTTTAAAGAATATTTTAGATCATTTACTTTTTTTTTACAATACCTTGTTCTTTTCAGGAGATGTTTTATTTTCAGCCCTGAAAAAAGAAACAATTTCTTTTAGAAAAATAGCAAAGATGTAAAATACAAAGAATATCTAATACTATTGTTTTATCATATAAAATATCTGCATTTGCATTACTTCTGCTACTCATCAAGTGTACAGGTTTTTTTTTTTTTTTTACAGGTAATGCAAAATACAGTAATTTTCTACAATGGACATTAAATTATAAACAGAAACATTGACATTAAGGGATAAAGAAATTTACTACTACCCCAAATAATTAAATTTAGGTCCACCTTTCTGAGAGTAAAACCAAAAGAAAAAAACATGTTACCTGCATTATGTGATAAAAAGATATATATCAGGTTCTTCTCATTGTTGTCCTTTTCAATAAAAACAGTGTTTACAGGCACTTTGGAAAATATTACTCACATTCTTATATAAGGGAAATCCTTTATTTAATGATGATATTAGTTAGCTTTTTCCAGACTTACTATGCAGGTACTATGCATCATTCTAAGCACTGTCCATGTGTCAAACTCATATAATCCTTTTAACAACGTGGGTTGGTAACACTGTGAGGTTGGTAACGTATTAGGTATTTTATAAAGAAAGAAAATAGGCACAGAAAGGCCCCATGACTCTCCTCAGCCGATACAGCTGGCCAGTAGCAGACCCAGCACTCAAACCCAAGAATTCTACCTCAAAAACATATGTTTCATAAGATGCTGTGAAGGTAACCTTTATTTTCAAGTGTTTTAAAGAGATATGACAGCAGATGAATCCATACAGTCATTCCATTTCTAACTGCAACTATAAATAATAATTTCAGAATCTTGCAATTTTTTTTCTAATAAAAAACTTTATACAGAGGCAAGTTAGGAAATCTACTTTCAAAAAACTAAAAATCATTTTTAATGAAATTCATCAACAGGCATTCATTCAGGTATTCACTCATTTATTCACACATTTAACAAATAAATACTAATTGAGCACACAATACATGCTGATGGCAATGTTGGTCCAGGGCAACATGGTGTTTTGATACTTTAGAACTTTAGAATCCATTGTGGGTCAACTTGATTAAATTTTTTTAAACTCTATATGCCAGAAGTAATAATCTGTGATAGACTGTCAACAATTAGCTTTTCTAAAGTACTTGAACAAAACCCTCCCATTTTCCCCAGAATCTAAACAACTCTAAAGTTGATACGCCTGACATTTTAGAGTACCTTAGCAAATCATACCTATTCATCAAGGGATGTTTAAATTCTATTCAGTATGGCCTAAGTGTTCGCATGTTTATTATTTCACAATTTTTAAAAAATCTATATATAACAGTTTAAATTTTAGTTCACATTTACATACTCAGTTAGACTGATGTTACATTTCTGAAACAATGCTGAAGGAACTAACTCTTACCATAAAACTCTACATGAATAAACATTTTAAGGACAATTAGTTTGCTAAAAGCTATAAAAGATAATGAGTCAAGCTTTCAAACACTGAGATATGCAAACAAAACTAAATCTCATAAACATGTTCTTCTTTCCTGATCATTACCAGCATCATACAAACATACTCTAAAAGCTTCTATTTTAAAACAAAAAAGAAAGAAAAGTCTCTGAATTCCATATTCTTATTCAGTTATCACCCATTTCTCTACTGTCTTTCCCAGTAAATGTTCCCTCCAGGGGTGTCTATGCTTATCCAGAATAGCCAGGATTCCACAGCAATTATTTATTGAAACTGCTTCTTGTCAAAGTCACCATCCCTCAGAATAATCGGTCTTTCAGCGTTGACATAGTTGAGTATCCTCTAGCTTTGGCAGTCTACACTATTCTATTTCCAGAAAAAGTAACCACTGCAAATGTTCCTTTTCATAGAAAGAAAGAACGTTTAAATTTTACCTCCTTTCATCCTCATCTATTTCACTTTAACCACTGTCATCATCTACTTGCAGCAGACCATGAGTTACTAAATTAGCCTTCTCAAACATTGGTGTAATCATATTATTTTGAGGTCCATTTTTTATTTTCATTTTTCTTTACTTCCTTCATATGTAATACAGAACCACAACTTTAAAAAAAATCTGGCCAGGTGTAGTGGTTCATGCCTATAATCCCAGCACTTTGGGAGGTCGAGGTGAGCAGATCATGAGGTCAGGAGATCAAGACCATCCTAGCCATGGCAAAACTCCATCTCCACTAAAATACAAAATCATTAGCCAGGCATGGTGGTATGCACCTGTGGTCCCAGCCACTCAGGAGGCTGAGGCCAGGGAATCACTTGAATCCAGGAGACGGAGGCTGCAGTGAGCCGAGATTGGGCCACTGCACTCCAACCTGGCAAAACAGCAAGACTCTGTCTCAAAAAAAAAAAAATCTATAAAAAGCCAATGTTTTATAATAATTCTACTGATAACAAATAAAAAACAATGTTGTAAAATTCCAACTCTTCCCTATCTCAATTCATTAATTTAAAAAACATGGTTATGAATTACCAACATATAAAGAAAAACATATTTCCTGCCTCAAAAAACAAGTAATATACAATTATGATACAATGTGTGGTTTAAGAGTTGGTATATGGGCCGGGCGCGGTGGCTCAAGCCTGTAATCCCAGCACTTTGGGAGGCCGAGGTGGGTGGATCACGAGGTCAAGAGATCGAGACCATCCCCGTCAACATAGTGAAACCCCGTCTCTACTAAAAATACAAATAATTAGCTGGGCATGGTGGCGCATGCCTGTAATCCCAGCTACTCAGGAGGCTGAGGCGGGAGAATTGCCTGAACCCGGGAGGCGGAGGTTGCGGTGAGCCGAGATCGTGCCATTGCACTCCAGACTGGGTAACCACAGCGAAACTCTGTCTCAAAAAAAAAAAAAAAAAAAAAGAGTTGGTATATGAAGTTATATTTTAGCACAAGAAAGGCTTTACAGAAGAGGCAAAATAGGAGCTCACCAGGGAAAAATAGAGAAAATGACTCCACTTGGAGAACAGAATGAGAGCACAAAGATTAGTCCCATGGAGTCTAGGTGTTTCCTAGGAACTTGAAAGGAAGAGTGTGAAACACAAGGAAACTAAGAATGGAAGATGAATGCTACGAATGCTACATCAGACAGCTGGAGCATACAGACAATGACTCTTAGTCATGAAACTCGTAATTAGATCTGTTCTATGTTTTGGGTTTTGTTTTTAAATATAATAATATTTAAACAGTTTAAACAAGGTTTTAAAAATAACAGGCACATATTACATTAAAGAAATCAGGAAAATGTCTTGGGAAGAAAAAAATCTTACTGTTAAAATTCCTAAATGTCAGTGTATACAGTTCAAAAATAGCAATATTTTTATTATAGAAGTTTGTTTGAAAATAAAATAATTTGGTAAATTTTCTATATGTTTAGTCTAGTTTTAGAAAATTGTAATTACTTTTTTATGAAGAAAACACACATAGCATCACTACCATTGCATGGAACAGAAAGCAAACAACAACAACAAAATAGATTAAGGAATAAAAAAAAAAAGAGTATCACTATCATATAGCTACACACATTAACAAAGAGACAAACATTTACCACTTGAGATTATGTTAGGAGTTTAGCAGAAGCCTCTGAAAATACCAAAAACTGAAACAAAACTAATAACTGCTGTTTGTTTTTAACTATGCAGAGAACTCTTCTGGTTAAGACTAAGCATCAAAAAAATAAAAATAAAAGAGAGAGAGAGATCTTGCTGAGACCAATTATTAAACAATTCCTCTTGACCCATATGTCCAAATTAATTATATAGTTCTGGAACATGAAATCATTTTCATTTTGAACATAGTTGACGGAAAGCAACTTTTAAACAGAAAACTGCAGTTTAAAGTTGCCTCAGACTTAGGAAAGAACTGACCTGTAGCATGGTAGTAACAAGCAACCACCCATAGCCAGTTCTAAATATAGTCAATTAATCAACCAGTATCAATGTCGGCGCTTGCTTCTGAAAGACAGGCAATCAAACACAAACTTACTCTAATCCACAAGCCTGGGAGTGCTAACCAACCTACAGCAGCCTCGCTCACATAGCCATGTTTCTCCAGATCACGTCAACCCTCTTATGTCCTGAGAGTCTGCCAATCCTTCAAGTCTGCTCCTCCCACTACCTTATGTAAGATCCACAGCTGCTCAGAGAGCCTGATCAGCACAGCTCTCTGGTAGAAAGCAATACACTCTGACTTTTAACTTCAAATACTGAAGGTTCATAATTGCTTGGAAACAATTTTTAAGTCCATTAAATTTACCACCTTTATATTTTTTCTTTATAAATTACCCATGAAGTCTGTAATTCCTTTGATCCATTTTATCATAAGTAAAACTGTCATGATTTTTAATAAAACAATAAATACTGAGTAACCACAATATTGAGCTTTACTCTCTAAATGGAAAACTATTAATATAAAGAATGCAGCCTATTAAAAAGAGCTAAAAAAAAATCCAAAAAGGCATATAACTGCCAAGCAAAAGTGTTAGAATGAACCCATATTAAACCTTTTTTTTCTTCTTTTTTTTTTTTTTTGAGACAGTCTCTCACTCTGTCACCAGGCGCCAGGCTGGAGTACAGTGGCACGATCTCAGCTCACTGCAATCTCCGCCTCTTGGGTTCAAGTAATTCTCCTGCCTCAGCCTCCCAAGTAGCTGGGACTACAGGCGCGTGCCACCACACTCAGCTAATTTTTTTTTTTTTTTTTTTTTGTATTTTTAGTAGAAGACAGGGTTTCACCATGTTGGCCAGGATGGTCTGAATCTCTTGACCTTGTGATCCTCCTGCCTCGGCATCCCAAACTGCTGGGTTACAGGCATGAGCCACTGTGCCCGGCCTTTCTTTCTTTCATTTATTTTTTTTTTTTTACATGAGAATCAGTCTAATGTTTTTAAAATATACCAAAGGGTAAACTTCACTTGCTCATTTAGTAAGTATTTGTTGAGTAGCTACTTATTGCATGCTAGGCCCTTTTCTAGGCACACAGGATATGGTAGTGAACAACAAAAATCCTACTCATGAGAGTGAACTAAACACACAATGAAAGTAGATAGATTAGGCAAATATATAATGTTAGAGGGAAAAACTAAAGCAGGAAAAAGAAATGTTTACAGGTTTGAGAGGAGGAGGAGTGAGAATTTTAGGATGGCCAGAAAAGTCCTGACTGAGGAAGGGGCTTTTAAGTAAAGAACCAAAGGAATGGAAGGAGAAAGCTGGGAGGCTATCTGAGGAAAAGGCATCCCAGACACAGGGAACTGCCCAGTACAGAGGTATGCCTGGAGTCTTTAAGCAACAATGATATATAAGGAAGAGCAAGAAGTTCAGTGTTGCTGAAGCAGAGCAAAGGGAGTAAGAAACAGAAATTTCAGTTGAGAGAGGGGTATTAGGAGGAGCCCTGACACATACTCAGAATGAAATGGGAGGCAATCAGATGGGTCTGAGCAGAGGAATGACATCATCTGACTTATGTTTTCAATATGGCCACTGAGTTAAGGATTGATGAAAAGAGGATTCTTTTAAGAAAACAGAAAGACCCATTAACAGTCTATTACATGCATCTACACAGCAGATGGTGGTGGCCTGGACATGGAAGATATGACTGGCTTCTGCATATATTCTTCAGGTACTCCTGACAAGCTCTGCTGACAGATTAGACATGAGGTGTCAAGAGAGAGAGGTGAGTCCAGGATGACACTTTGGTTTCTAGCAGAGCAACTGCAAGAGTGCCATTAATGCAAGTAGGAAAGACTATGTGAGGGGCAGGTATGAGAAAGAACACTGGTACCCCAATCTTGGACCTGGTAAGTTTGTGATACCCAACAGTTTGTGATCAACCAAACAGAGATGCCAGGTTAGTATAGAAGTCTGGAATTAAGGAGAGAGATCGAGGCAGGAGACACACATTTGGAAATCATTAGCACACTCAAGGTAGTAAGTCATGAGAAAGAAGATTGAGGACTGAGCCCTGGGACACATCAATGTGTAAAATGTGGGCTATGAGAAGAAACCAAAACAGATTATGACAGATGGACTAGAAAGGCAGGAAGAAAAGCCAGGTGAGTGAGGGAGATCCTGAAAGCCAAGTGATGGCACTGCTATGGAGGAGAGAGAGATTTCCATCAGGTACAATATGGCTGACAGGTTTAATAAAATGAAGTCTAAGAAACAATGTCTAGATTTGTGAAGTGAAAATCAGTGGTCAACTTGAGAACAACAATTTTGGAAGAGTGGTGGGAGTGAAAATTACTGGTGTCGGTTCAAGAGTGAATGGACAGGAAATCTGAATCCATGAGTATAAACCATTCTTTCAAGGCCAACATATCTAGGGACATGACATAGATGACCTTATTTTCTTCTTGTTTAGCTATATTTTTCAATTCTTATATTACTATATAGTATGTTTTTACCCTTTAAAAGTTTTTTAAATTATGCCTATATGGCATTTTTGCAATGCCAGATCAAGGTATTAAGTAAAAAATTCATGAAGTTACAGAACCAAAAGACCTCTTGAACTTTAGGATTATATAAGCTGATTATCATTTTGCTCATGAAAACACATAAAGATCAAGGAAGACTAAAAATTTCAAAAGTATTTCTTGCTTGATAAAAATCATCCAACTCTAGAATGTTTTATACTCATCAAATAAACAAAAACAATAGTCAAAATACAGAATTCTATTAACAGGAATAAAAGGGGACAAATGCAGAAAATAATCTTATTTTATAAACCAAATTTGTTGAAATTATATGAAGCCACTGTTGAAAAATATGGTATGCTCCCTACTGAAATATATTATTTTTTAAAAGGAAGGTTAACGGCATGCATGTAGGGCACCTTTAAAAAGAGGATTCACTGCATAACAGCACCTTGGTTTTAGCACAAGGGTCAGCAAATTGGCGCTTGTGGGCCAAATCCAGACTGCTGCCCATTTTCACGAGGAAATTTCCTTGAAACACAGCCGCACTTACTCACTTTATAATCCACAAAGCCTGCAATATTTACTAACTGACTTTTTACAAAAAGGGCTGTCTAACTCTTGGTTCAGTACATCTAAGATCCTCTGATGTATTTTAGTAAGTTTTACCCGATATACTGAAATGCTTATGTGAAATATGAATTCCCTTGTGCAATCTCTTGGCAATATACAGATTAATTTGAGGGTCTGGTATTTCAGCACTCACATACTGAGAACAAAGAACAAAAATTTAACAACTAGCAGTTCTGTTGCTAACAAGGTACAGTGTCAGTGTAGCATGTAGCTAGCTTCCTTTTGTAACTGGGCAGATATTACAAGAATTTCAACAAAACTGGCTTAAGATGTGTCATCAAACTAAATGCTTTAAATATACTTTGTGAAATAATTAGTACACTCTAGATCTAACAACTTCATTTATTAAGATGATCGCATACTACATGATTTTGTAGGTATGACAACTGTACTATTTCCTTATTGCTAAGGATTTAGACTATCTCCAACTTTTTGATATTACAATGCTATAATATCTTTATACATAAGTATATATGTAACATATATAAATAACCTTAACGTACATATATCTTACTATACATTTACCCATTAGCCTGTTGTATCTTATATACTACATGTAATAAATGTCCTTAATGCACGTGTTTACACAAGTAATATTTTCTTGTAGGCTCTCATCCCAAAGGTGAAGTTGTTAAAGGAGTGACATGTTTGAAATTTTGATACATGCTACTGAATTACCCTGCAAAAAGGATTTGCCAATTTCATTTAACAAAAGTGTATGATAATGTCTTTTTCCTCATATTTGCCAATGATTCCTATTTTTTTAAATAAAAAATATGATTGGAAAACATGGCATCTCATAGTTTGCATTTTTCTGACAACAGAAAGGGCCGAATATCCTAGAAAAAGTATAAAATTTGTTCAGCATGAATATTAGCCAAAATAAGAATTCATTTCATAGCACATAATTGTCTCGTTTTTTTTCTTTTTAATGGAGTTTTGCTTTTGTTGCCCAGGCTGGAGTGCAATGGCGCAATCTTGGCTCACTGCAACTTCCACCTTCTGGGTTCAAGTGATTCTCCTGCCTCAGCCTCCCGAGTAGCTGGGATTACAGGTATGCACCACCACACTCAGCTAATTTTGTATTTTTATTAGAGATGGGGTTTCTCTGTGTTGGTCAGGCTGGTCTCGAACTCCTGACCTCAGGTGATTCGCCTGCCTCAGCCTCCCAAAATGCTGAAACACCATACCCACCTAATTGTCTCCTGTTAAGTGCTGTTATAGGCTTACCTGCCATGCACTTCATTCTCCTTCCTAGGAAACTGCTGATGAAGTCCATCATCACCACTGCCACCAGCAGCACCATCAGGTAGGCTTCCCGATAATTCCGTGTTATTACTTGTGTGCTGCTTTATTTCTTCTTCAACCTTGAGTGAGAGTTTGATGTTAAGGATGATTGTTCTTATTCAATACAAAAAATTTTTTTCTGTTTTCATTGATTTCATCACTTGACTCAGTTTACTTATCATAATGTCATTAAAATACTTTGTGCTTACTTTTATTATATCTAAAACTATAATAGAATTATAATTGTATCATCAACAGTTTTGTAAACTTTATTTCTGTTTCAATGAGACAGAATTTTCCAAAATTTCAACAAGTACCCTTCTTAATTTTGTGCTTTTATTCCCAATAAAAATTAACCACCCTTCAATATGTATTACGAATTTTTACCTCATTTGACTGGCACAGACATAAATAAGAAGACAAAGACACAAAGCATGTCTTCTTCTGTCTTTACCACTTGGCTTCAACATTAACAGCCAGACTGAGAGGATGTGACACTGTGGGGCTTCAGGAACAGAAAGGAAGCTTTCTCTTTTCTGCACTAAGCTATTCTTTTCCCCCATTAACTTTTGCGTTTTTTTTTTTGTTTGTTTGTTTGTTTTTTTCATTTGAATCCTGGGATGTCAAAGCTCACTGAAATACAAGTCTGCCTCAACACAAAAAGCAGAGTGAAACTGCTAAGCTGCTAGTGTGGAATTATGGAAACGAGATGCTTCCCAAATTTCACATTCAATAGCCATAAAAGTTTGTAGCTGGAGGATATACAGTATTAGAATCTACTTTAGCCCACTATCTACTGATAACTGGAACAAAGCCAAAAAAGATTAAATTATTGGTCCAAAGCCCCTCAAGTGCCATTACCTAGCATTTTGTGGTATCAAGAGAATACAATCACAAAATGCTGAATCAGACAAATTCAGCAAATTAATCAGATAGGTTAAAAGTGTGACTTGGGGGCAGGTGTGGTGGCTCACGCTTGTAATCCCAGCACTTTGGGAGGCCGAGGTGGGCAGATCACTTGAGGCCACGAGTTTGAGACAAGCCTGGCCAACAAGGCGAAACCCCGTCTCAACTAAACATACAAAGATTAGCTGGGCATGGTGACCCACACCTGTAATCCAAACTACTAGGGGTGCTGAGGTAGGAGTATCACTTGAACCCAGGAGGCGGAGGTTGCAGTGAGCTGAGATCATGCCACTGAACTCCAGCCTAGGTGACAAGAGTGAAACTCCATCTCAAAAAAAAAAAAAAAAAAAAAAAAAAGTGTGACTTGGGCAAAATAACTTAATGCCTTAGTGGAGGGTGGGAAGGCTGCCCTAATCCATGTAGAAGACTCAGCTTTCTACTTTGGCATCATACACTGTTTTTGGCTGAGTATTTACACATTTACACTAGTTATATAAAAATATATATATACCAAAACTTACTATATTTCATTAAGCAACATAACAAAGGTCTGATTCAACAGAAACAGTGGCGAGTGGTTATATTTACAAATATGTTAAAGTGTATATACTTGTCAACAAACATTTAAAGTGGTCATGATGGAATTCTAAGTTCCAACAGCTTGAGTTAAACAGATAAACCTAGGCCGGGCGCGGTGGCTCAAGCCTGTAATCCCAGCACTTTGGGAGGCCGAGGCGGGTGGATCACGAGGTTGAGAGATCGATACCATCCTGGTCAACATAGTGAAACCCCGTCTCTACTAAAAATACAAAAAACTAGCTGGGCGTGGTGGCACGTGCCTGTAATCCCAGCTACTTAGGAGGCTGAGGCAGGAGAATTGCCTGAGCCCAGGAGGCGGAGGTTGCGGTGAGCTGAGATCGCGCCATTGCACTCCAGCCTGGGTAACAAGAGCGAAACTCCGTCTCAAAAAACAAAACAAAACAAAAAAAAAAAAAAAAAAAAAAAAACAGATAAACCTGAAAACATGAAAGCACAATAAACAGATTCATTGGCCAGGAATATTTGCTGCAGCTCTCAGGGCTGGATACCTTTTTTCTTTTTTTTTTTTTTAATAAGAGTTGAGACCTTGCTATATTGCCCAGGCTGGAATGCAGTAGCTATTCACAGGCACGATCCCACTACTGATCAGCATGGGAGTTACTTATGACCTGCTCCTTTTCCAACCTGGGCCAACCTAGCGGTGCCCCACTCCCAGGAGGTCACCATATTGATGCTGAACTTAAGTGTGAACACCTGATCGGCATAGCATGCTACAGCCCAGAAATGCTGGGCTCAAGATCCTCCTGCCTCAGGCTCCCGAGTAGCTAGTACTAGGGGTGGATGCCACCATGGCCAGCCGGTGGCATTTTTATATCCATTTTTATATCTCTTCTCAGTCATTGCTTCCTTTCCACTGTATTCCCATCTTATTGTTAGACGCAACTCATCTTTAAGTCAGTAAAAGGAAAAAGTCCTTGAGCTCATCACATTTTCTTTAGCGATTTTCTTGATGCTTCTCCTGGTTCTGAAGGTCACGTGCTATATATTTCCCCATCCATATGCCAGTTGGAAGACTGACAGAGAAACTTAGGTTGATTAAGAAACAAAGATTATGAGAAAGTTTTCCTAAATGTCTATTATAAATCATCTGTTTCTATACACAATTACAGATGTAGATAACCAAACCGTATGCTTTTCATAAGCTTTTCTTAAGTGGAAAATAAGAATGGACCCAGATAATTGATAGAGAAAAAACCAGAATGGCCACAAGTAAACCCCTACCTCTTTCTGAAGTGGAATGTTTTCTTTCTTCAAAGCCAGGAGATCTTCTTCTATCATATCTACCTCATTCTTAAACCTTTGCATGTCTTGCTGTAATTCTTCATGTACTGATGTACTGTCACAATCTAATAATAAAAAACTCAGATTTTCTAATTCAGGTTTCAGGTTTTTATAGTTATTTGTACTGCAACTGTCACTATTTCGGTTCTTATTTTTTGTCATTTGCAAATCAGACTCTTGGTCTTCTTTCATTTCAACTGTAACTACTTCTGGGTTCCTGGCTTTCTTAGTGGGTGCATCATTATAAAAGTTCTCATCTGTGCTACAAATATGCTCAATGCCTGGTTTGTTATCACTGTCACTGTCTGATTTATTTTTATGTAAATGAAGCTTACAAGATGACTGGCAAGCATGTTCCAGGGACCCAGAGTATGGATGAGATGGATAGACATTTTTGAGACTGGGTTCTTTTTGTTCAGGAAATGTCTTAAATACCACAGAGACAGGTACTTCAGATGCATCTTCTTCCTCACAGCCAGGTATATTATTTGTCCAGTTAGAGGGAATGTCCTTTACATTTGTTCCTCTTGTAGAGTTATCAAGTAGATGCTCTTCCTCAGGACAAGTCGGGATTTTGTATTTTTCACCGGTTTCTCCAAACCTCTGCTTTAACTCATTTGTGATGAGTTTGAATTTGTTTTTCCATTCTAATTTGCCTTGCTCAATCCACATTTGCTCAGAATTTTGCACATGAGGAAGTAATGAATACACAGGTATGTCCTCTCTATCACAATCCTTAGCCATTTCTGGTTCTTGGGACATTTTCTGCAGATAAAACAGTGCAAGATTAATTTGCTTGTTTTGTTTCTCAGGTGCCTTGTCTGTTAGGCTGCATGTTTTAAAAATAGCATTCTCCTTAAGTAACAGGTATGAACAAAGAAAAATTCACAAACAATTAAAATGAAAATTTAACTGTTAAAACTTCGTAATGTAGGTTTAGCTACTCCCAAATCACCAGCTTGTGACTAAGAAAGAAAAAACGATTTGTCTTAGCTGAAAAGAGGAGGAAAATATGAACCAGCAAACATAATTTTGTCAACGTTTGTTTGGAATAAGCTTAATTATGTGTTGAATCTACCAAAAATGAATTAGCAGATGATTTCTAGTGTTACAAAGGCTTCCTCACTTGAAAAGCAAGCCCCTACAGTACATGTAAGTACTCTTTCTATAGACTACTAATGGGAGTCTAGGCAGTCTTTAAATTATTAGGAGCCTAAATCACTATCAATCAGAAAGAAAAGCAAATTCTTAAGTTTTAATTCAAATTATTACTGTAACATCATAGGGTTACATGTTTAGACTGTCTGCTTCAGTTCAGTTCTAATACGTACTACAGTCCCCTAATAACACTAACTTTAAAATAGTATTTACTAAGTTTCTGCATCTAAAAAGTTAGAAAGTTATTGTTTGTACCCCAACACCAAAGATCCCATTTTGCAAGATTTGATTTCCTTAATAGGCAGTTGGGTTGATTTCATAACCCCACTCTCACTGAATATAGACCCTGAAGTCAATGAGAGGCCACACAACAGAATACATATTTAACCTTGGCATTGGTAACTGGCAATATCAAACTGCAAAATTTGAGCCACTGGCCATGATTACTCTTTTACCATGAATCCAACTAAGTGGCCATCACTGTTAAATTGTTCATAATTTCTGTTGCTTAAAAATATGTTTTAATTACCTTCTTTATCCTGTAAAGATACTGTAAAAATTGAAGAGTAAACAAAATTCTGGAATGTTCTGCCTCCACTCCAAGGGTAAAGATTAACTACAAGTTATGATAGATTCTAACAATATTGTGTTTTATAACTAGTTTAAATGTATTTAAAATTAAATATTAAATAAGAATCTATTGATTCTCAAAGGCTAATCTGAGAGGTAATTTCATTTGGGCTATCTTAAATTATGAAAGCAAAGAAAACAGTATTAAACCAGAAATTTAGATTTAATTTAAATGTTTACACACCTGTGGCTGCTTATTTTCACGGCCTTTAAGTCTTTCTTCCTCTTCCTCTGATGGCAGCTCCAAGTCTTGTTCTTCTGCGAAATCCAAATGTTTAGTTAAACTACTTAGAAGTTAGATAAAAGAGAGAGTCTATAAAAATAGATTTTAAATTACATTTCATTTTATTTCATAAATTGAGAGTTTAAATGAAGCTTGATCTTTAGTGGAATACTTTCTTCTTTAAGAAATATTTCTCATTCTCCAAAACTTAAACAAACCATTTTGTGGGAGACACTAGATGCCACCAGGTTAAAGAAATACAATCATGTCGAAGATTCACTAACTGTTTCATCCACCCAACGTCAATGAACAAAGCCATCACAATATTAATATTATTAGGCAATGCTGTATACTGTTCTTTACTTCGTAGTAGTACCCTATTAATGATTTCCAGAATGACCGTGGACACCTTTATCGGTGTACACCCTCTTCCTAACATCCGAAATGTTTTCCTGTATTATTCTGACAAATGTATTGATATGTTCATCTTTTAAAACAGACTGCTAAAAATAAATAAAAACAGAGTGCTAGATGAAATTAACCCTCCTCCTGGCTATCTTTCCCCAGGTAAACAGGTATCTCAGTATCTCCTTCCTTGGGGCTCTCCTGGGACTTTACTGATTTTTCTACTGCATCTCTACCATCTGAACTGTCGATAACTGCTTTACACATCTATTCCCTTTGCTCCTAGACTATAGGAACAATCTTGAAAATCATCTTTGTACAAAGAGTCATTATCTATTTTACTCAGCAATTTTTAAATTGAGTCTTGCTAAGTGCTAGGCAGGAGGATTTAAAGAGGGAAAAGAAAGCATGTCAGAGATGACTTTTCTAGAGATCCTGCCCAAGCCGACATTCTCTAAAATGAGGCCAGCCAAATTAGAAGGGGTAGGGGGCAGAAAAGGGTGAGAGCATGCCAGGCAGCAACAAAAGGCAGAGAGAGGCCTGAAAGAGTGTATGTATTTGCCCACAATCGAGGGATGGGTGAACAGGACAGGACCAGCAGTTCAGTAAGGCCAGAGAAAGAGCACACAGGGGAAAGGGCTAAAGATGGAGAGCTGAGCAGAAGTCACATTATGAAAGCCTTATGTGTAATTTTAAAATACTTGAACATTAATGTTCTCAAGAGTCCTATTTGCATTGACCATAGAACACTCTCAATGCCAAAACCAATATTCCTCATGAACACATTTATTAACACAGGTGGTAGCTCACGTGGACGCAGCCGAGGAGATACTATGCAGCAAATTTTCTATAATTCTCATTAATCACTGACTTGGAAAATCAATTCTATAATATATAAAGTCATAGAAGGATAGGAAGTCACTTAATATTTGCTTTTGGAAGGTGCCTTTTAAGTTTATAGTGTATACAGTTAATAACTAACAGCTGTGAATTCAAAGCTGTAAAAATAAAGCAATCACACTGTGTTTGAGTCAGCAATCTTTAGGTCACTACTGAGTTATCCTAAATATAATCCTATGTTAGTCCCTAAAACATTTAGTCTCTACATTCTAAATTTAATCCTACTTTCTAAAGAAAATCATGCTTTCCCCTAATTCTGTTATCTAGATGTTGCTTTAGTTAAAGGAAGAATACAAATGTCCTGCCAAAAGGTATTCTGTTCAGTGCAAAAGGAGAGTAAACACAAAGCACATTTTACCAGAAAATAATTTTTTAAAATTAGAACTATAGCACTATGCAGCCAAACAGGGGCACTCTAGGACTGAATTCTCCATGCTCCTTTGTTACCTTCTTTGCTCTTTTTGTTTTCTGGCAGCTGTGATTGGCACACGTCATGGAGAGTATTATTCGCTGAGAGAAGTACAACTCCAATGTTCATCTTTTCTTGTTCTATTGAGTTCGTCTGTCCCAATTCTTTGATGTCTGACTGTTTTTTAGACGTTGATGGTGATACAGGTAGACATTTATCATCAACTTTCAGATTCTTGGATCTCTCACAAGTCTTATCACTATCAGTCATAGTAGTAGGATGCCAATCTGAAAAATCCAATAATAAAGTTTTCATTTATTAGGATGTAAATAAAACAGTAATTTAACTAACTTGTATTCATGTTTTCTTTCTCTTTTTTTGAGACAGAGTCTCACTCTGCTGCCCAGGCTGGAGTGATTTCGGCTCACTGCAACCTCTACCTCCTAGGTTCAAGTGATTCTCCTGCCTCAGCCTCCTGAGTATCTGGGATTATAGGTGCATGCCACCACGCCTGGGTGATATTTGTGTTTTTAGTATAGACAGGATTTCACCATGTTGGTCAGACTGGTCTTGAACTCCTGACCTCGTAATCCACCTGCCTCAGTCTCCCAAAGTGCTGGGATTATAGGTGTGAGCCACAGAAACAGTCCCACATCCTGCTGTCTCCCATAAACACACTATGCATTCAGGGCTTATTATATTTGATATGTTCTATGCTTGCAATTCATTGAGATAAGTTTAATTAACTATCATCTCTCACTTTTCTACATTTTTTTTAAGCAGACAAGTTAGGACAAACATTTTATTATCAAAATAAACACTTAAACACTTCTCTATAAAAGCACTACAGATCAATAGCTGTATTTACACTTCTTGATTCTAGGTCCAATCATGCATCAAACACTGAATGGGTCAGCAATGGTTTACTCATGCAAGTACATTGGACACACAAACACTTAGATTCCTCCTCTACCAAACAACTTGATTAATGCAAAGAGGCAGGGGAATACTGACACAGGAAACCTGTCCAGAAACTAGACTGGCAGAGATGTCAGGTTAACAAACTGCTGAAAGTTACATCTCCAAAAAGGCACTTCCCATTCTTACAAAAGTGCTTAAAATCTAAACTTGAACCCTGCGCCTAGGTTTATAAATTTTCAAGAAACTGTAAAGAAACACAGACTAGTTTTTAATATCAAGTTTCCAAGCAAAACTGTCCAAGAATTTATTTGCAGTACCTTACATGTAAACTGAAATAAACTTGGCAAACTAAAATCATACTAAAGTTTTATACCGAAAATTCAAATCGGCCTACTTGTAGTTTCCAGATAGCTTTCCTATCACAATTTTAAGTATTACTTGCCCACCAACCTTTGAATCATGATTGTGTAAGCTACACGCACCACTTACCCTTCGGGCACAAGAAATTAGCAGAAATTAAGTCTCAATTGTGACATTAACTTGTAACATAAGCACAATACATGGGTTTGAGGGGCATCTTAAGTAATATACTCCAATCTGCAGTAATCACCTAATTTCTCCACATGGTTTTAAGACTTCTGTGCCTTGATTCTATTAAAAATTTCAACTAGTATGAATGCTAAATCATACTTGTTTTTATGTTTTAGAAGGCTGTTCTCTGAAATTCTCTAGTTAATTAATACTATTACTGTGTTTCTAAGTGCTTAGCTTTTATAAGGGCTATTTCAACACCAAGTAAATAAAATATGCTTTCATAAAACTATACTTTAAAAGAAATTACAAAACTAAGCGGCTAGAGAGGACCCCTGGAAATAGAGGGGGATGCTATGAAGTGGGGGTTGGGAGCAGAGAAGAAACTTCAGGAAGGCAAAGTGTAACTAGTAATATACCTTCCGTGATGCTCCAGAAACACGTCCCCTGAGATTACCGTGACTGGAGTTTCTTATAAAACAGGCTGATCATCAAGATCCTTGACTCAGGTTTCAGTGAAAAAATTGGAAACTTTAAGAAGAAAGATTTGAGAAGCAGAAGGCAGGCCGTGAATTTTCCAGATATTATGCTTGCATTTCAAATTCCTGTTTCAGACTTTTCAAGTAGGCATGCACATTCCCAAAGCCATATTTGGCTAAATACACAAGGACCCCAGTTGCACACCGTCCATCTCACTGCCGGCAGAAACTACAGTTGCAGATTCCTCGACAAGGCGGGCAATGCCAGTTCGGATCCAGCCGAGCATCCCTGACCTCTTCATCATAATGGTTTCGAAGGCAGGGGCCACAGAACTGTCCTCAAACGCCACAGCAGTCTGGGTTTCTGCAGTTTGTTTTGGTATCAATAGTCTTCTGATGGCATTGATGACAAGCAGAGTCCAGTGAAAGGTTATATATCTTTTCTTCAGAGTTGCTGCAGAGGTTCTCCAAATCTTCCTCTGTAATTTCTTCCACTGGGCGAATTATATGCGGAAGGGTCAGGGATGACCTGGAGCGACGACTCCTGGGCATGTCATCTTCGTTCATGCAGCTGTCCATGGTCTTCCTCTTTCTCACCAACATGTACTTATCCTCTTCCTCCTCCTCCATGGGTAGGGTGTCAACAGACCCGAGGATCCGGGACCTTGACCTGGTAAGAGGACGAGCTCTGAGTTCAGGGTTTCTCCTGGATACAACACCTGGGAATGGATGCAACACCTGGGAATGGACGCCTTCGAGGTCTCCTCGATTGTGAGTTGGAGCCTGGGAGGGAAATGTCTTCCAGGGAACGAGACAGGGAAGCTTTCTAATTCAGACATGAGTTTTGCAAGCATTGCTTTGTTTTGCTTTCTATTTAAAGCCCTTTTCTCCAAAACCTTCATCTCACTTTCATCTTCTGAATCAGAGTTGGAATCGGTCAGAGTTCTCGGAGGACTGTGGGAGCTCTGCTTTTTTGTTGGTTGCTCCTCTGGTACTTGGAGCTGGAAACTTCATCGCCACCCTGAGAGGTCCAGAGTGCCTGCCCTGGCTGCGGGTCCTACAGCCTTCCTGAACTGACTGCAGCCTTGTGTTTGCAAAATTATCAGAAGCAAAGCTGTCACAACTCTCATCAGAGGATGACAAGGTTTCCATGGAAATCAACTTCACATATCTGAATTTTAAGTTCTTTACTCTGAGATCTTTCTGCAGCACGCGGCAAGCATCCATGCTGGCGGCGGGTGCCCCGGCCCGTACTTGGGAGCTGGAAGAGGGAAGCAGCCTCGCGCTCAGCAGTCCCACAGCAGGAGGAACAGCAGCCACGTGGCCGGCAGGGGGAGCACTCCGGCCCCACTTTTCTACATTTTTACATTTACTATTACTTACTTTGATTCACCCAGCAGTCTCTATTACATATTTTGCTTTCCATTAAGATTCTTCATGGATATAAATTTTTTATAAATAGAATTTATGTCTAACCATTTTAAACTTAAATATACATGACGGCATAGTGTGTATGTATTCTAGATTCTTTGCTACCTTCTTTGCTTTCTTTGTTTTCTGGCAGCTGTGATCGGCACATGTCATGGATAGTATTATTCCCTGAGAGCAGTACAACTCCAATGTTCATCTTTTCTTGTTCTATTAATAAAAAACAGAATTACGGGATTTACAAAAAGTCATAAGAAATATACTTTAAAATCTTTTAATTATAATAAGATAGTCTTCTCTGAATCTACCACTATCTTCAGAATTTACTTTCAAATACTTGGATAAACTTCATACATTTATATGCAAAATGACAGCCTTAAGGGACCTAATTGTTCCCATATAAAAACAGGATTAGTCTAGGACCACATTAGATCCAAAGAGCACACAGTACCATGAGACAGGAAAGGAATATATAACAAAAATATTTTCCTTTTTTCTTTGTTTTTTGTATGGAAACAACAACTTTTTTTAAATTATTATACTTTAAGTTCTGGGGTACACATGTAGATCGTGCAGGTTACTGCTACACGGGTATACACGTGCCATGGTGGTTTGCTGCGTCCATCCCCCTGTCATCTACATTAGGTATTTCTCCTAATGTTTTTCCTCCCCTATCCTCCCACCCCCTGCTATCCTTCCCCACCGCCCCCCTCCAACCTCCCAACAGGCCCTGGTGTGTGATGTTCCCCTCCCTGTGTCCATGCCCTCTCACTGTTCAACACCCACTTACGAGTGAGAACATGAGGTGTTTGGTTTTCTGTTCCTGTGTCAGTTTGCTGAGGATGATGGCTTCCAGCTTCATCCATGTCCCTGCAAAGGACATGTACTCATCTTTTTTTATGGATGCATAGTATTCCATGGCATATATGTGCCACATTTTCTTTATCCAGTCTATCATTAGTGGGCATTTGGGTTGGTTCCAAGTCTTTGCTATTGTGAACTCTGCTGCAATAAACATATGTGTGCATGTGTCTTTATAATTGAATGTTTTATAATCCTTTGGGTAAATACCAGTTATGGGATTGCTGGGTCAAATGGTATTCCTAGGTCTAGATCCTTGAAGAATAACTACACTGTCTTCCGCAATGGTTGAACTAATTTACATTCCCACCAACAGTGTAAAAGTGTTCTTATTTCTCCACATCCTCTCCAACATCTGTTGTCTCCTGAGTTCTCAATGATTGCCATTCCAACTGGCATGAGATGGTATCTTAATGTGGTTTTGATTTGCATTTCTCTAATGACCAGTGATGATGGGCTTTTTTTCATATGTTTTTTCTATATAAACAAAATTGTTGGGATTTAAATTTTTTAAGACAAGTGAAAGCAAAAAAGCAAAAAAATACAGAAGTGAAACTTTAAAGGCTATTTCATCATCAAGGGCCCATTTATCCATAATCATATTCAAACTACATATGTATGTGGTTTAAAATGTTGGCTCTAAATTGTGATCTGAGAATCCCTGGAGTTCAAGATTCAAGCAGGGGGTCTAAGAGGTCAAATAATACAAAATGTTATTTGCCATTTTCACTCTCATTCTCTTTTAAGTGTACAGTGGAGCTTTTCATAGACATGATGTGTCCTAACGGCATAGCTTTAATGGTGAATGGGTCACAGTTCTAATGTCTATTGGAATGTATAATTGTGCATGCTTGTTTTATTAAATATTTTAGTTTTTATTTCTAAAATATTAAATATCAATAGATACAACCAACTTAAAAGCTCTTTGGAATCTGCAATCATTTTTAAAATGCAATCATTTTATTTATTTATCATTACAAAGAAGGTTTAACTGATATCCAGTAATTTGATAGAAAACCAGAGCTTCCTGTGTCAATAAGGACTGACCTCAATAATGTAATGTGAGCAGACAAAAGAAAGTTGCAAAATATGTAGAGTATACAACAACTTACATACACTTTTAGGACATAAAAACAAATTCTACATATTATTTATGACCGTACACATATGTAATAAAATATTTTAAAAGAGAATGAAAATGATAAATGGAAATAATAATGCAGGGTGTCAGTTACCTCTAGGCAATAATATTTAATCATATAAAAGAAACTTCAGTTCAGAAAGTTTCAGAACCAGTGTTTTAAAAGACTATGTCCACCACATACTCATTAAAGAGTGATTAATTACTTTCCTCATTCTTGATAATCAGATTACCACCCCCCCTCCACACACACACACACACACACACACACACGGTCTGCTAACCAGAATATCTGACTGGCTTAAAATCATCAGTATAGCCACACTGTGATGAAATAATTAAACTTAAAGCACAGCTCACATGTTAGCAAGTAAAGTTTGTCTTATCTGGTAAGTTTTGGTGCTACACATTGACCTTACATTCCTTCCACCTTCCTAACACCCCACTCTTCCTTTTTCTGAGGTATTATCTCATTTTACCACCCTCCATCATATGCACCTGCTTCTTTTCCCTTCATTTGCTCCCTACACTCTCTGCCTTCCTCGTTCTTTATTCCCCCTTTTACTCTTATCCTCTTCCTTCTAATCTGACATTGCATATCTAGGGTTCAATACTATCTACAGTTCCAGGCATTCACTGGGGGTCTTGGAACATATCCCCCGTGGATAAGGTGGGGAAACTGTACATTTTGTTGTGTGACAACCTAACTTCTCCAGATCTTCCATTAAAACTGTTCAGTTTAGGAAAAAACACCCTAGCACAAGGAAGCTAGGTCTATGGGTACTGTGCTATGTCATATGGCAAAACATAGGAAACAGACCAGGGACAAGGATCTTTGCAAAGACTTTTCACTGCCAGTGGAGAAGAGCTCAAGGGAGATCAATGTATTCACTCTCACTAATCCTCTTCTGGGGCAGATGCTGGTTATGTTTACTTACTTCTAGCTATTTTCTCTAGCACAAACAAGGCTCAAATTCACTCCCATTTTACCTCCCATGGAAAGAACCACTGGAAAGATCACTCCCTTAAAGAGCATATTCACTCTGAGCCATACCACTCATTCAGAGAGAAGCTTAAGAAGAAACACTACCACAGTGGTGGCAGGTTGCCAGGGAGTGCGATCTGATATGAAAAATACATACGAACACAACTATCAACTCACTCAAACTACCAGAATGTGTCAACAGTTGTTGCTCTCGCTGGTGAAAACAAAATTATTTTTCAGTTCTTGTAAAGCAAAACACTGGCATTTCCTATGACAGGGAATCTAACTGTAGATGAGCCATGTTATAATAATATAGACTGTTTTCAAACTCATCCCTAAAGAAAGACAATCAGTGAGGAACATATTTATTTTCACCTGTCATATTCACTGCCTGGTCTTTTTAAATGCAAGGTAAGCATGCAAGACTTTGTGATTCCAGTTTTATAAAGTCCAGCTCTTGAGATTACCCTGTCCCACTGCTAGAGTCTATCTGGACCCATCTTCTGTTGTGGAGTACTGCATGATGCCATTTTTCCCCTCTCTCCCCATTACATGGCAAATGTCTATAGATATCACGCTTTCTCAGCACGTCAAGTCATATGTCATCAGATCCTATGCTGATGAACAAGACATCAGGAAAACAAAGGCAAGGACAAAGAACATCTAAAATGACAGAATGAAATTACCATGGAACTTTATTTTTTAAATGTTCAAAAAGATACCCACTCTTTCATTCCAACTATATGACAAGTCTGGAAAAAGCAAAACCATGGAGACACCAAAAAGACCAATGGTTGCCAGAAGCCAGCAGAGAAGAAGAGATCAAAAGGCAGAGGACGGAGGATATTTACGGCTGGGAAACTATTTTGTCTATGATGCTACAAGGATATATGCATGCCATTACACATTTGTCCAACAACAGAGAATTTACAACACCAAGAGTGAATCCTAACATAAACTGTGGACCTTGGGGGTGATGTGTCTGTCCAAGTAGGTTCCTCAACTGTAACTCTGATGAACTCTGATGGGGGATACTGATAATGAGGGAGGCTACTCATATGTCTGCGGTCATGGGGAATATGGAAAATCTCTGTACCTTCCCAATTTTGCTGTGAATCTAAAACTGCTTGGAAAATAATGTTATGAATTTTAAAAAACATACTGAACTTGCTATTACCCTAAATCATAAAAAGACAATTTTCACCTTGAAAGCTGTGAATCACTAAAGATCAAGGTAACAGAATACAAGCTCCCAAATTGAAGCATATAAAAACACATAAAGCAACTAACTGCATACATAGGCAAAAAAATTGATAAAAATTATTGAATATCTAATCATTATTTCATAATTATAAACAGGGATTTGATACAATAAGAATCAAAACTGGTTCATCCATGTACATAAAATGAAAGACAATTTTTATTCTAATTTTAAATCAGAACTTATTATGCCCATTTTATCCACAATTTTACTGAAAGTTTAATCAGAAAAGGACATAGTATAATTACTTAATATTGCCATAGTAACTTACGTACAAATACCTGTTAAGTATTCACCAAATGTCAAAACTGTAAGTAGCATTGCTACTTAATATGAATGATGCAACTGAAACCAGTACCATGTTATGGTCTATCATTCTATTATTTGCTATCATATTACATCAAATTTTATGATAACACCAAAAATTTAGTCAGGGCCATAGCTGCTGGGCAGCAAGGATTTCATATAGCAGGCACGAGACAGCCATCCTTAGAAAGGCTTGCTTGCAAGGCTGGTTCTTAGCTCGTGTTCGGGACCTTCAATTTGGAAGGGCTCCCACCATTGCCTAACTTAGAAGAAGGGAATGGCTCACCGTGCCTAAACTGTTTGTGCAAATGCAAATGTGGTTTACTACGAACAGTTCATTTCCTCCTAGGAGTCTGGAATTTTGGTACATGTGAAGGAGAGGAGAGGAGGCCTATGTGACTAGCCTCCATCTAAAACATGGGTGCTGAGCCTCTAAAGAAACTCTGATAAGGTAGACAACATTGTACAAATGTTTTCAAAATTTGAGGCTGGGGGAATTAAGCACATCCTGGTAACTACACAGAAGATGACTCCTGTAGCTTGTGCCTGGCTTCCTCCAGACTTTGACATGTGCACCTTTTCCCTTCTCAAATTTTGCTTTGTGTCTTTTCACTGTAATAAATCAAAGCTCCAAGAATGACTGTCTGCTGAGTCCTGTGAGTCCTTCTCAGTAAATTACCAAACCTAGGGTGGTCTTGGGAACCCGATACAATTGCATTATATAATTTTTTTATTTTTTAAGTTGATGCGTTACATGTGACTACAATCAGAAGGCTGTTTTGCAGAATAACTTTCTCTAATATACTTATATTTTAGTTTTTGACATTTGCCTTGGAGATTCCTGTACTTCCATATCCAATGAACTAAAGGCATTAAAAATGCATCAATGGTGTCAGAAAGTAATTTTAAAAAGCAACAATCCTATATTAACCCAATTAAAAAATAGAAAATCTTGATGATTGACAGTATGTTCTACACTATAAAAGTTTCTGACACAAAAAATTAAAAGATCATAGTAAATTTTCTCCAACTCGGTAGGGTTTAATTCACTTTTGTAATAATTATGCAGCAGGCCAGGTGCAGTGGCACACATCTGTAGCTGCACCTATTCAGGAGGCTGAGGCAGAAGGATTGCTTGAGGCTGGAAACTAAAGCTACAGTGCGCTATAATCACACCTGTTCAAAAAAAAAGTCCGAAAACAAAAAGACTGCACCCAAAATGTAGCATGAATTATCCATTTCTCCCTCCAAATAGTGGAACTGATCAGTAAGGATCAACAGGACTTTTAACTTATCTGGCCAGGAGAAGAGACTTATCTTATACATAGATAGTTAAAAGTGTGATAATCCATTAGACCAATATTCTAGTTAAATCACAGATTACCAATTTCTGAAGAAATGCAATACCAGAAAAGCACTTCACATTTAAACTATGTCAGATAAAACAATTTGTATTTGACAACCAGAAGACACTTAAAATATTGACAGACCATGATCATTGTGTCACTGTGGTACAGATATAAAGAAGTGTATTTGAAATATGTTCTAATAATATTTTTTTAGGGATAAAATTCAAAAGGAAGCAGTAAAAGCAGAAGTATCACAAGGGTAAATGAAAGGGGAACTGCACTAACAAAGAGTCAGACATTGACTTTTCTACTGATGTGACCAGTATTCCCCAAATATAGAAATACTATATTCAGCATTTCACTGTACATTTTTCTCCAGGACATCATATTAGTTTCCTGCAATAAACTATATTTTTAATGTTGGTTCCACTAAAGTGCTGGTCTGTAAACTATTTCTAATTAAAACTTGAAATTTTGGCCGGGCGCAGTGGCTCAAGCCTGTAATTCCAGCACTTTGGGAGGCTGAGGCAGGTGGATCACGAGGTCAAGAGATTGAGACCATCCTGGTCAACATGGTGAAACCCCGTCTCTACTAAAAATACAAAAATTAGCTGGGCGTGGTGGCGCCTGCCTGTAATCCCAGCTCTGGAGGCTGAGGCAGGAGAATTGCTTGAACCCAGGAGGTGGAGGTTGCGGTGAGCCGAGATAGCGCCATTGCACTCCAGCCTGGGTAACAAGAGCAAAACTCCGTCTCAAAAAAAAAAAAAACTTGAAATTTTATCAAAACATCACTATATTATGATTCCATGTCAGAGGAGGGATACATATGTGCATCTGATAGTGGCTTCCAGTTGCTGCTGTCAGATGTTTGTTTGGGAATGCATCCAGAAGACCCTATCAAGGATTTGAGTACAAAACAAGCATTTCCGCAAAACAACAGGTAAGACAGACTATGCTTTTCCTCACATAGGACCTTTAGGTTTAGACAATTCTAGAAAAGTGGTGGTAAGTGAACTCACCAGTCCTGACCATTTTCCCTGATCCTGTATAGGGAGCTGCTGCAGTTACAAAAGTTAGGTAGGATCTTCGTGGTGTATTCTTCCACATTTGAACCTCGGAAGTACTGATCACATAATCAGCTGACCCTGCAACTCTGTGATTGTTCTTTAGAAGAGAGTACCACTGAAAAGCTTTTCTCTCTCTTTTTTTTTTTTTTTTTTTTGAGACGGAGTCTCGCTCTGTCGTCAGGCTGGAATGCAGTGGCATGGTCTTGGCTCACTGCAACCTCCACCTCCTGGGTTCAAGTGCTTCTCCTGCCTCAGCCTCCTGAATAGCTGGGACTACAGGCATGCACCACCATACCCAGCTAATTTTTGTATTTTTACTAGAGACAGGTTTCACCATGTTTGCCAGGATAATCTCCATCTCTTGACCTCGTGATCCGCCCATCTTGGCCTCCCAAAGTGCTGGGATTACAGGCGTAAGCCACCGTGACCGGCCCACTGAAGAGCTTTTAAAAGGTTAACTCACTTTACTTTTTAGTAATCTTACCTGTTAGAATTGATACTCCCTCCCTGAAATTCTCACCTTTGTTAAGTTTTTGCAACATCCCTTTTGATTCCTCTCCTCTTTCTCTTTAGCCACTGCTCAGGCTTCTTTCTGAACTCCTCTGGGAAATGCTGGTATTCCTAGGGTTCTGTTACTGGCCCTCTGCTCATTCTATACCTTTTCCTTCATGGATAAGCTCACTCAGATCTATGATTTTGCCTCCGTTATTCCAAGTCTGCATCTCCAGCCATAAATGCCTATTATCCAATTACGTACTGAAAATATCCTACATGGACATTCCAGTAAACTTAACAATGCTGAGAGAAATGTTAGTCCTGCCTGTTGACCTGCCGCTCCCCTTTACACACCTGAAAACTGCCTGCTCCTTCATGTCCCGGTTAAGTGCGAGGGCACAAGCCAGAAACCTGAGAATTATCTGAGATTTATCCTTATCCCCTGTGTTTTTACATTCAATAATTACTAAATCATTTTAACTGTACTTCTTTTCTGCATCTGCTTTATACTCCCACTGCCACACATTTATTTTATGCTTATATTTCCTAGTTAAATATGGGTTCTTAAGTAGTGGCTTTTATAGGGAAAAAACAACTATTGTTATTTCTTAAATGGAAAAAAAAGTTTAAATAAATTAAAAAGGCATCATGCCAAGAATGAGACCAACATTTTAAATGAATAACTTAGCTCCTTAATCTTCTTGATTTCACCAGCGCTGGGTGAAAACCTCAAAACAGACTGCTACTAGTCTGAGGACAGACAAGAAAACTATAGCTCTGGTAACTGCAAATGCTTCCTTTGTTTCCCTGTCTCTTTATATGGTTATCTTCTAGCTGCCCTCCATATGAGGGGGTCAGCAAACTACAGGCCGTGGGCCAAATCCAGTCTGCCTTATAGTTTTGTAAATCAAGTTTTACTGGAGCTCAGTTATGTGTATTTGCTTACCTGTTATCTATGACTGTTTTCATGCTTCAACGGCAGGGTTGAGTAGGAATGACAGAGACCACACGAAAAAGCCCTGTACAGAAAAAGCTTCCCAATCCCTGCTTTATACCATAACCAGAACGCCCTAATACTCAAATCTAATTGTGTGACTCCCAGCTCACAATTCTGCAATGAACCCCTACAGTAAACATTACTGTCTCCCTACCCGATTCCCTACTCTGTCTTGCTGGAGAAATACACATCTGTTTGGATATTTATCATGCCAATAGCCCTCCCAACTCCAAAAGAAGAAATGATTATTCTAAGCTTATCACAGTAATTACATTTGCTCTCCCAGTGCCTGGTTTAGGAATGAGCATGTGGTAGCCAATAAAATGTTACAGGAAGTCCACTGCATGCTTCTGAGTCTTCTCTCTAATTAAAAGAAACCTGTAAACAAAAGCCACCTTTTCAGCCTTCAGATATTGTCAGAGAGACCATGATGTTTGGAGCTGCTGCTAATTAGCCAGCCATGAAAAGAGACATGAACAAAACACTGTGATATCGCCAAACAGTCAAAACAACTCTGGTCCCTACTGTTTTAGCCACTGTTAGTTAGGTCATCTGGTATTTGCAGCCCAAAGCATTCCACCTGGTAAATTTCCCATGGCCTACAGGAAAAGATCTACTCATTTCTACAGTATTAAAGTCTGGGCAGGGAGTGGTGGCTCATGTCTAATCCCCGCACTTGGGAGGCCAAGAGGGATGGATTACCTGAGGCAAGGATGTCGAGACCAGCCTGTCCAACATGCCAAAATCCTGTCTTTACTAAAAATACAAAAATTAGCTGGGCATGGTAGCTCGCACCTGTAATCCCAGCTACTTGGGAGGTTGAGGCATGAGAATCACTTAAACCTCGGAGGTGGAGGTTGCAGTGAGCTGAGAGAATGCCACTGCACTCCAGCTTGGATGACAGAGTAAGACTCTGTCTCAAAAAAAGAAAAAGAAAAGATGTCTGTCATAAGCTTGCCTTAGATATTCACTTCATTCCCAACCATTCACGTCTTACACGATTTGCACTAGCAAAACTGGACTGCTCCTAAACCCTGCAAAGTTCATTCAAGCATCTGACTTGTGCACTTGCTGCTCCTTCTGCCAAACACACAGTCTTATTAGATGTTCCTTCTGCCCACATCATCCTTCTGCCTCTTTACCTAGAAAAGCTCTACTTACTCTGCATGCTTACCTTAAATCCTACCCACTGTTTTACAGCTTTCATTCCTCACCAAATAAAGTGTTGGCACATATTTAACACAATAAATGATCATTATACGCTTCAGAGGGCATCTAGCCCACAGTAGTAGGCACTGAATAAATAATTCAGCAAACAAATAAAATGACAATGATAATAACAAGCTCCTGGTTTTTTTGTTTGTTTTTTTTTCTTTTTTGAGACAGGGTCTTACTTGTTACCCAGACAGGAGTGCAGTGGTATGATCATAGCTCACCATAACCTCAAACACCCAGGCTCAAGAAATCCTCCCACCTCTGGTGGTCGGTGGGGGATGCCTAATTTGCCCTGCTATTTTTTTCTAATTTCTTCAGAATGGGACCCTCTGTGGCAGCAAAATGTATTTCAGTAATGGCAGTCTTTGCTCTCTTACATTATTGGTAAGATTATACTAAC
This sequence comes from Saimiri boliviensis, assembly GCF_048565385.1. Lineage (NCBI taxonomy): Eukaryota > Metazoa > Chordata > Mammalia > Primates > Cebidae > Saimiri > Saimiri boliviensis. The sequence continues at coordinate 21,285,542 of NC_133465.1, forward strand.
AAATGTTTCCTCTTGTACAACTATGCTGTGTTTTTTTTAATGTTGACCTGTGTGTTTTTATAAAAGAAAAAGTGTGTTGTGCCTTAAACATAAAAATAAAGTTTTCTGAAGGGGGAAAAAAAAAAAAAGAAATCCTCCCACCTCAGCCTCCCAAGTAGCTAGAAACACAAGCACCTATCACTGTGCCCAGCTAATGTTTTATTATTTTTTTAAAAATTTAGTAGAGACGAGGTCTTGTCATATTGCCCAGGCTGGTCTCAAACTCCTGGGCTAAAGTGATCCTCCCATCTCAGCCTCCCAAATTGCTGAGATTACAGGCATGCACCACCATAGCTGGCCCTGGCTATATTTTTAAATGTTTATATTCTGTAACATTAGAAAAAATGCTTAGTATCTAACAGACATTTGATAATTATTTGTTAAGTGGACAAGTGAATGATTTCCTTGAAAATTCTGTTGAAAAAAAACACAGAAATTAAATACAGAAAGTTCTATTATGAGCACCTCAAAGACTAAAACTATGTCTATTTCATGTTTGTCTCCAATAACTTGCAAAACCTAACTTACAGAAGTTCTTTGATTAATATGTACTAAATTAAAGGTGTCCTCTTACAATTTAGATTGTCCAATGCATGAGGCATCACATCTCAGTAGCACAGTAGCATTTTTGTTATTGTGAAACATTTTTATACTTGTATTATAATTGGTTGAGCCTAGCTAGAGTTGGGCTATTTGAATATTTATTATGATAATATTTTGGCTAATGGTAACAGGATATCTTGTGCTAACAAAATTATTGTTATCATAACAACTAACCAGCAGGTAGAAGAACACATCTTGTTCTAATGAAGTAAATATATCTCATTCGATTTCAAACTAGGGGGAAAGTCAATAATAGTGAGATCTTGTTGGTTTATAAGTATGTAACACGACCTGTACTTCTCAAAAAGGAATTGTTTTTCTGACTTCTGCACTCAGTAGATATCTTCAAAAATAATTTCCTATTAGTATGCACACTGGGTATGTTTTGCAGGGTTTTTTTTTTTTTTTCTTTTTTGGAGACAGGGTCTCACTCTGTCATCCAGGTTGGAGTGCAGTGGCATGATCACAATCATAGCTCACTGCGGCCTTGACTCCCAGGCTCAAGTGATCCTCCCATCTCAGCCTCCCAAGTAGCTGGGATTACAGGTGTGCACCAAAACACCCAGCTAATTTTTTACTTGTTTTTGTAGAGACGTGGTCTCGCAATGTTGCCCAGGCTGGTCTGGAGCTTCCCAACGCAAGCAATCCTCCCACCTAGGCCTCCCAATGTGTGGGACTACAGCTGTGGGCCAGCACACCTGGCCATTTTGCAGTTCTTATTGCCATTTGTTTATGGTGCCAGAAAGGCATTGTTGATTTCCCAGTTTTGAAACTACTTTGTGTTACTTTAGTGACACAACTCACTATGTAATACTGTTAGCCTTTGAACAACACAGGTTTGAACTGCAGGGGTCTACTTATAGGCAGATTTTCTCCCACCTCAGATAGCAAAGACCAATCTTTCTCCTCCTCCTTAGCCTACTCAACTTGAAGACTATGATTCAGAGTTATATAATGATCCACTTGCATTTAATGAATAGTAAACTTACTTTTTCTTACGATTTTCTTAATAAGATTATTTCTCTAGCTTCCCTTATTGTAAAAATACAGCATATTAACACATATACCATACCAAACACATCTTAATTGACTGTTTATGTTATCAGTAAGCTGATGGTCACCTACTTGGGGGAGTCAAAAGTTATACACAGATTTCTGAATGCAGAGGGGATCAAGCATCCCTAAATCCCACGTTATTAAGGGTCAACTGTGATTGATACTCATCTACTAAACTCAAGCCATTTATTTAAAAAATTAAATAGAAGTTCCAATTTCATAACAAGTCTAATTCATTATAATGTGACCATAAAGAAAATGTACAACTGGCCGGGCACGGTGGCTCGCGCCTGTAATCCCAGCACTTTGGGAGGCCGAGGCAGGTGGATCACGAGGTCAAGAGACTGAGACCATCCTGTTCAACATGGTGAAACCCCATCTCAACTAAAAATACAAAACATTAGCTGGGCATGGTGGTGCATGCCTGTAATCCCAGCTACTCAGGAGGCCGAGGCAGGAGAATTGCTTGAACTCAGGAGGCGGAGGTTGCGGTGAGCCGAGATTGCACTCCAGCCTGGGTAACAAGAGTGAAACTCCGTCTCAAAAAAAAAAAGAAAAAGAAAAAGAAAGAAAGAAAACGTACAACTTACTAACTGAAAAATATCTTTTTTCTTATTTAAACAAATGTATCATATAGGATTTTAGGGACCATAATTAAATAATTTTTTTCAGACAAGATTGTTTAAGATAATAAATGACCTGCAATTAACTTTTTAAATAATTGTGAAATCTAACCTACCAAGAAAGAAATTAAGAGAAAAATATACAAGCAACTTACACATGCAGGGCTTTTAAAAAACTGCTTTCATGATCAAAACTTCCTTACTCTTACTTTTTTATCTATAGGACCACCAAAAATAATTCACTATCAGAAGTCTTACCTGGATTGCTATTTTGAGGAAGACTTTCAGGTGTCTGTTTTTCCTTGTATTCAGAAATTAGTTGCTGAATGCTATGGATAAAAATGTAATAAATGAAATTACTATTTTAAAACAAATGAAAAATACCAAATGTATTAAATTTTTAGAGTATTTCAAACAATATCAGAGTTCATATCAGAACTTTATCCTATATACTAATTTGCAAGTTCTACCAACTTCTCTTTAAGCTTTCAAAGAAGAAAACAAGATGAAGTACTCTTAAATTGAAGGGAGTATGGCTCGGTATAAATTAACTCACGTTCACTTGACATAATGGAAAGTGTCCAAGCTCTATTACCAGCAGCATATACTTGTTCTCTGACAAGTCGCTTCTCTTAGGCTCAATGTATTCTTCTAAAAAGCAAGGATTTTTTTTTTTTTTTTTTTTTTTTTGAGACTGAGTTTCACTCTTGTTACCCAGACTGGAGTGCAATGGCGCGATCTCGGCTCACCGCAACCTCCGCCTCCTGGGTTCAGGCAATTCTCCTGCCTCAGCCTCCGGAGTAGCTGGGATTACAGGCACGCGCCACCATGCCCAGCTAATTTTTTGCACCTTTAGTAGAGACGGGGTTTCACCATGTTGACCAGGATGGTCTCGATCTCTTGACCTCGTGATCCACCCGCCTCGGCCTCCCAAAGTGCTGGGATTACAGGCTTGAGCCACCGCGCCCGGCAAAAGCAAGGATTTTACTGGCTTATTTCACTAGGTTGTTAAAGATTTAATGAAATAATGTTTTGAAAATGCTCAGATAAACAGTGAGGCAATGAAATAATTTGTTCTTGAACTTTATTGCCAAAACTATTTCCCAATGTGTATTTTTTTTTTTTTTTTTTTTTTTTTTTTTGAGATTGAGTTTCGCTCTTGTTACCCAGGCTGGAATGCAATGGCACGATCTCGGCTCACTGCAACCTCTGCCTCCTGGGTTCAGGTAATTCTCCTGTCTCAGCCTCCTGAGTAGCTGGGATTACAGGCACGCACCACCATGCCCAGCTAATTTTTTGTATTTTTTTAGTAGAGACGGGGTTTCACCTTGTTGACCAAGATGGTCTCGATCTCTTGACTTTGTGATCCACCCGCCTCGGCCTCCCAAAGTGCTGGGATTACAGGCTTGAGCCACCACGCCCAGCCCAATGTGTATTTTTTTAAAGGTTCTAAAATTCCCATTGCAGTTTTCTGAAACTGTTATTAAGTCCTAGTTTTGCTTATCAGTTGTTCTATTCTTTGCAGCTTATAATTCGGGGCATCACAACCATTTCATAGTTTGTAACTAAATTTTCTTGTAAATACATTATTTCATCAAACTAGATAACATCACTGTCCACTACGACTGAACTCATCAATCACACTAAGGGCAGAAAGCTAACAGATATCAAAACCTAGCTTGGACTACTGTTCCAGACTCAAACTCTGAATTGGCAGATCTTTGTTAGAATGATGCTTAATCCTCATGTTAACCTCCAACTGACATGGAAAACAAAATTCTACTTTTATTTTTTCAGTTCCATGAAAGAGATGCAAGTTGACATTCTCTCATTTCTGAGATACATACTAACAATGTATTTGCACACACATCCCACGTTACTCAGCTCAATTCTCATTCCATAGATCACCTTACTGCATATTTTTGTAGCAAAAAATCACAATTTTAATATTAGGTTACACCCAATTTGCTTTGACTCACACTGTTTCTTTGGAGCTAGTCAGCAAATAGTCAAATGAACTTCCAGTGACGGTGCAAAATATGGACCACTTCACAGATCTGTACATCATCCTTATGCAGGGGCCATGCTAATTTTCTCTGCATTTTGTTTCGATTTTAGTATATGTTTGCTGCTGAAGCAAGTACAAAGCTCTCCTTTTATACATGGATACTCATGAGTCATGAATGAAGCTTAGGTCTGTTAAATCCAACTAACATACTTGAGACTCAGAATTCTGGTGATGGCTTCCTGCCACAACTCTTGGGAAGGATAATATGGGACCTTCCATGATCTAAGAAAAGGTACTATACTGGATATACATGGCTCTCAGCGTACAGATCTGGTAGCAATGAAAAAAGGAAACTCATCTCTTTCTGCAACATTATTTGAACTGAACCCAAGGGCCTAAAGGATAACTTAACATAAAGGTCTTGGCTAAGTCTAAGCTAAGATGTTGGCTCCACCTAGGTTCTGAGTGAGGGGTGAAGGGTCAGTTGGCTCACTATGTATGTGGATAATGTCAGTATTCCCAACTGCCAGAGCGGGATGCTGGGAACGATGTCTGAGCATATAAACATATGTATGTGAAGCAAAAAAAGTTCAACTTTGAAATCTATGTATGGATCACCATGAAGACTTGAGGACATCCTGGTGGCAAAGGTCAACCATTACTGGACTGCAGGACCAGTTTGAATGCAATGACACAGCAACAGAAACAACAGCGGAAACAACAGGATGATTATGGTGACCTTTTTCTTCCCTCCTTCTGACTTGCAAAAGAGGGCTGTCTTCTGAAACTTAAAGAACCCCATAGGTTCTGAAAAAATTCAAGGAGAAGGGTAGAGGAGGCAGTCCCCAGAAGACAGTACAAAATTTTCTGCTAAACTGGACATTTCAAGACCCAAATATCTAATTAGAAAACCCTAAGCTGTGACACTATTTTTATCTCATGCATAGGGGTTACACTTGGAATGAAATGGACAATGCTGGGATCCCTAAGGATAAAGGTCTTAAAAGTCCTGAGATAAAGAAGCTTGCACCCTTTGCTACTTTTAACTAGTTTGGCCTTTTGCTGGATTTCAGGCTAATGATGTGGACTAATTCATTGCCACTCCAAAACTACCTGAGCCAAACTATAAAATCTCACCTGATGTATATAATACAATCATTATAATTATTTTAAACCTCAATTTGGTGTTAACTAGCCTTTTAATGTAAACACTTACCCTATAAACTGATTAAAAATGGCATAATCTTCCGCAGTTCTCCCAAACACATCTTGAGAAAAGATGTCAATATTCTGCTGCAGAAGAAGGCTAACTATGTTTGCTGATCCACACTGCACGGCGAGAATGAGGGCTGTTCTAAAATGACAGAGCGATAACTTCTCCCTTAGGAACTGTAATAAAGCTATTTAAAAAGCTTATTCAATATACTCTACCAACTTAATAGCTTGCCCGTCCATGTAGAATTAAACATTTACTTGTACTAACAGACACCAGCATCTTGGGTGCTCAAGTGTTCATCTTTGTAAATTATCACCAAGGCTAAAAGGAAGGGACAAAGAGGAAGTCTCTTGTCCCAGTGGGGTATGTCATAGTAGAAGTTACTAATTTTCAGTCCCCTGATGAGCGAGAAACTATGCTGAGGTCACTTTATCTAAAGTAGGCAAAGATTTAAGTGAAGATTTCACCACTGCTTCCCAAGACTGATATGCTGTAATTCAAAATCAGCCAGGGGTCAGATAAGTGAGAGCTATCTGCAGGCTGAAAAACAGTAATATCAATAACAATGGTAATACTAGCAGTCATAGTGGTTTCAGTTACTGACACTGATAAGCATGTGCCAGGCACTGAATTAAATGCTACACACACAATCTTTCTTACATACACAACCACCCTGGAAGGATATATTAGTATCCTCCTTTTAATACAGAAAAACATATTTGGTGATGAGTAATGTTCCCAAGGTCACACACCTAGCAAATGGGAAAGCTAGAAATTTAAACTCAGTCTTGTGTGAATCTGAAGCCTCTTTTCTCTTTATCATCCACCTATGAGTTGTCTTCATGAAAGGAAAAGTTTATCTACTGAAAACTGTATTTTCTCCCTCTGCCCATACCAATTTAAAAAACATCAAAATACATTAGAAGTGAAAAAGGAAACCCACATATCTGGTAATGGCAATTAACAGTCAGTAGAGATAATCTAACATTAATATTCTTCAAAGAAATAAAACAAAGAGTTATCCAAAAGACAAAATTATTTTTAACTCTATTCATGTTTATTTAACATAGCATGTTTAAAAGAAAAGCATGTTAAGAAGGAGAGATTAAAAACTACAATAAAAGGGTTAAGAAATTCAGTATTGAGTCATAAAGTAAAAATTAAAAGTCCACACTCCATAAAACTAATAAACTAATAGAAGACCTCTGTAGCTAACACAAGATCATATGACCCAAAACATCGACTTACAAATAACAAACACCAGAGAGTATAAGAAGAGATGAATCCTCCTATACACTGTTCTTCATGTTGCCCAGTCCAAATAATTTTCCACCAGATGATTTGTGTTTATATTTTTACTATATCCCAATAATTTTATTAATCTTTTTATTAATTTAATATTTCTGACTTGAGTGACTGTTTTCACTCCAGAACAACACTGAGGGTTAAAAAAAGAACATACCTCCGACACTTATCAACTGCAAGTAAATTTGCTCCTCTCTCCAGTAAAAATTCTACCATTTGCTGTCTTTTTCCACTTATGGCAAATAGAAGTGGTGTGAGGTCATTCTGTAATACACCAACAACAATTTATAATTCACAAAATTCTTATTTCTCAACTGGACTGGAAACCTTACGTAAGATCCTATAGACTTAAATGTATAACACAGAAAGTAAATTAAAAATAGCCTCTTCCTTCTCACTCCTCTGTGTTTTCCCATGCACTGCTCCTTCCCTTAGAGGCCACCCTCCTCTGCCTCACCACATCAACTCTAGTCATCTCCAAAACTTCCTTCAAACGTTACTGGCTCCAAAAATCTTTGCTTCTATCACAGTATTTAGCATGGAATATTGTAATGGTTGTATTGCTTCCCATGTAAACCAAGAGCTTCTTGGGAGGGCAGGCTCTTTATCGCTATAAATGTCTCTGTATTTATCTCCATATTTCCAATCCCTGAGATATACCAGTAAATGCTTCAAGTATTTTTACTAAATTAATGATCTAATGCAGGCGTCCCCAAACTGCGGCCCCCTGAGGCCATTTATCCGGCCCCCCACCGCACTTCAGGAAGGGGCACCTCTTTCATTGGTGGTCAGTGAGAGGAGCACAGTATGTGGCGGCCCTCCAACGGTCTGAGGGACAGAGAACTGGCCCCCTGTGTAAAATGCCTGGGGACACCTGATCTAATGTATTTGCCTTTAGATCAGTGTTTCTTAAACTATATTCCAAAGAATACTTTACCAGATGTTATGGACTGTACCCCAACAGGAAGATTCCATGATCATCTACATTTGGGAAATATTAACCAGCACATTATATATCCAGTATTCAAGAAATCTCTTGAACTTTGCCTAATTCCTATTTGGCAATACTTTCTTTGTGGAAAACATTAACATTTGAGGAGTTAGAGTTTCGGTAATACAGTGGTGAGAGCTTTCCAGTAAAGGTGGGTGTTTCCTCCAGGTTATACAAACTTCCTTAATTCTCTTCTATCAACGGTGTCAGGATCCCAGATACCCAATGTCAGTGCCCAGTGTCAAGCCCTTCTACTAAAAATGGGTCTCTAAGAAAATGGTCTGTGAATTACAGAAATCAGCTTCAAATGAACTTCCATTGCTTATTATTAAAAGGCTCATGGGTTTTCTCCCACTACAAGAGGAGAGATTGTTATCTTAGATGTTAGAAAGCACAGTATAAAATTCTGTTCTTAATTATAATCCTAAGACCCTAATGCATATCTACGGTTAAAATTCTTTGTTAATTTTGTTTCCATTTTCATTGCCTCTTAAAACTATCTTTCATTTTAGACAAAATGTAAATCAGAAATACAAATACAATGGCTTATCAATAAAACTATCTAATACTGATCTATCTGGATTGTTTCTATAATAATGAAAGCCACTAAGTCACCTGCATTTCTAAGGGACAATGCTGAGGAGAAAAATATAATTTTTTTTTGCAATATGAATAGCCCAGCCACCTATAGCCAGGAATAATCCAAACAGGCTTCCAGGCATGCTGATGGGAAGGCGACTCTTTGTGGTATCTATAAAGCAAAAGAGTTTTTAAAAAGCAACTTCCAAATCCTAAAATTCAATCCCATTACTAAGGGATATCTATAAAATATAGACTATGTAATATAAACAAATATAAACTGTTTTGAAAAACTTCAAATCTTTATCAAAATACGCCATAAGCCAGGAGCTGTAAACTCAAATCTTACCAAGGCAAAGGAAGTGACCTGAGTGAAGTACCTAGGTGGGCGCAGCAGCAAACCAGAGAACATACACCTCATACGAAGGGCAACCTAGTCGCAGCACACCGAACAGTGACATGGGCTCAACCTAGTCGCAGCACACCGAACAGTGACATGGGCTCAACCTAGTCGCAGCACACTGAACAGTGACATGGGCTCAACCTAGTCACAGCACACCGAACAGTGACATGGGCTCAGCCTAGTCACAGCACACCAAACAGTGACATGGGCTCAAGGGACAACAGGCTTGATTCTTAAAGAGAAGCCTGAAATCCAGATTTGTGCATGAGTCTCCTAAATTTTACACTTTGACACAATTTGTGGAGGCAAATTAAACATATTTGCAGGCCACACTTAGACTACAGCCCTGGTGTTTTTATACTTGTTATAGATATGTTTCAAAATGGTTGTGTGTAAAGTATTTGCATGTAAAATATTTCAATTTCAGATGTTTTACCAAAACAAATCAGGCCCTAACATGTAATAAAAATTGCTACTAAAACTCACAGTTGCTCACACCTGCAAGTCCAGCACTCTGGGAAGCCAAGGCAAGAGGATCACATGAGCCCAGGAGTCTGAGACCAGCCTGAGCAACATAGTGAGACCCTATTGCTTTAAAAAAAAAAAAAAAAAAAAAAAAAAAAAATTTGCTCACAGGCCCAAAATACTGACACTTCAAGAATTTTTCCAATATTTATTCAATTAAAATCTACTTGTATTTATTTTTCCCAGGTTGCTAACCTGTGAATTAGTCCACATGACTGTGGAAACTAATTATTAAAAGAATCAATATTTGTACTCTTACTAATTTCATGGTTTTCAGTGCTTAAAACTGCCATTTTGATTATTTCAAAACTCTGTGAACTTAACAGAGATACTGAGATAGTCCATAACAGCTTCAATTAAAAAAAAAAGTTAAGTGTTTACCAGCTCTAATCGAGAAAACTCTGCTTGTAGTAAAGATTAATCTGCTTGCAATAAACAATAATCACCTGGATGATAACAAAGACAGAAAATCCTAAAGGAGTCAGCCTCTGCTTACTGAAAGGCTATGATGTTGGGAAGGAAAAGGTATTCTGTAAGCTGATAGATACTACCAATAATATTCCTTTTTTTTTTTTTTTTTTTTTTTTGAGACGGAGTTTCGCTCGTTACCCAGGCTGGAGTGCAATGGCGCGATCTCGGCTCACCGCAGCCTCCACCTCCTGGGTTCAGGCAATTCTCCTGCCTCAGCCTCCTGAGTAGCTGGGATTACAGGCAAGTGCCACTATGCCCAGCTAATGTTTTGTATTTTTAGTAGAGACGGGGTTTCACCATGTTGACCAGGATGGTCTCGATCTCTTGACCTCGTGATCCACCCACCTTGGCCTCCCAAAGTGCTGGGATTACAGGCTTGAGCCACCACGCCTGGCATAATATTCCTTTTAACTTCCCAATTACAGAGGTAAAGAAAGATAAAAGTCAGGATCATAGTATTGAAAAGAGACAGATTTAAAGGAAGTAGCACCTATCAAACTCCAACTCCTCTAGAGATTTCTTAAGTTTCTGAGAATGGGCATTTACATATTACACCTATCTATTCACTGGCTCCTAACCAAGACTGTAACTGAAGTTTTAGGAATTTACTGTTATTGTTGGAGACAGGGTCTTACTATGTTGCCTAGGCTAGACTCAAACTCTGGGGCTCAAGCAATCCTCCCAATTCAGTCTCCCAATTAACAGGGACGTCAGCCAAGTACCACTACACCTGGCTTCAAGGAAATATTTTAAACATAAACTTCTTCAGGCTTTATTAGATTTACTATATCAAAAGTATTCAGGGAAGAGCTTAGACTTGTAGATTTTTTAAAAATTTCCTCAGGTTACTGTGATGCACAATTCTAGCTGAGAACTAGTACAACAATCACTTTAGTCTCATCTCTCACCCACATGACCAGTTCCCTTTATCGTTTGAGGATTTTGTCAAAAAGAGGAAAAAATAAGAGACAGTCATTTACTAAAAACTCCATTTAGTTTTCCTGAGTAGGAGTAGCACAGGAACTAGTAAACTCAAAATCCAACTTGATTTTGCTATTTCTAAACTCCTCATCGCCCACCTTCCCGTCAGGGCATTCTAGATTCGAGGGCTGAGAACAGACGCTTATCTAAGTGGCTGTTTCCTACTTGATCACCACCTAGTCGCAGCTAATCTTGTTTCCTCACAGTCCTCCTAAATTGGATTCTTAGGCAAGTTCACAACTTACTCTCTTCTAAACTGAAAATGATGATCTGATTATCCCCAAAACTGAAGAAAACCTTGTCTAAACATATAAACTAGAAAAAAAGAAAGAGTAACAACAACAAAACACATTTAAAAAAAGGTCGCCTTGGTATTCTCCCTCAATTACCTAACTTCCAAGCTGGCCTTCATATTTCTGGTTGGTTTTTTCTCCCTTTCCATTTTGCCCTCCTAAGCTTTGTCACTGAGAGCTAAACTGCTTGCATGTGTGTTATTTTTTTTAAGAACCTGTCAATAGCAGAAAGATTTCTATTTATTGAAAAATGTTTTTTCTTGGAGTTTTAAGATAAAGTCTATTTCCAGGGCAAATTTTGCTTTCTTGTGTTGTTTTTCACAGATCAGAAAAAAAAAAAAAAAATTGGGAAGAAAAAAAAAATTTAAGTATTAACTTTTACAAATTCACTGTTTTCAAAAATATTTACCATATGTGCATAAAAGAAAGCTGTGCCCTCTAATGCTGTTTTAAAAGTATCAAGATTTGAAATACTAGATACTTATTTCAAAATATTCTCATTCGGGGAGTGCTTGAGCTTCCAAATATGGAAAACTGACAGTTACATATGTCAGTGTTAAAACAAATGCATTTTAAATAGTTTGAAAATAAAGTTGGTTGGTCTATACCTCATTTTTTGCCTCCATATTTGTACTGTATAAAAGCAGTTTTTCTGCCAGTGATCGATCCTCATTATGCACAGCATAGTGTAGAGCGGTGTTGCCGTAGATATCTGGAAGGTCTGGATCAGCACCCTGTTCCAGCAAAATAGCTGCGCATTCCTCTTTTCGGCATTGTACGGCCTGTCATTATTAGACCAAGAAATAGATTACAAGTGCTAGGAATTCAAAATAGAGGTTTTGCTAATGAGTTACATGTACAGCCTGTCATTATTAGACCAAGAAATAGATTATGAATGCTAGGAATTCAAAACAGAGGTTTTGCTAATGAGTTACATTTAAATGAGATGAATTCATTTTTATTCTGTTGAGAAATGTGAAGTTTATGAATATTGATGAATGCTAAGTGTATGATAGAATATATTGTTTGCTAGGAAGAACAATGGCAAGGAAAACCTAGCAGCTCCCCCCAACCCCAGTAGAAAACCATTTGGGGCATTCCAAAGTGGCAGGACAATATGTAAATGTCATACACCTGTTAAAACAATTCTTTAAGCTATCTAACCCTGCCCCAGTGGCTCCTTCATGGAGAATACGTTTTAGGTTGTTTGATTAGTGGTAAGCAGGCACCAGCTGCCTACCTGGTGTGTTTTGTGTTATGAGAAAATACTGAACATCTGTTTGTTAATAATGATCACCTGTCCAGAGAGATTAAATGCGTGGGTCAGAGTCTACCTGGGGCCTTCAGTCTGGAATGCTGTCAGCCCCTGAGCCTCTCAGTTTGGAAGGCTGCTGGCCCCCCTAGATAGACCCACTTTGCTGTTCTATCTGGGTCTCTGCCGTCATTTGCTTCAGTGCTGCCTGGGTGGGAGTCTCTACAGCCGAGCTGATTCTCAGTAATTCTACGTAATCAGATCCATCTCATGCTGAAGAGCTTGGTTACTATATACCTTTATCAGAGCTGTCCTCTTATCACTGTCAAAGCAATTAAGTTGACATTTTCTGTCCACCAGGAGAGCCACCACTGCTGGATGTCCACTGACACATGCCAAATGCAGAGCCGTCCTATGAGAGTAAGAAGACTTTTTAGGAAATTGTACTGTACTATCTGAAAACATACAATGATCCACATATATCCTTAGCACTGGATAGAATGTTAGTCCTCTGTCTTTAAAACAAGTATTTAATTTTCCTGTGAAGAAAGCACAGTATTTACCAGCTCTTATTGTTCACTACATTAATGAAATGTAGCTTATTTGAATAGAAAACACTTCGCCTCTGGATTCAGTTCACCTCCAGCTGAAATCCTACTTTAAGATCTGTCACTTCCTGTTGGCCTTTTTGGGCCTCAGTTTCCTCAACAATAAAATAGGAATTAAAATAGTGGCGGTCCACAGTGATGTTCTGGGCATCACTGTGATACTTAAATGAGAATCTATGCAAAGAATTTAGAACAGTTCCTAGCACAAATAACCGCTCAGTAACTGTTAGATATTATAATTTTTATAATACTACTTAACATAAACATTTTGATTAAAATAATATTACACATACTTCTGAGGTATGTTTAAAGATTAGAAGTAATGCTGTATTATCATTCCAAGATGCTCCTTTTCTCACATTTTAACAACTCTGACATTGGGATTCTCTTTGCAATTCATAACTTATCACAACTATAATTGGCAGCATCTAAATAATTCTTACTGACACATAAAATAATAGGCATCAAACAATCCACGGTGCCTTACATTAAGTAGAATATGGTATATACAACAGGTCCAGAGCAGTTGGACAGTTCTAATCATATGACTGGCATTTAAGTACATTTTAGTTCTTAAAAGTACTATGGAAAAAAAGAGGGCTGAGATAAAAAGCCTAACAAATTTTTAAAACAAAATAATTCTTACTTTGATTTTCAAAAAAACTTTAAGCCAAAGGAAGAAACTCAGGGTTCAGATGAATAGGCATGGCTCATTTTATTCAATACTTAGATTTATATAATGCATGTAAATCAGGCATTCCCAATGATTAACATTAGTACATAAGACTGTTATATATTTTCAAAAGGGCAGTTAAAGTTTACCTTTTACTCTTTTCTACCTTCGGAAATGCTTTTCTTTGAAAGGGGGGAGAAAAAGCTTCCACTGAGATTAAGTCCTAATACTCCAATTCTAAATCTCTCAGGCTTACTCAGGCTGGGCAGCTAAACACGAAGTTTTTAAGGATGGAAGAAACCTGAGCGATATAATATACATAACAGCCATTCAGCTTGTGTTTGACGAATACATTGATTAAACGGATAAACATAGTTGAGAAGTGCAATATTTTTAAAGAAAACTCCCGTAAAGCGGAGCAACACTTCTGCAATAGTAATAACCATGTATATTTGCCCCCGACTCACGGAGAGGCCTGGGCCCCCGACCCCTCCGAGGTTTCCCCATCGGGGTGCCGTGGAGCCTGCGGGCACCAGAAAGCCGGGGTCCCCGACAGGACGGCGCGCCCGCCTCCTTCGCCCGGCCATTACCTCTGCTTCTTGTCCCTCTCGTCCACGCCGGGGCCTCCGGGCGCCAGGACGCGCTCCACCCCGGGGACGTCGCCCTGCCAGGCAGCTCTGTGGAGCTCGTCGAGATCTTCCAGGCGGACGCGGTACCGAGGCGGGGCGAAGCAGCCCCGAGGCGGGGCGAGGCCGTCCTCACCGTGCTCCCTTCCGCCGCCCGAGCTGTCGCGCCGCCAGCTGGTGAGGGAGCCCGAGGACCACCGGTCCTCCGGGCTCCCGCCTCTAAATGTCTTCCTCATGGCGGAGACTGCCGCCTTCGAAGACCCCTCGGGCCCTCCCCGCCCTTCCCCGTCCTCCCCCGCCCCTCCTCGCTTTTCTCCACCCCAGGAGGCCAACAGGAGCGAGTTACTGCCTTGGCCACAACCTCCCAGGAGGAAAGCCCGAGGTTTCCAGTCAGTGAAACGAGCACCGCCGACCCAAGTAACAGCCAAGCCAAGCGACCACCGCCAAGCCTCACGGGTAACGCCAAGGCACGCGAGTAACGCCAAGGCACGTGAGTGACGCCAAGCCTCATGGGTAACGCCAAGGAACGCGAGTAACGCCGAGGCACGCGGGTGACGCCAAGCCTCACGGGTAACGCCAAGCCTCATGGGTAACGCCAAGGAACGCGACTAACGCCGAGGAACGCGGGTGACGCCAAGTCTCACGGGTAACGCCAATGCACGCGAGTGACGCCAAGGCACGCGGGTGACGCCAAGCCAGCGTATGTGACGTCACCGCACCTGCTCAGGCACCTGTGACGTCACTGCACCTGCGCGCACAGGCCCCCACCTCCCGGAGAAAACTCCTTGGCCTACAGGTGGCGCTGCAGCTGCGGCGCCGGCCCGGGCTGGCGGGTCCTTCGGGGCGGCGGCGTCCAGCCCGCCTGTCCTCAGGGAGTGCCTCCTCACAGCGCCGCCGCGCCCCTGCTCCTCGGCTTGCTCAGTTCAGGCGTGCGGATCAGTTCCCGCCCCTGTGCCGCCATCGCTTGGCCGCCCCGGGCTAGCCACCGCAGCGGAGCTGCCCCAGAGTCATCGCTGCCAGGACACAAGCGGAGTCCGGCGGCCGGGTCCAAGCGAGCTGCCCGCCCCGCGAGAAGGGCGGCAGCGCTGGGAGCTGCTGCTCTAGGTGCCCCCAAGCAGGGCCGGAGTCTCGGCCCGCGGCAGGACCTTGTGGGTGAGAGTCCCCCGAGAGAACGCGTCACCCCAGGTGTGCTCTCCACGGTCCACGGGGGCCAGGGCCTTCCTCGGGTGGGCCCTCCACCCCCGCCCCCGCAGAGCTCAGTCCGGAGCCGCGGAGAGGAGGGACTGGGCGAGCTCTCCGTGCGCACCGTCCCGCGCGGCTCCAGGGCGGGGGGAGATGTCCCCGAGTCGGCCCGGCCCCGCCCCCGAGGCCCTGCCCTGCGCCCGCCTCCCCGGCCTCCCCTCGTGCGAAGCCAGCCGAGCATTGCCAGTCGCGGCCCGGAGCTGCGGAGCTCGGATCCTCTCCCGGCCGGGCCCCCTCTCGCCCCGCGCACCCCGCTGAGCGATGGAGCCCGCCCCAGAAGCGCACGAGGCGCGCACCGTGCGCGAGGCGCTGGGCCGCTACTAGGCGGCGCTGGAGGGCGCGGTGCGCGCGCTGCACGAGGACATGCAGGGGCTGCAGCGCGGCGTGGAGCGGCGGGTGGCGGAGGCGCTGCGCCTGGCCGGCCCCCTGGCGCGCACGGTGGCCGAGCTGCAGCGGGACAACCAGCGACTGCAGGCGCAGCTCGAGCGCCTGACGCGCCAGGTGGAGGCGCTGAGTTTGGCCAGCGGGATGTGCCCGGCGCCCGGCACCCCGGGCACTCCCGGCAAGCCCAGCCCCCCGCCCGTGCCCGGGGTCCGGGACCGTGCGCCCCGCCTGGGCAGCACGCGCTCCGCCAGCCACGCCACCTTCTCGCTGTCCGGCCGCGGCCAGGTGAGCCCCGGGGAGCTCGCGCGCTGGCACCGGGGAGTGGGGCTCCGAACCGGCTGCCGCCCCTTCGCCCCGACCGCCTGCGTCTGCGTGTCTTAGGCGATGGGGTCCTGCCGCCCCTCCGGAGTTGGAGAGGGCAGGGGAAGGACCGCTTAGCCTTCCCACTGCACCTGTCTTGGGCCCTCGCCCTTTTTTGGAGCGAGGCTCTGTTTGCTCCGAGTCCCATCTCCCTCGCTCCTCTGTCCCATGACACCAAGAGCCTGGGCGCCAAGGTCCTTTCTGGGGTCCCAGGTGTTCCTTGTGTGGCATGTTGGGGGCGGGCAGGAGATCCCTGGGGGTGTCAGGAGGAACATGGCAGGGCCTGGGGGGGTGTTCTCCGTGGATTGGTTGACCCAGGCTGCCTTCCTGCCCTTTCTCGGATTCCCCCACACTGGAAGCCATTCCCTCACTAGCCCTCTTGTCTCTTGCAGGCGTCGGGGGTGAGCCCTATTATTAGCAGAGACACAACTGAAGCTTAGGGTTTCAAACCTAAAGCCAATCTGGGAACAGAAGGGCTCTGTAAAAAGCATGGGTATATGTTACTGAGTACTCGCACACATTAAATAGAGCTCTCCCCAGTCGGAAACATGGCCATACACTCTGCATGAAACAGCAGATCCTGCCAGAATAAAGATCAATTTCTTTTAAACTTTAGGAATGGTGTCCTCTACAGACTCGAGATCTTAAAGTCGTTTCCATGGTGTTCTTGCCTGCGGTCTTCGTTGGGAGTGGTGGCGGGGGTACGGTGAGGGATCTTATGATTTTTTAGGGTTTATGAGTTTTGAACTTGATTACCTCTAAGACAAAGCGTGGGAGGAAAATCCAAGAGGGTTTCACAATCCTGAGACGTTTGGAAACCACCGTTTTAGATCGGGGTTACGCTAAAGTTCCACGTTTGGTGAAATCCCATTTAATCTTGTTTTCTACCCTGGAACAGAGAATTTTGCATCTTTTTTTCCCTTTCTCGAGAGAATTATTTCTTGGAGCTGCCCGTAAGAGTCTTCTGTTTTTCCAGAGGAGATTCCTTCACCTGGATTTTGTTAAAACGTGTGAAGTCTGATCAGATTGCCTTGTGTGTGTGTTTCCCTGAAGTGAACGTTTCACCAGAGCCTCGATGGGTTTCAGCTTATCCGACAGCTGATGGATATTTTTCAAGGCCAATGAGTGCCTATAACTACTTTCTGAATATGATATAGCACATGCTGGTTAGAGGAGACCGCACAGGCCAGGTGTGTGGGGAACAGTTTGTTAAAGCCACTGAGTTTTGCAAATGTGCTAGATGAGGAAAAGTTCTCAGCTTTCCCAGTTGCAGTGATCAGGACTCTGTAACTGGAGACCAGTGTGAGAGAAGATTTTATTCTCTGCCGTCACCACCAGGCCTATAGGACTGCAGGCAATTCAGAAGACTAGAAATGCTGGTTCAGTTGGTCAGTTTGGGGTGGGACATCTGACCAACCCAGCAGAGCCAGCTCTGGCTTGCGTTTCTCAGCTGGTGACAGGTGACTGACTCATTCTGATAGTTGATTATACCCATGGATGTGGCCCACTTGACTTATTTATCTCCCTCTTTTAGCTGTGCTCTCACAACCACGTGATCTAGTGAATGCTAAGTGGACCCAGTATGGTTATTTCTGAGCCATCTTATCTCTCACTTTTGCAGTTTGGATTGGGCATGCTTTCAGAACTTTCAATCTCTTATCTCTTGGTACTTGGACGTGCTTTGATACCAAGCAGCCCTCATAGTCTTTTGAAAGAGCACATTAAAAATCCCTAGTCTGGACATGGTGGCTCATGCCTGTAGTCTCAATACTTTAGGAGGCCAAGGCAGGACGAATCTTTGAGCTCCGGAGTTTGAGAGCTCAAACTATATTGCCTGAGCAATATAGGGAGACTCTGTCTCTACAGAGAGTTTTAAAATTAGCCGGGTGTGGTGGCACGTGCTTGTAGTCCCAGCCACCTGGGAGGCCAAGGACAGGAGGATGGGCTGAGCCAGAAAGGTCAAGGCATCGGTGAGCCACGGGTGCACCATTGCACTCCAGCCTGGGTGACAGAGCGACACCCTGTCTCAAAAAAAAAAAAAATACCTAAGACCTGCCTAACTCCCTAGAAAGCACCAAACAAGGAAAAACGCCAGGAAGAATGGAGCTCAGAAGGCTGTGCTCTCCAAGGCATCCAGGCAGCCTCGCTGGAGGGAGAAGTTCAGGCAACTGGGAAGGGGCCCTGAATCAGAGGCAGGTGATATGTGGTGGCGGCACCAGAGAGACGCCAGACAGTGTTACCGCAGGTCTTGACTGTCCGCCTTCATCCCTGAAGTTGATCCAGCTTTCTTACTGTCACATAGGTGGATGTCAAATTGATCTTTCTGGATGCAGTGGCTCATGCCTATAATCCAGGTGTCCCCAAACTACGTCCTGCGGGCCGCATGCGGCCCACTGAGGCCATTTATCTGGCCCCCGCCACACTTCAGGAAGGGGCATCTCTTTCATTGGTGGTCAGTGAGAGGAGCACAGTATGTGGCGACCTTCCAACGGTCTGAGGGACAGTGAACTGGCCCCGTGTAAAAAGTTTGGGGACACCTGCTGTAATCCCAGCACTTTGGGAGGCCGAGACGGGCAGATCACGAGGTCAGGAGTTCGAGACCATCTGACCAACATGGTGAAACCCTGTCTCCACTAAAAAATGCAAAAATCAGCTGGGTGTGGTGACGCACGCCTGTGATCCCAGCTACTTGGGATGCTGAGGCAGGAGAATCGCTTGAACCTGGGAGGCAGAGGTTGTAGTGAGCCAAGATGGTGTCACTGCCCTCCAGCCTGGGTGACAGAGTGAGACTCCATCTAAAAAATAAAAAAACGATCTTTAGGGGTCTGATTTTTAATCACTCCCAGTGGCAAGCGTCCCACCTGGTGTGCTGACTGCGTGGGGTTTGCGCTTCTCCTGGCTTGCCCCCATCTCTGGCTGTGGCTTTCCCTGCTCCGCTGATTCGAACCTCCTCTCCTCAGCTTGCTGCTCCTCTGTGCTGCGTCCTAAGCTCCACTCTCCTACATCAGGGTTCATAGCTCAGGGCTTTGAGGAGTCTGTGGTTGTTCAAATTGAGTGTTTTACCTCAATTTGGTTGAGGTTGCAGCGAGCCGAGATCGCATCATTGCACTCCAGCCTGAGCAACAAGAATGAAACTCCGTCTCAAAAAATTGCACCATTTCTTTGATGTTTACTGGCTGGCATTCTTCCGTAAAGAAGGTCTTTCCCTCCCTCTAACTCAGTTTTTGAGTATTCCGGTAGGCCTATGATTCTTTTTCTTCCCTTTAATTCAAGGCGTTTGTAATGCCTTACTATTTTTTTTTTTTTTTTTTTTTTTTTGAGACGGAGTTTCGCTCTTGTTACCCAGGCGGGAGTGCAATGGCGCGATCTCGGCTCACCGCCACCTCCGCCTCCTGGGTTCAGGCAATTCTCCTGCCTCAGCCTCCTGAGTAGCTGGGATTACAGGTGCGCACTACCATGCCCAGCTAATTTTTTGTATTTTAGGAGAGACAGGGTTTCACCATGTTGACCAGGATGGTCTCGATCTCTTGACCTCGTGATCCACCCACCTCGGCCTCCCAAAGTGCTGGGATTACAGGCGTGAGCCACCGCGCCCAGCCCCACTTTTTTTTTTTTTTTTTTTTTTTTTTTTGGACAGAGTCTCACTCTGTGGCTCAGGCTGGAGTGCACTGGCACTATCTCAGCAAACTGCATCCTCTGCCTCCCAAATTCAAGCGATTCTCCTGCCTCAGCCTCCCAAGTAGCCGAGATTACAGGCGCCAGCCACCACCCCAGCTAATTTTTGTATTTTTAGTAGAGATAGGGTTTCACCATGCTGACCGGGCTGGTCTCAAACTCCTGACCTCAGGTGATCTGCCCGCCTCGGCCTCCCAAAGTGCTGAGATGACAGATGTAAGCCATCACTCCCAGCCTAAAATGTACTTCTGGCAGTTCCACAGGTGTGGGAGACAAAGTTGGAATCCTAAAAGGGTGGGGACTCTGGTAAACCACTCCCTTCCAAAGCTTTCAGCTAGGGGTCTGAGGAGTAAGAATATGGGTCATCCTGAAGCAAATGAGCCCTCCCACTTACTGCATCTGGCTCTGGTCTTATGCATTGTCCAGAAAATCTCAAGCCTTGAACTTGGTGTTAGGATGTGCAGGACACCTGCAAGAGGCAACCCCCACTCCATTCCAGATACAGCGGTTCACACCCGTAATCCGAGCACTTTGGGAGGCCGAGGCAGGAGGATCACTTGAGCCCAGGAGGTTGAGACCAGCCTGGGCAGCATAGCGAGACCCTGTCTCTATGAAAAATAAATAGCTGGGCATGGTGGCACATGCCTCTAGTCCGGCTACTGGGAAGGTCAAGGTGGGAGGATTGTCTGAGCCCCAGAGGTCAAAGCTGCAGTGAGCTGTGATTATGCCACTGCACTCCAGCCTGGGTGACAGAAAGACCCTGTCTAAAAAAAAAAAAAAAAAAAAAAAAAAAAAAAAAAAAATGTCCAGGCGAGGTGGCTCACGCCTGTAATCCCAGGAGGAGGCAGAGGTTGCAGTGACAGGAGAGCTTCACCTCACTGCACTCCAGTCTGGGTGCTGAAGTGAGACCCCATCTCAAAAAAAAAGTACATCTTAGCCGGGTGCGGTGGCTCAAGCCTGTAATCCCAGCACTTTGGGAGGCCGAGGCGGGTGGATTACGAGGTCGAGAGATCGAGACCATCCTGGTCAACATGGTGAAACCCCGTCTCTACTAAAAATACAAAAAAATTAGCTGGGCATGGTGGCGCATGCCTGTAATCCCAGCTACTCAGGAGGCTGAGGCAGGAGAATTGCCTGAACCCAGGAGGTGGAGGTTGCGGTGAGCCGAGATGGTGCCATTGCACTCCAGCCTGGGTAACAAGAGTGAAACTCCGTCTCAAAAAAAAAAAAAAAGTACATCTTAGACCTTTATCAAATATTTCTGGAGAAAGTGATGCCAAGTGCTTTGCTCATCCATCTTCATTTCTAACTTCTCCAGTAATTGATCCTTATCTTGTTAACTCTTCGATGCTTTGGATAATGTTTTGTTATTCTCTGTCCAGTATTTAAATTTCCAGAGTTGTCCTAAATTATCCAATCCGCTATTACCAGAAGAGGACTTTCTGGGTTATTGTGGCGAAGTTTCATGTGGCAAACCATCCTTGAAATCTCCCAGAATATACTCCACATGGTCATGACATATTAATTTTAATATTCAGGCTAGGTGTGGTGGCAAGTGTCTGTAGTCCCAGCTACTTGGGAGGCTGAGATGGGAGGATTGCTTGGAAGGCAAAGGTTACAGTGAGCCCAGATCACCTTGCTGTACTCCAGCCTGGGTGACAGAGTGAGACCTCATCTAAAAAAAAATTAGGCCAGGCACAGTGGCTCACGCATGTAAACCCAGCACTTTGGGAGGCCAAGGCGGGAGGATCACCTGAGGTCAGGAGTTTGAGACCAGCCTGGCCAACATGGTGAAATCCTGTCTCTACTAAAAATACAAAATTAGTCGGGCGTGGTGGAGCATGCCTGTAATCCCAGCTACTTAGGAGGCTGAGGCAGGAGAATCGCTTGAACCCAGGATGCAGAGATTGCAGCGTGCTGAGATCGTGCCTGGGTGACAAAAGTGAAACTCCATCTTAAAAATAAAATAAATTAGGCTGGGCGCAGTGGCTCACGCTTGTCATCCCAGCACTTTGGGAGGCCGAGGTGGGGAGATCACAAGGTCAGGAGTTCGAGACCTGGCCAATGTGGTAAAACCCCATCTCTACTGAAAAAAAAAAACAAATTAGCCAGGTGTGATGGTGCACACCTGTAATCCCAGCTATTCAAGAGGCTGAGGTAGGAGAATCACTTGAACCTGGGAGGTTGCAGTGAGCCAAGATCTCGCCACTGCACTCCAGCCTAGAAAACAAGAAAAAAATTGTTTCAAAAAACAAAACAAAAACAAAATAGGCCAGGTGCAGTGGTTCACGCCTGTAATCCCAGCACTTTGGGAGGCCGAGTCAGGTGGATCCCCTGAGGTCAGGAGTTCAAGACCAGGCTGGCCAACATGGTAAAACCCCGTCTCTATTAAAAATATAAAAACTTAGCCAGGTATGATGGCGTACGCCTGTAATCCCAGCTACTCGGGAGGCTGAGGCAGAAGAATTGCTTGAACCCGGGAGATGGAGGTTGCAGTGAGCTGAGATCACACCAGTGCACTCCAGCCTGGGTAACATGAGTGAAACTGCATTTCAAATAAAATAAAATATAGCATACATCAATATATGATACTCTATTTACTAATACTGAATTTGTACTCTTTGCATTAATAGTAATTACTGAGCTATTTGTACCTTTGTATTTTAGCCAAATCTTTCTTGGGATTTCTATCAGCCTTGTGTTCACGTTTTTAAAGGATTTTGGAACTTTTTCTTCTTTTCCTATAGTTTGGAAAATTTTAAATAGCCCTGGTATTATCTTCTCTTGAAAGGTTTGGTAGAATTCCTCTTTTTTTTTTTTTTTTTTTTTTTTTTTTTGAGACAGAGTCTGGCTTTGTCGCCCAGGCTGGAGTGTAGTGGCATGATCTCAGCTCACTGCAAACTCCTCCTCCTGGGTTTAAGTGATTCTCCCGCCTCAGCCTCTGGAGTAGCTGGGATTACAGGCAGAGTGACCTTGCCAGCCTAATGCCGTGGTTTTAATTGTGTTCATGGGGACCCTTGCTGGGGGCTCCGGAAGGGAGAAACGTCTGTGAATGACAGAATTTGATCCACACCAGTGCACACAGCTACAGCTGCAGTGATTACATGGTTAAAAAAAAAAAAAAGCAAGGTGCAGTTAGAGTAAATTTTCAATAACGTGAAATTACAGAGATTAAATGTTTGGCTTCTGTTGTTGCAGGAGTAACAAGGCTTTAAAACCTTTTCTTGTAATTATTTCATGCTGCAGCCTTTTTCAGAGACCGCAATCTGTGCCTCAAATCACTTCCCAAACCACCAGGGTTGTAGCAGTGGCTCCAGTTGCTTCAGGCTGTAATGATAACCCTTCCTCTCATCTGCAAAGCTCATCTATAAAATTTGACATGTGCTGCTCTCCCCCAAGGGGAGAGGGTTCCCTATCTTTGATCACTCCTAGAGCAGAGTCGATATGATTATTAAGCATAAGGATGGAAGCATGATGGGAGGCGGCAGTCAGATCCACACCCAGATTTTGCAAAATCAAAACAAACCCTGGGAAAGAGGATGGGGATCAAGATCACTGCCAGCTGAGCACAGTGGCTCACCCCTGTCATCCCAGCACTTTGGGAGGCCAAAGCGGGTGGATCATCTGAGGTCAGGAGTTCGAGACCAGCCTGGCCAACATGGCGAAACGCTGTCTCTACTAAAAATACAAAAACTAGCCAGGCGTGGTGGCAGGCGCCTGTAATCCCACCTACTCGGGAGGCTTTGGCAGGAGAATCAGTTGAACCCAGGAGGTGGAGGTTGCAGTGAGCCGAGATCACGCCATTGCAGTCCAGCCTGGGGGACAACAGTGAGAATTTGTCTCACAAAAAAAAAAAAAAAAAAAAAGGTCAGGCACAGTGGCTCACACCTGTCATCCCAGCACTTTGGGAGGCCAAGGCGGGTGGATCACCTGAAGTCAGGAGTTTGAGACCAGCCTGGCCAAACATGGCAAACCCCTGTCTCTACTGAAAATACAAAACTTAGCTGGGCATGGTGGCAGGTGCCTGTAATCCCAGCTATTCAGCAGGCTCAGGCAGGAGACTCACTTGAACCCAGGAAGCGGAGGTTGCAGTCAGCTGAGATGGTGCCACTGCACTCCAGCCTGGGCGATATGAGCAAAACTGTGTCTCAAAAAAACAAAAAAAAAGGTCACTGCCAAGATAAGCAGCTGAATTTCCGAAGGCTACTGTCAGTCCAGCCCCTATGAAACCTGCCGTGTGACTATTGTGATCTGCTGGCTGAAGGAAGCTGGAAATTCTCATTGCCCAAATTCATGCCTGAAGGAGTTCCCAGGGTTGTCCTCTCCTTGAGGTCCAGGATTATACTTTTGATCTCTGATTTCTCAGTGCCTCACACAGAGTGCATACTCAGTACACACAGGACACAGGAAAGAATGAACTGAAGCTCATGTCTGTAATTCCAGCACTTTGAGAGGCAGATCACCTGAGGTCAGGAGTTCGAAACCAGCCTTGCCAACATGGTGAAACCCCGTCTCTACTAAAATACAAACTTAGCGGGGCATGGTGGTACGAGCCTGTAATCCCAGCTACTTGGGAGGCTGAGGCAGGAGAATCACTTGAACCAGGGAGGCAGAGGTTGCAGTGAGCAGAGATTGCACCATTGCACTCCAGCCTGGGCATGAGACTCTGTCTCAACAAAAAAAGAGAGAAAGAGAGAATATGAGCCCCTCCTCTTCCTCCAAAAGACAGAAACTAAATCCCCAAAGGGCAAATCTACCAAGGCTGATCCACCCCCACCACAGCCCCCAGCTCCAACCCCCTGCCCCTCCACCATCCTCCCCACCTTCCAGGGGAATTAGGAACGGAGCGGAACTCCAGCACAGCTGGTCTTGGCTACCCACTGTTTAGTCTCTGATTCCCACCCTGAGGAGAAAGTATATGACTTCTTATAAACCCATCTGTTCTCTCTCTTTTTGGAAAGACAAGGACCCGGCGCCAGGTCATAATACCGATGGCTTTACTGGAGGCTCACTGGCATCTCCCTTCCCTCTCCCGCAATAGCACTTAATTTGAAGATTTTCTTTTAAAAAAAATGACTTTAATGTCCCCAACTATCTTTTCCCAACAGCAATAATGATAAATTCAAAACACAACCTTAGCGGCAATGTGTGTGTGTGTCTCTCCTGGCCTTTTCATTTCAATAGAACTGCTAATTAAAAGCTGTAATTTAACAAACAATGACCCAACCATCTCACTTTGAAATCAAACAAAAACCTACCACTAAAATATTGTACTAGATAAAGGTAATGAGTCTGGGCACAATTCAGACGCCTGCTGGGTCCCAGCTGGCCCCTTTCCAGCACCGGGCCGTCACGTGATCAGAGGAATCCTTCTTCCAGGCCTTTGGAGCAGACACTGCAGGGAGGATAAGTGAGCCGTTTCTGAGGCTAAGAGCCTTTCTGGATCCGGTCCCACTGCTGACGGAGCAGGACAAGCATGTATCCCCTCCCTGCCCTCCTTCATTGACACTTGGTCAATTTCATTTTCTCCGAGGCCCTCTTTGGCCTCTAGGGGAAAATGTTATTTCTGAAGTGACAAGGCAGAAGCATTTGTGAAAAGGAAGACTAGCAATGAAACTAGGCGAAGGTGCCCACTGAATCTGGCATCCTAAACGTTTAATAAAATAATAGACGATGGGCCAGGTGCAGTGGCTCACACCTGTCATCCCAGCACTTTGGGAGGCTGTGTCATCACTAACTGGGGATATTTGCATTTCAGAAGAGGCAGAGTTCAAGTTCAAGCCACTCTTCCTTCTTCTGACTCAGAAGGGGCTCGTCAAGGACTGAATTCCATCTTGTTTATCTCTCTGTCTTCCCGTCACCTCAAGGTCCTTATAAAGATCAAGCCTGGACCTGGCGCGGTGGCTCACTCCTATAATCCCAGCACTTTGGGAGGCTGAGGCGGGTGGATCACGAGGTCAAGAGATCGAGACCATCTTGGTCAGCAAGGTGAAACCCCGTCTCTACTAAAAATACACAAAATTAGCCGGGCATGGTGGTGCACGCCTGTAGTCCCAGCTACTCGGGAGGCTGAGGCAGGAGAATTGCTTGAACCCAGGAGGCGGAGGTTGCGGTGAGCCGAGATTGTGCCATTGCACTCCAGCCTGGGTAACAACAGCGAAACTCCGTCTCAAAAAAAAAAAAAAAAAAAAAAAGATCAAGCCTGGCGTCAGGGGCACGTGGTGGCTCACACCTGTGATCCCGGCACTTTGGGAAGCCTAAGTGAGTGGATTGCTTGAGCCCAGGAGTTCGAGACTGTGGGGAGGAGACCCCGAAAGAGCTGAGGCAAGCGTCTGAGGCCTCAGCGCTTTCTCATATAAATTTAGAATTAGAATATATTTATTTGTTCCTGTATATAATCATAAATAATCCCAGCTATTCACATGTAATCACAAATCTATATATACAATCATATAATTTCTAATCTTACTAATAAGTCTCAGGTCAGGAAGCATGGGACTGAAGTGGCTTTGGAAAAGAGGTGACCCTAAGGCTAGATGCTCTAAAAAGACCGCTGTCACGCCCGCATAAGGGCTGCTGAGGGTGCCTCAGCTGTGCGGCAGCGGCAGCGCTGGGAAAGCCCTGCTGTTTAGCCAGCTAGGGAAGGAGATGTCCAAGATGGCCGAGAGGAGTTAGAAAACCCCGCTGCCCCCAGCTCTTGCAGCAGGGCTGCGGCTGTCAGGGAGGCCCACAGACGCCCGGGGGCTCAATTGCCTCCCTGCAGTGCTGCCCTTCAGCGGTCACGCTCCATGGCTACTTTCAAGTTCTGCTTCTGCGCCTGGTTCCTCTTTTTCATAGAATTAGCAATAGTCACAGAAATCTTAGTGATCTTGTTGACAAGTATGAAAAAAGTGCCGGCGCCTTAGGTTTTCTCCTCACCTTGGCTTCTTGAAAATCCTGAACTCCAGCCGGGCGCGGTGGCGCGTGCCTGTAGTCCCAGCTCCTGGGGAGGCTGAGGCTGGAGGATCTCTTGAGCCCAGGAGTTCTGGACTGTAGTGTGCCATGCCGATCGGGTGTCCACACTAAGTTCGGCCTCAATATAGTGACCTCCTGGGAGCGGGGGACCACCAGGTTGCCTAAGGAGGGGTGAACCACCCCAGGTCAGAAACGGAGCAGGTCAAAACTCCCGTGCTCATCAGTAGTGGGATCGCGGCCGGGCGCGGTGGCTCAAGCTTGTAATCCCAGCACTTTGGGAGGCCGAGGCGGGTGGATCACAAGGTCAAGAGATCGAGACCATCCTGGTCAACATGGTGAAACCCCGTCTCTACTAAAAATACAAAAAATTAGCTGGGCATGGTGGCGCGTGCCTGTAATCCCAGCTATTCAGGAGGCTGAGGCAGGAGAATTGCCTGAACCCAGGAGGCGGAGGTTGCGGTGAGCCGAGATCGCGCCATTGCACTCCAGCCTGAGTAACAAGAGCGAAACTCCGTCTCAAAAAATAAAAAAATAAAAAATAAATAAAAAATAAAAAAAAGTAGTGGGATCGCGCCTGTGAGTAGCCACTGCACTCCAGTCTGGGCAACACAGCCAGACCCCGTCTCTTTAAAAATTATAATAATAATAAGTTTAAAAAAAAAGAAAATCCTCAACCCCTGTCTCCAAAACACGTAACTTACCTGACCCTATCACTGACCACCATTACCTCAGCCTACTGCCCTTCCCCTGCTTTGTACTCAGTAAAAGTCAGAGCCTCCCAACTCTCGGGGCCACTGCTGGTCTCTGTGCTTTGGTAGCAGAGGACCCCCAGGCCCAAACTCTCTCTTCTCCATTCTGTGCTTTGTGTCTTTATTTCCAATTTCTTGTCTCTGCACCAGCAGGGAAGGACTCATCAGACCCTACATGAGACCAGCCTGGACAACGTGCTGAGCCCTGCATTTACAAAAAATACAAACATTAGCCAGGCGTGGTGGCACACACCTGTAATCCCAGCTACTTATGAGGCTGAGGTGGGAGAATTGCTTGAACTCGGGAGGCAGAGGTGACAGTGAGCTGTGATGGCACCATTGCATTCTAGCCTGGATGACAGAGTCAGATCCTGTCTCAAAAAAAGAAAGAAAAAGGGCCAGGCACGGTGGCTCATGCCTGTGATCCCAGCACTTTGGGATCACTAAAAACACAAAAATTAGCCGGGTGTGGTTGCACACACCTGTGATCCCAGCTACTCAAGAGGCTGAGGCAGGAGAATCACTTGAACGCGGGATGCGGAGGTTGCAGTGAGCCGAGATCACATCACTGCATTCCAGCCCGGGCAACAGGGAAAGACTCCACCTTAGTGGGTGGGGAGGTGGGAAGAAAGAACAAAAAAAGACCAAGCCTGACCATCAAGATCTACCCATGAAATGGACTCGGAGCGCCGTGTTCCTTACGACTCCTCACACTGCAAACAACAGGTAAAAGAACAGGCAGATACACGGCTTCAGTCTTAAAGAGGGTATTTTGGCTTTCATGACCGAATGGTTTGGGGATAGATCTTTAGGCGTGGCTAGATCCAGTGTTCAAACGATGTGACCAGGAACCTGGTTTCTCTCCCACGTTTCCCAGCTCTCTTCTTGGTGCTGATAGCTCCATTCGCAGGCCCATCTGCGTCTTCACGGTGGCCGGATGGAGACAGCCATTCTCCTGAGCTGGAGCCATGCTCAGAAACGTCCAGCAGGCGCGAGTCTATTCAGGCAATTTCCTCACAAGAAGAAGGAGGTATTTTATTCCTGGCAGCTCCAGCAAACATCGCTGGGCATCTTACTGGCTCTGACTGGAAACTGCCCATACCTGAACCACATGCTGTGGCCAAGGTGAGATCCTCTCATAGGCTTAAGCCCATCCCATGCAAAGTGCTGGGGACAAAGGGGTGGTGACTCTCCAACAGAAAAGGGACATCTTTTTGTTTGTTTGTTTGTTTGAGATGGAGTCTCACTCTGTCTCCCAGGCTGGAGTGCAGTGGCATAATCTCAGCCCACTGCAACCTCCACCTCCCAGATTCAAGCGATTCTCCTGCCTCAGGCTCCCCAGTAGCTGGGACTACAGGCACGCCACCACACCTGGCTAATTTTTGTATTTTTAGTAGAGATGGGGTTTCACCATGTTGGCCAGGCTGGTTTCTAACTCTTGACCTCAGGTGATCCACCTGCCTCGGCCTCCCAAAGTGCTGGGATGACAGGCATGAGCCACCACACCCAGAAAAAAGATGTCACTTTGGGGAGAGAACGGGCAGGGGGCGGTGGACGCCAGGAAAACAAGGAGGTGTGGAAACCACAGCGGCCGGCCGGCTCCTGGTGGGTGGAGGTGGGGTGGGAGAAGTTTCCTTTGTGGCTTCCCTCTTGGGGGTTCACTGCGGTAGCTTCGAGGATGAGAGCTGGAGGCCACAGAGCCGGGGGTGCATCGGCTGCGTGAGAGGCTGGGGACAGCGGCTGGGGCCCGGTGCTCATGAGTCCTGCCCTCGCCAAGGTCCCCCAGCTGCCTGCACGTCCCCTCTCCTTGCCCTCACCTGCCAGGCTCCTAGCTTGGAGGCGGTTCTCATCTCTTTGATTATCTTCCCTTGTCTCAATTTCGTGCACGTGGGGGAAATTTTTCTGATTCCTCGTAGGCCTGAAGCTCCTTTTTCATTTTTACCTTGCAGAGACTGGGCATTGCTTTGTCGCCCAGGCCAGAATGCAGCCTCACTCAAACTCTCTGGCACAAGCCTCCTGAGTAGCTGGGACAAGTGCACACCACCACCCCCAGCTAATTTTTTAATTTTTTGTGGAGACAGGGTCTCTTAATAATGATGTGTCAATATTGATTCGGTAATTGTAATAAATGTAGCAAGTGAGTAGCAAGGGAAATGGGTTTAAGGTATACGGGGGACTCTCGGTATTAGCTTCTCAATTTTGCTGTACATCCTTTTGTTTTCTTTTTTTTTTTTTTTTTGAGACGGAGTTTCACTCTTGCTACCCAGTCTGGAGTGCAATGGCGAGATCTCGGCTCACCGCAACCTCCGCCTCCTGGGTTCAGACAATTCTCCTGCCTCAGCCTCCTGAGTAGCTGGGATTACAGGCATGCGCCACCACACCCAGCTAATTTTTTGTATTTTTTAGTAGAGACGGGGTTTCACCGTGTTGAGCAGGATGGTCTCGATCTCCCGACCTCGCGATCCACCCGCCTCAGCCTCCCAAAGTGCTGGGATTACAGGCTTGAGCCACCGCGCCCAGCTTCCTTTTTCTTTTTCTTGAGACAAAGTTTCACTCTCATTGCCCAGGCTGGAGTGCAATGATGCAATCTCCACTGACTGGAACCTCCGCCTCCCAGGTTCAATTTATTCTCTGGCCTCAGCCTCCCGAGTAGCTGGAATTACAGGCACCCACCACCATGCCCAACTAATTTTTGTATTTTTAGTAGAGACGGGGTTTCACCATGTTGGCCAGGCTGGTCTCAAACTCCCAACCTCAAGTGATCCACCCACCTCGGCCTCCCAAAGTGCTGGGATTACAGGTGTGAGATGCTGTGCTCTGCCTAATTTTTCTGTACATCTAAAATTATTCTAAAAAATAAAGTTCAGTAAAACATGGAAAATGGACAAGGCGCGGTGGCTCACGCCTGTAACCCCAGCACTTTGGGAGGCCGAGGTGGGAGGATCACTTGAGCCCAGGAGTTGGAGACCAGTCTGAGCAACGTGGTGAAATTCCATCTCTACAAAAAAATGCAAAAATTAGCTAGGTATGGTGGCACATGCCCGTGGTCCCAACTACTCGGGAGGCTGAGGTGGGGGGATTTCTTGGGCCCAGGAGGTCGAGGCTGCAGTGAGCTGTGATTGTGCCACTGTCCCCAGCCTGGGTGACAGAGTGAGACCCTGTCTCCAAAAAAAAAAAACCAAAAAAACCTTTAGCCAAGCATGATGTGCGCCTGTAATCCCAGCTCCTTAGGAGGCTGAGGCAGGAGAATCGCTTGAACCCGGGAGGTGAAGGTTGCAGTGAGCAGAGATCATGCCATTGCACTCCAGCTTTGGCAACAGGAGCGAAACTTCGTCTTAAAAAAAAACAAAACAAAACACCACCCCTCAAAAATCATGAAAAATCAAAAAACAACTGGAGAGAAAGAATAATAGCTAGTGGCTCAAAGTCCACCTTCTATGAGGATGGGAGTGGATACTCCTGCCCCCACCCCCCCGACCCCTGCAGTAGGGGTTATCTTCAGACAGTAGGAGGGGAGGAGTGCAAATGGGTGCAGACAGATCTCTCTGTGCGCCCCGGCAGGAAGCTGAGGGTTCACACCTGGTGGCCTCAATTTTTCCTCCATCACAGGCGACGTGCAGTGAGCAACTGTGGGTGGCTAAGTGATGAAGACTTGGAGGTCCCCAGATAGACATCAGGAGGGGCCTGACTGGGGCAACAGAGCAATCTCCTCTCCCAGCACAAATGAGAAGAGATAAAACCCCAACATTTGCAGCGGGCAGCCGCGGGCAGACCAAGCAGCAGGGCCCTAGACACTAGCTATGATTCCCTCTCTCCAGTTTTTTGGGTGGGTGGTGTTTTGTTTTGTTTTTTAAGATGAAGTTTTGCTTTTTTTTTTTTTTTTTTTTGAGATGACAGAGTCTCGCTCTGTCACCCAGGCTGGAGTGCAGTGGTGGGATCTGGGCTCACTGCAACCTCCGCCTCCCGGGTTCAGGTGATTCGCCTGCTTCGGCCTCCCAATTAGCTGAAATTGCAGGCACCCGCCACCATGCCTGTCTAACTTTTGTATTTTTAGTAGCGATGGGTTTCACCAAGGTCTCCAGCTCCTGATCTCAGGTGATCCGCGGTCGAGGCCTCCCAAAGTGATGGAATGACAGGCGTGAGAAAATTCACCTGGCCTGGAGTTCCACTTTGTGACCAGAAGAGGACGCCAAGATTCCACCTAACTTTTGTTCTTCGCACAATTCCAGGAGTAAAATGGCCCCTCTGAGTTAGCCACAGGGACGGTGGCAGGCACGTGGGACGGGTCCTGGGTTTTTGGCTAGACCAACTAGGTCAGTGATGGCTTTGCTCATTTGCTTATCTTGTTCACCCAGGTGGGGAGCCGGGGAGAAGCGTTTTGGAATTGGGTAGAGATGTCTGCGGAACAGAGAAGTTGCAGCTGGAAACAGACATTTGACATCTAAGGGATTGGCGGAAGAGGAGCCAATAAAAAGAGACAGAAGAGGAATCGGGAGAGATGCCAGCGGGAGGAGCCCAATTCTAGCGGGCGCCATGGCTCACACCGGGAATCCCAGCACTCTGGGAGGTCGAGGCAGGCAGATCATGAGGTCAGGAGTTTGAGACCAGCCTGGCCAACATGGAGAAACCCCGTCTCTACTAAAAATACAAGAATTAGCAGGGCATGGTCGTGGGCACCTGTAATCTCAGCTACTTGGGAGGCTGAGGCAGGAGAATCGCTTGAACTCAAGGGGCGGAGGCTGCAGTCAGCCAAGTTCGTGCCATTGCACTCCAGCCTGGGTGACAGGCAAGACTCCATCATGAAACAAAGAAAGAAAGAGAGAGGGAGGGGAGGGAGGGAGGGAGGGAGGGAGAGAGGGAGGGAGGGAGGGAGGGAGAGAGGGAGGAGAAGGAGCCCGTTTCTGGAAGGCGTGGTCAGTGGCTTCAGAGCTGATGGGTAGAGGAAGGAGGTAAAAACGGAAGGTGGCCATTATATCAGCCCATGGGAAGTCACCGGAGAGTGCTGGTCCGGCAGTGGAGAGAGGGGAATCCAGATTTTATGGGATGAATAAATGAGCCGGGGTGAGGTGAAGCAGAAAGGGGGTTACTGCGTGAAGCAGGATGAAGGGGGTTCAGGACTGGGCACCTGGGCACATCCGGCCATCTTCAAATACTGCTGCCAGCGATTCCTCTAATCCAAGCACACAGACAGGCGCCCCTGGAAGAGGTGGAATCTGTTTCCCCGCCCCTGGAATCAGGCCGGCCTCGACACTTGCTTTGATCAATGGCGTTGGCAAACACGGTGTTCCCAGACCTCCAGGCTGAGCCCTTACGAGAACAGTGGCAGCACCCTCCCACTCTGCCTTGTAATCCAGCGGCCACACTGGGAGGAATCCAGGCTGTCCTGTGGGAGACGCCTCAGAGGATGAGGCCACATGGTGAGAGAGACCTCAGGCATTCCCACACTCAGCTCCCAGAGCAAGGAAGTCACATGAGTGACCCTGGCTGATGCCACACGAGGCAGACGAACTGCCTGATCAACCCATGGGCTTGTGAGAAATCATGATTGGTATTTAATTTTATTTATTTATTTTGGGGGGACAGAGTCTCGTTCTGTCACCAGGCTGCAGTCCAGTAGCACAGTTTCAGCTCACTGAAATCTCCGCCTCCTGGATTCAAGCGACTCCTGCCTCAGCCTCCCAAGTAGCTTGGGATTACAAGTGCCCACCACACCTGGCTAATTTTTTGTTTGATGGGGTCTCACCATGTTGGCCAGGTTGGTCTGGAACTCTTGACCTCAGGTTCTCTGCCCACCTCAGCCTCCCAAAGTGCTGGGATTATAGGCGTGAGCCACCATGGCTGGCCCAACCTAGAATTCTTTATCCAGCTGCGTCCCCTTCAGGCTTCCCCTCGCTGAAAACCCTCAGATACCTACCAGCTTCCCGGCTGTGGGACCTCAAGGGGCTTCCCCTCGCTGACCCAGGCATCTCCCCCTCAGTGGCCCAGGTGTCTCCTCCTTGCTGGCTGAGTCATCTGGGGGCCGGGCAGAGCAACACCCAGGCAAGGGCAGTCCACCGGAGGCTAACTGGGACTTCCCAGGACCTGGGTGAGGTCGGCTCCCTCTCTCCCCTTCCCTGACCGCCCCCCCCCCCCGCCGCCCGCCCCAGGTAGCTGCTGTGGCCTGGGCTCTTCCCCTTAGGCGGGAATGATGCGGCTAAAGGTGGTGGGGCTGGGAGTGGGGCAGGTAGACCTACAGGGGGCAACTGAGGGCCCCTCCATGCCTCAGCCTGTAGTCCCAGCACTCTGCCAGGGAAGGCAGCCGAATTCAAGACCAGCGTGGATGGCAGAGTAAGACCCACCCCACTCCCATCTCTGCAAAGATAAAATAGCCAGGCATGGTGGTGGCCACCTGCAATCCCAGCTACTCAGGAGGCTGAGACAGGAGAATCACTTGAACCCAGGAGGCGGAGGTTGCAGTGAGCCGAGATCGCACCACTGCACTCCAGCCTGGGCCACAGAGTGAGATTCCATCTCAAAATAAATAAATAGGGCCGGGCGCGGTGGCTCACACCTGTAATCCCAGCACTTTGGGAGGCCGAGGCGGGTGGATCACAAGGTCAAGAGATCGAGACCATCCTGGTCAACATGGTGAAACCCCGTCTCTACTAAAAATACAAAAAATTAGCTGGGCATAGTGGCGCGTGCCTGTAATCCCAGCTACTCAGGGGGCTGAGGCAGGAGAATTGCCTGAACCCAGGAGGCAGAGGTTGCGGTGAGCTGAGATCGCGCCATTGCACTCCAGCCTGGGTAACAAGAGCGAAACTCCGTCTCAAAAAAAATAAATAAATAAAATAAAAATAAAAATAAATAAATAAATAAATAAATAAATAAATAAATGAAGCCGGGCGCGGTGGCTCAAGCCTGTAATCCCAGCACTTTGGGAGGCCGAGGCGGGTGGATCACAAGGTCAAGAGATCAAGACCATCCTGGTCAACATGGTGAAACCCCGTCTCTACTAAAAATACAAAAAAAATCAACTGGGCATAGTGGTGTGTGCCTGTAATCCCAGCTACTCAGGGAGGCTGAGGCAGGAGAATTGCCTGAACCCAGGAGGCGGAGGTTGCGGTGAGCCGAGATCGCGCCATTGCACTCCAGCCTGGGTAACAAGAGCGAAACTCCGTCTCAAAAAATAAATAAATAAATAAATAAAGTAACAGAACAGAAGCTTTGCAGTCAGGGAAAACTTACTGAGACTTGGTTTTCTCATCTGAGAACGGGTGACAGATAAGGACTGTGCAGGTGGCCGTGAAGCGTCCCTCAATCCCTGCAGGTGCCCAATGCAAGGCCAGGTCCTGGGAGGCTGGGAAGTGCCAGGAGCAGGTCCGCAGCCCCGGCCCCTCCCACGACAGCCACTTGTGGTGGGATTGAGGCAGTGACGACCCCTGGGTCCCTCCCTTGGGGCCTCTCTCCCAGCCTGGTCTGAGCTCTAAATCTCCTTCACACAGAGGGCCATAAATCAGGGGCTGGTGGAGGGACCCCCCAGCTCCCTGCCCCGGCCCCACTCCTGGAGAGGTGGGGGTACAGGAAGCCCCTGGGACCGAGGCTGGTTAATTATAGGTCACAGGGCCTGATTTATGGGCGGCGGGCTGTGTGCTGTGCGGGGGCTGGGCATGTCTGGGGGAGCCCGGACGGTTCCCGGAGGCCTGAGAGACTCCAAGTTCTCAGCGGCTTGTGGAAATGACAATCTGGAGAGTAATAAACCATGAAATGCTTCCATGTAAATAAAATATAAGCGTCATAATAAGCACAGCTAACGCAGTGGAGAGACCGTGTGCCCAGCTGTGCTAAACGCTTCCTCAGCGCACTCATCAAATGTTTACTGAGTGCCCATCGGGTGCCAGGAGTCCTGCACATGCCATCTCCTGAACTTCCCCGTAGAGCTCTGAAAGTCAGTCTTATGGTGCCATTTTCCAGATGAAGAAATCAAAAGAGAAGTGACTCCTCCAAGGTCACTTGACTAGTTCGGGAGTCAGGAATCACACTCCTGGTCTCTGTCCTCCAAGCTTAACCTACTCTAAGTTATCCTACCACTGGCTTCCTGCTCCACCCATGAGCTGTGTGACCTTGAGCAAATGTCTTAGCCTCTCTGAGCCTCAGTTCTCCTCACTGATAAAAGAGCACTCTGCCCTACCTACCTCACCAGGAGTTAGGAGGACCAAATTTAAAGGAAGTTTATTTTATGTAAAACTTATCTCTAAAGTTCTAGATGAGACTGGGTGCAGCGGCTCCCAGCACTTTGGGAGGCTGAGGCGGGTGGATCACCTAAGGTCAGGAGTTCGAAGCCAGCCTGGCCAACATGGTGAAACCCTGTCTCTACTAAAAATACAAAAACTATATGGGCAAGGTGGTGCATGCCTGAAGTCGCAACTACTCGGGAGGCTGAGGCAGGAGAATCGCCTGAACCCTAGAAGTGGAGGTTGCAGTGAGCTGAGATCGCACCACGGCACTCCAGCCTGGGGGGAAAAATTCTGTATAAAAGAGTATTAATTAAGGTGATTTTAGGTAGTGTAACAGACAAATCCCCAAATCTCAGTGGCTTAACCATGAAAGTTTCTTTTTATTGAGACAGAGTTTCGCTCTGTCAGCAGGCTGGAGTGCAGTGGCGCAACCTCAGCTGACTGCAACCTCCACCCCGGGCTTCAAGCAAGCCTCTGCCTCAGAATCCCAAATAACTGGGATTACAGGTGCCCTCCACCACACCGAGCTAAATTTTTTTGTATCTTTAATAGCGATGGGGTTTCACTATGTTGGCCAGGCTGGGCTTGAACTCCTGATCTCATGATTCACCTGCCTCAGCCTCCCAAAGCACGGGGATTACAGGCGTGAGCCACCGTGCCTGGCCGAAAGTTTATTCTTGCTCATGGAACCATTCATGTGGGGTCTGTGTCAGGCAGTATTCCTGGGCTGCTCTCCTCCAGCCATGACGAGGGGCCCAGACTTCTCTCCCTTGTAGCTCTGCCATCCTCAGCTTGTGCCCACCATGGCTGGCCTAGCGGACCAGGACGGGCATGGAGGCTGCAGAGGTGTGGAGGGGAAGTTCGTGCGGGCGAGCCTGCAATGGCTCCTACTCACAGTCACCAGAGAACTCAGCCAACCGCAGGAGCAGGAGGGCCTGGGAGATGGCAGAGGGGCCGGACTCATCACCTCGTGTGGAGGGACAGATGACCTCAAAACCAATTGGTTTAAAACAACCACAGTCTGGGCACAATGGCTCCCGCCTGTCATCTCAGCACTTTGGGAGGTCGAGGCAGGAGGATGACCTGAGGACAGGAGTTTGAGACCAGCCTGGCCAACATGGTGAAACATCATGTCTACTAAAAATATAAAAATTAGCTGAGCATGGTGGTATGCACCTGTAATTCCAGCTACTTGGGAGGCTGAGGCAGGAGAATCACTTGAACGTGGGGGTGGAGGGCACAGTGAGCTGAGATCATGTCACTTCACTCCAGCCTGGGTGACAGAGCGAGACTCTGCCTCAAAAAACAAAAAACAAGGCCAGGCACGGTGGCTCATGCCTGTAATCCCAGCACTTTGGGAGGCTGAGGCAGGCAGATCACCTGAAGTCAGGAGTTCGAGACCAGCCTGACCAATGTGGCGAAATTCTGTCTTCAAAAAAAAAAAATGTAGGCCGGGCGCGGTGGCTCAAGCCTGTAATCCCAGCACTTTGGGAGGCCAAGGCGGGTGGATCACGAGGTCTAGAGATCGAGACCATCCTGGTCAACATAGTGAAACCCTGTCTCTACTAAAAATACAAAAAACTAGCTGGGCGTGGTGGCGCGTGCCTGTAATCCCAGCTACTCAGGAGGCTGAGGCAGGAGAATTGCCTGAGCGCAGGAGGCAGAGGTTGCGGTGAGCCGAGATCGCGCCATTGCACTCCAGCCTGGGTAATGAGAGCGAAACTCCGTCTCAAAAAAAAAAAAAAAAAAAAAAAAATGTACGTTCAGTTTCTGTGGGCCGGGGTTTTAGGAGGGACCTTCCTGGGTGGTTCCCTTCTCCTTCTGTTCATGATGGAGGATGTAGAACTCCTGCAGCCCTTTTGCCACTATGAGGGAAGCCATCTTGAGAAAGAAAATATGGGCAAGGTGGCCGGGTGAGGTGGCTCACACCTGTAATCCCAACACTTTGGGAGGCCAAGGCAAGTGGATCAGAAGAGGTCAGGAGTTCAAGATCAGCCTGACCAACATGGTGAAACCCCATCTCTACTAAAACTACAAAAATTAGCCAGGCGTTGTGGTGCATACCTGTAATCCCAGCTACTTGGGAACTGAGGCAGGAGAATTGCTTGAACCCGGGAAGTGGACGGTGCAGTGAGCCAAGATCGCGCCACTGCACTCCAGCCTTGACGACAGAGGGAGACTCCGTCTCCGAGACAGAAAATTCGTAGAAGAGGCAAGAGAGAGTCACAGAAGAATAGTGACTAGAAAAAAGGATAATCAAATTCCTGTGGAAGTGCAGAAGGCGAGAACACCCAAGACAATTCTGACAATGAAAAATGAGACTGCAGGATTGCCCAGCCAGGCAGGCACGAGCCAGAGACGGTGGAGATGCAGGTGTGGCGTTACAAATCGCCAGAGGCAGAGCGAGCGAGTCACCAAAGGGAGTCAGAAAAATGGGTCATTGGGTGCCCAGAATGACAACAATAATGAAAGCAATATAATAGCAGCAACGGGAATGGATGCCATTTATTGTCACCTACAAAGTGCTAGAAAACTTTTTTTTTGAGATGGAGTCTCACTCTTGCCCAGGCTGGCGTGCAATGGTGCAACTGTGGCTCACTGCAACCTCCTCCCTGGCTCAAGTAATTCTCCTGTCTCAGCCTCCTGAGTAGCTGGGATTACAGGTGTGCGCCACCATGCCCAGTTAATTTTTGTATTTTTAGTAGAGATGGGGTTTCACCATGTTGGTCAGACTGGTCTCGAACTCCTGACCTCAGGTGATCCACTTGCCTCGGCCTCCCAAAGTGCTGGGATTACAGGCGTGCACCACCTTGCCTGGCCAAAATCGACTTTTTTTTTGAGATGGAGTTTCGCTCTTGTTGCCTAGGCTGGAGTGCAATGGCACATTCTCGGCTTACCGCAACCTGCACCTCCTGGGTTCAAGCAATTCTCCTGCCTCAGCCTCCCAAGTAGCTGGGATTACAGGCTTGTACCACCACGTCCGGCTAATTTTTTGCATTTTTAGTAGAGACGGGGTTTCACCATGTTGACCAAGATGGTCTCTATCTCTTGACCTCGTGATCCACCCGCCTCGGCCTCCCAAAGTGCTGGGATTACAGGCGTGAGCCACCGCGTCCAGCCCCGACTATTTTTTTTTTTTTTTTTTTAAGCGGGGTCTCACTGTGACCCAGGTTGGAGTACAGTGGCTTGATCTTGGCTCACCGAAGTGTCAACTTCCCAGGCTGTAGCTGGGACCACAGGCATGCACCACCATGCCCAGCTAATTTTTTTTTTCTTTTTTTTTTTTTTTAGATGGGGTTTCACCATGATGGCCAGGCGGGTCTTGAACTCCTGACCTCAGGTGATCCACCCACCTCGGCCTCCCAAAGTGCTGGGATTACAGGCATGAGCCACCGCGCCCGGCTGATTTTTTTTTTTTTTTTTTTTTTTTTTTAAGAGACAGGGTCTTGCTGTGTTGCCCAAGTTGGTCTGGAACTCCTGGTCTCAATCAATCCTCCTGCCATGGCCTCCCAAAGTGCTGGGATGACAGGCAGGAACCACCGTGACCACCTAGACATCTACTTTTGATTTCTCTCACTTTTTCCTCACACCAAACCTATAAGAGAGGCATTACCTTTTTTCCTTTTTCTTTTTTTTTTTTTTTTTTTTTGAGATGAAGTCTCGCTCTGTTGCCCAGGCTGGATTGCAATGGTGCAATCTCGGCTCACTGCAACCTCCACCTCCTGAATTCAAGCAAGTAATGCCTGTCTGCCTCAGCTTCCAGAGTAGCTGGGATTACAGGCACCTGCCACTACCCCCAGCTAATTTTTGTATTTTTAGTAGAGACAGGGTTTCACCAGAACCCAATCAGCAGGTCATTAGTGGGTGGAGGTGAGGAGGATTTGGTAGTTGGTGGGAGCAAGGAGGGTGCTCTTCGTTACCCAGATGATTTACAGGATTTACAGCCGCATCAGCGGTGGGCTTGCAAGGGAGGGAAGCAGAGGGTAGGAAGAAGAGAAAGTTCAGATTCCTAGAGTTCCTTCCAGTAGCCCGGCCCGTGCTGAGAGCAAAACGTGCTCCATTTTGTTTAATCCCACCACTAACCTGATGAATACCCACTCTTACAGGCAGGAATGGGGGTTAGAAGAGGTTCAGCCTCTTGCCCAAGGCCACACCACTAAGAAACGATGATCTGATTCCAGAAGCCAGACAGCACTCTGCTGTTCCGTGTTTTTTGTTTTTTGTTGTTGTTGTTTTTGAGACACAGTCTCACGCTGTCACCCAGGCTGGAGTGCAATGGCGCGATCTCGGCTCACTGCAACCTCCGCCTCCCAGGCTCAAGCGATTCTCCTGCCTCAGCCTCCTGAGTAGCAGGGATTACAGGTGCATGCCACTGCGTCCAGCTAATTTTTGTATTTTTAGTAGAGATGGGGTTTCAACATTTTGGCCAGGCTGGTCTCGAACTCCTGACCTTGTGATCCACCTGCCTCGGCCTCCCAAAGTGCTGGGATTACAGGCGTGAGCCACCGCGCCCAGCCTGCTGTTCCGTGTTATGGGCTCTGCTGGGTGGTGCAGGCAGAAGGCCAGGCGATATTCCAGCTTTACAGCAAGAAGGAGCAAGCTGTCGGGAGGAGCTCGGTTGAGGGGTGCCACTGAGTGGGCTGCAAGTGGGAGCAGGGAGAGGACCAAATGCGTGTGTGAGCTTGGCAGAAGGAAGAAACCTGGGCTGCTGAGTATGTTCTCCAAAAAGAGGATAACAATAGTAACAATTAATTGCTAATTTTTTTTTTTTTTTTTTTTTTTTTTTTTTTTTGAGTTGGAGTCCCGCTCTGTCACCCAGGCTGGAGTGCAGTGCTACGATCTCGGCTCACTGCAACCTCTGCCTCCCGGGTTCAAGAGATTCTCCTGCCTCAGCCTCCCAAGTAGCTGGGATTACAGGCACCTGCCACCACACCCAGCTAATTTTTGTGTTTTTAGTAGAGACAGGGTTTCACCACGTTGGCCAGGCTAGTCTCCAACTCCTGACCTCAGGTGATCCTCCCACCTCGGCCTCCCAAAGTGCTGGGATTACAGGTGTGAGCCACTGCGATCCAGCCTGAGCAAAAGAGCAAGACTACATCTCAAAGAAAAGAAAAGAAAGTCTGGGAAATTTAGGCTGGGAGACTCACAGGAATTAGAGGAAACCGGGCAGCTAGACCCACGCCAGGCCAGGAACCTCCTCTAGATGCCCATGCAGGACTCAGAGGGCCACGGCCCTGGCACTGGCACCGGGATTTCTCTACAGCTACCTGTTCGTTTCTGGGGGACACCACTCCAGATTCAAGTCAGGCAGGCATGTGCCCGGACTCCTGTCTCTCCCAGTTACCAGGAATCTCTGCCACACAGAGCCCCACCATGGAGGCTCGCTTCTCTCCAGATAGGAAGGCTGTTCAAATGCTGCACAGCAAACAGTGATAACAAAAACATTCACCGTGGCGCGCACCTGTAGTCCCTGCTACTCGGGAGGCTGAGGCAGGAGAATGGCTTGAAGCCAGGAGGTGGAGGTTGCAGTGAGCCAGGATTGCACAATGCACTCCAGCCTGGGCATCAGAGCGATACTCTGTCTCAAAAATTAAAACATTTTTATAAAGTAAATAAAGTGTGGTTTGGGCCAGGCACGATGGCTCACACCTGTACAGGCGTGGTAACAGCCTTTTTTTTTTTTTTTTTTAAACGTAGTTTCACTCTTGTTACCCAAGCTGGAGTGCAATGGCGCGATCTCGGCTCACCATAACCTCCGCCTCCTGGGTTCAGGCAATTCTCCTGCCTCAACCTCCTGAGTAGCTGGGATTACAGGCACGCACCACCATGCCCAGCTAATTTTTGTATTTTTAGTAGAGACGGGGTTTCACTATGTTGACCAGGATTGTCTCGATCTCTTGACCTCGTGATCCACCCGCCTCGGCCTCCCAAAGTGCTGGGATTACAGGCGCAAGCCACCACGCCCGGCTGGTAACAGCCTTTTAAAGTGTGGTTTGGGCCAGGCGAGGTGACCCAAATCTGTAATCACTTGAACCCGGGAGGCGGAGGTTGCAAGGTCGCAATGAGCTGAGATTGTGCCACTGCACTCCAGCCTGGGCGACAGAGTGAGACTCTTGTCTCAAAAAAAAAAATTCACCATAGCAGCTGGTGCCCCGGGGCCAAGGTGATTACATGCCATTGGCTTTCTTACCCTTCCTGGGCTTTCCCCATGTCCATGGCTGAACCTTCGTCTGGAGAGCCTCTCCACTAAGGCCTCTCCGCTCACAGAGTATGTGGAGCTGACATCCCTTTTTGTCACCTGCTTTATCCCACTGCCCACCCCCCACCACATGCCAATTCTATTTTCCAAGCAGGTGTTGACTTCAGTGTGTTTCTCTCACAACCGCCTGCATAGCTCAGGCCCCACTCCCTCCAGGATCCTTGCTCCCTAAGTGGAATTTGTCTTTTTTTTTTCCCCGAGACAAAGTTTTGCTCTCGTCACCCAGGCTGGAGTGCAGTGGTGCGATCTCGGCTCGCCACAACCTCCACCTCCCAGGTTTGAGCAATTCTCCTGCCTCGGCCTCCCAAGTAGCTGGGATTACAGGTGTGCACCAGCACACCTGGCTAATTTTTGTGTTTTTAGTAGAGATGGGGTTTCTCTGTGTTGGTCACACTGGTCTCGAACCCCTGACCTCAGGTGATCTGCCCGCCTCGGCCTCCGATCACAGGCGTGAGCTGCCGTGCCTGGCCTGGAATTTGTCTCAACATCTATTATCAGCCGGGCACCGTGGCTCATGCTTGTCATCCCCACACTTTTGGAGATGGAGGTGGGTGAATCACCTGAGGTCAGGAGCCCAAGACCAGCCTGGCCAACATGGCAAAACCCTGTCCCTACTAAAAATACAAAAATTAGCCAGGAGTGGTGGCGCACACCTGTAACCCCAGCTACTCGGGAGGCCGAGGCAGGAGAATTGCCCCAACCCAGGAGGCAGAGGTTGCAGTGAGCCGAGATCGCACCACTGCAATCCAGCCTAGGTGACAGAATGAGATGCTGTCTCCAAAAGAAAAAAAGAAGCCATTCTCCACACTGCTCAAAGGAGCACTAGCTGTAATTCAAATATGACTGTCATTCCTCAGCTTAATAACCTTTTGTGGTACCCAGCTGCCTACAGGTCGAAAAGCAAGGTTTTTGGCACGATGCCTAGTGACCTCCAGCCTCATCTCCCGTCACTCCCTGGCCTCACATTTCATGATTTGGCAA
Source organism: Saimiri boliviensis (assembly GCF_048565385.1). Taxonomy (NCBI): domain Eukaryota; kingdom Metazoa; phylum Chordata; class Mammalia; order Primates; family Cebidae; genus Saimiri; species Saimiri boliviensis. Next base: position 21,328,614 of record NC_133465.1, read on the forward strand.
AGTCTCTTCCTATATTTTCTGCGTCATCCCATGATGGCTGGCACTCCCAGGGCCTGGCACCTGCTCTTTCTGTAACTTCAGTGCCCTTCGCTCCTCGTCTCCCTGGCAAACATCCTTTGAAGTCCAGTTCAGGCATGATCTCCCCTGTCGAGCCTGACCCCTCAGGGAAGCTCATCCTTCCTCTGTACGACTTCCAAATTTTTCGTGTTCTTTTATTTCACGCTGTTGAAATAACTGGTTTACCAGATGACCTTCTCCGCTAGATGGCAAACCCCATGGACACAGGAACCATGTCAGTTCTGTTCACCATGGCATCTTCATAATCTAACCCAAGACCTGGCAAATAGTAGGTGCTCAACGAGTGTGAAACAATTTTTTTTTTTTTTTTTTTTTTTTTGGAGATGGAGTTTTGCTCTTGTTACCCAGGCTGGAGTGCAATGGCGCGATCTCGGCTCACCGCAACCTCCGCCTCCTGGGCTCAGGCAATTCTCCTGCCTCAGCCTCCTGAGTAGCTGGGATTACAGGCGCACGCCACCACGCCCAGCTAACTTTTTGTATTTTTAGTAGAGACGGGGTTTCACCTTGTTGACCAGGATGGTCTCGATCTCTCGACCTCGTGATCCACCCGCCTCGGCCTCCCAAAGTGCTGGGATTACAGGCTTGAGCCACCGCGCCCGGCCTGAGTGTGAAACAATTGACCAGGAAGACCTTGCTGAGGTCACGGAGGATGAATGAAAGGGGAACAGTTTTAGTAGACTGGGGGTTTGGGGTGGCAAGAACCAGGCTTCCAGGCTTAAGAGAGGTGAGAGGACATGAAAGAGAGAAGGTAGAAACTCTAGGATGTAAGGAAAGACGAATTCAGAGAAAGCAGCTTGAGCACATGTGTATTTCCAAGGAAGGAGCCAGTAGAGAAAGAAAGCTGGAGAACTGAGGAAGGGGCAAGTGATGAGTCGAGACCTCAGAAGAGATGGAGCTGAGGTAAACCAGAAGAGGAAGACACCACCCTCAGAGCATGGGGGCACTGCCCAGGGAGAGAGGGACAGAAGGTCAAGATGGGTGCCGAATGGAGAAGGGGCGGGAGGGGGGGTTGAGGGAATCCTCATCCTGGGGTCAGAGGAAGAGAAAGAAAGCTAACAGCAGCCAGGTGCAATGGCGCACACTGGTAATCCCAGCACTTTGAGAGGCCCAGGTGGGTAGATCACCTGCGGTCAGAAGCTTGAGGCCAGCCTGGCCAACATGGTAAAACCCCATCTCTACTAAAAATACAAAAAATTTCTGGGCGTGGAGGCTCACGTCTGTCATCCCAGCTACTCAGGAGGCTGAGGCAGGCGAATCGCTTGAACCCGGGAGTCGGAGGCTGCGGTGAGCCGAGATGCCTTATTGCACTCCAGCCTGGGTGACAGAGTGAGACTTGGTCTCAAAAACAAAAACAAACAAACAAAAAACAAACGTCACGTTGTTTCTTTCTTTGTTTCCCCTTTCTTCTTCCTTTCTTTCTTTCTGTCTTTTTCCCCTCCCTCCCTTCCTCCCGTCCTCCCTCCCTCCCTGTCACCCAGGCTACAGTGCAGTGGCGCTATCTCAGCTCAATACAATCTCTGTCACCCAGGTTCAAACAATTCTGCCTCAGCCTCCCGAGTTGCTGGAACTACAGGCACACGCCACCACACCCAGCTAATTTTTGTATTTTTAGTAGAGATGGGGGTCAGGATGGTCTCGATCTCCTGACCTCATGATCATGTTGGCCAGCATGGTCTCGATCTCCTGACCTCATGATCTGCCCGCCTCAGTCTCCCACAATGCTGGGAGACTCCCACATGCCTATAAGGCATGAGCCACCGCACCTGGCCCCCCCGCCCTTTTTTTTTTTTTTTTTTGAGACAGAGTCTTGCTCTGTTGCCCAGGCTGGAGTGAAGTTGTGCAATCTCAGCTCACTGCAACCTCCACCTCCTGGGTTCAAGTGATTCTCCTGCTTCAGCTTCAGAAAGTAGCTGGGATGACAGGCGCCCACCACCATATCCGGCCAATTTTTGTATTTTTAGCAGAGACAGGGTTTCACCATGTTGGTCAGGCTGGTCTTGAACTCCTGATCTCAGATGATTTGCCCGCCTCAGCCTCCCAAAGTGCTGGGATGACAGGTGTGAGCCACTGAGCCCCGCCTGTCTAATCTACTTTTACTAACACAGGGTCTTGCTCTGTTGGCCGGGCTGGAGTGCAGTGGCATGATCATAGCTCACTGCAGCCTTGATCACCTGGGCTCAAGCGATCCTTCTGCCTCAGCCTCCCGAGTAGCTGGGACTACAGGTGTGCACGCTCACATCCAACTAGTATTTTATTTTTTGTAGAGATGGGGATCTCACTATGTTGCCCAGGCTGGTCTGGAACTCCTGGGCTCCAGTGGTCTTCCCGCCTTGGCCTCCCAAAGTGCTGGGACGACAGGCTTGCCCCACCATGCCTGGGACTGGCTCACGTCCTTTTAATTGTATTTATTAACTACATAAATTATTTATTTTCCTCATTATTCACTCTTCCCAGGAGAACACGAGCTCCATTAGGACGTGGTTTTGGCTGTTTATTCACTGCTCTGTCACCGGATCACTTGTCAGGCAATAAGTTTTTTCTCTTATTTTCTTTTCTTTTTTTAATTTAATTTTTCTATTTTTTTATTGTTTTTTAAAGACGGGGTTTCACCATGTCAGTCAGGCTGGTCTTGAACTCCCGACCTCAGGTAATCCGCCCGCCTTGGCTTCCAAAGTGCTTGGATTACAGGCGTGAGCCACCACGCCCGGCCAGGCAATAAGTTTTTGTTGAGGCCAGGCCGGTGGCTCACACCTGTAATCCTAGCACTTTGGGAGGTGGAGGTGGGGGGATCACCTGAGGTCAGGGGTTCAAGACCATCCTGGCTAACATGGGAACCCCCATCTCTACTAAAAATACAAAAACTTAGCCAGGCGTGGTGACAAGGGCCTGTAGTCCCAGCTACTCGAGAGGCCGAGGCAAGAGAATCGCTTGAACCCGGGAGGCGGGGGTTGCAGTAAGCCGAGATCGCGCCACTGCACTCCAACCTGGGCGACAAGAGGGAGGCTCTGGCTAAACAAAAAAACTGTTTGTTGAATGAACGCATGAAGGGCCAGAGCCTGAAACTGCGCCCTCCGTCTTCGACACGGGGCGCTTGTGGGTTGAAATCAGCGCCTGGGCCTGGGGTGGGGAGCTCAGGGCCTGGGGGGACCCGCTGTCTGCGGGCGGGCGAGTTCCAGGACCCGGCGAGTGGGGCCCGACCTTTCTCTCCAGGGCCGACGTTCTGTCCTCCCCCGGGGGCGGCGCCGGAACTTCCCGAGGAAAGGCAGGAATTTTTGAAATCCAGGCTCCGCCCGACGGTAATAGGCACCTTCGGCTCGGCGGAACCGCCCGGCCCTAAATCACCGCGCCCGCCCCCGCCCCGGCGAGAAGCGCGCGCTCCCGGGCACGGGCACAGGTGCCGCGGAAATGCCGGGTCCCCGCTGGTCTTTGAAGTCGGCCGAGCCCGCAGCGCCCCAGGATCCGCGGGCTTCCAGGAAGAGGCGTCGCTCTCGCGTCCTCGGGAGGCTTTGTCGGGGTCGTTTCCTGACCTGTGCGGGAAGGGAGGGGCGGGAAACGCGCGGGGAAACGCGGGTCGCTGGGCATTTTCTTTGCTTCTACCAACCTCTTTTTTCATTCATTCATTCATTCGTTCGTTCGTTCGTTCATTCGTTTGACTGGGTCTGGAGGGCAGTGGCGCGATCTCGGCTCACTGCAACCTCCACCTCCCAGGTTCCAGCGATTCTCCTGCTCAAGCTCCTAAGAATCTGGGATTACAGACTCCCACCACCACCACCACGCCCAGCTAATTTTTGTATTTTTAGTGAGGGGGGGGGTGGTGCCATGTTGGCCAGGCCGGTCTCGAACTCCTGACCTCAAGTGATCCGCCTGCCTTGGCCTCCCCAAATGCTGAGATTACAGGCGTGAGCCACAGCGCCCGGCCTCTAGCTGCTTTATAATTCCACATATATTGCAGATTTGGGGCGAATAGAACCTGGGAAATACAGATGTCCTGAGGATGCTTTCATCCTAGTGTGTAAATAAATACATCACAGAAGTAAACACATACACACTGCTTCCCAGTGCCTTATTATTTAACTCAGTGGAGAAATTCGCAGTTTGAAATAACGGGCTTATTGGCAGTGCTGTTTTGGCAAGATGGTTGTGAACCGCACACAGAGTCCAGCTGATGCCAACAGAGGCTTGGTCATTTTGGAGGCATTTGGATTGTGGTTGGAAGGAGTGACTTTAAGGTGCTCCAAATAACTCGCCTGGGGATGCCTGAAATTTCACTCGGGGTGTTTCCCTAGGAATAAGCATTATCTTTTTTCTGAGACCCTGTTTCAAATGAAAATCCTGGGGGAAGAGGGGAGAGGCTGCCCAATGAGTTCATAATCTGGCAGGGCTGTGTCATGAGATACCTCTGCCCGGTGGCTCTGGACCCGAAAGATGCCCCTGATGGGGAGCCAGGGCTGCAAAGGAATCTTCCCCATCGCCCTCTGCTGCTGACTCAGCCCAGCTCTGCCTCAGAAGGGAAGTCAAAGGGCAGTGGAGGGAGAGTCAGGCCCAACCAAAACCCGAACCCCAATCGCAACCAGCCAGGCTCCATAGCTGAGAAAGCCAGAAGCTCGAGGTCAGCCTTACCTGCAGGACCCTGCCCCTGCCGTGTGAGCCCTGCAGCGTGGGACACTCGTGCTTTCCTCAATGTCAGCTCTGTGGCTACCCATGAGACTTGACAAGTACTTTCAAGGTTCTTAAAACACACCAAAGGCTCGGCGCAGGGGCTCACGCCTGTCATCCCAGCACTTTCGGAGGCCGAAGCAGGTGAATCACCTGAGGTAGGGAGTTCAAGACCAGCCTGGCCAACATAGTGAAACCCCATCTCTACTAAAAATACAAAAATTAGCCGGGTGTGGTGACACATGCCTATAATCCCAACTACTCGGGAAGCTGAGGCAGGAGAATCGCTTGAACCCAGGTGGTGGAGGTTGCAGTGGGCCGAGATCCAGCCCCTGCACTCCAGCCTGGGTGACAGAGCCAGACTCCGTCTCAACCACCACAACAAAAACACCAAAGCACCACACTTCTGGTTTTCATTCCTATTTCTGAGGCAGGGTCTCACTCTACTGCCCAGACTGAAGTGTAGTGGCACTATCACAGCTCACTGCAGCCTCGACCTCCCTAGACTCAGGTGACCCTCCTGCCTCAGCCTCCCGAGTAGCTGGGACTACAAAAGAATGTACCACCGCACTTGGCTAATTTTTGTATTTTTCGTATAGGCGGGGTCTCGCCCTGTCGGCCAGGCTGCTCTCGAAACGCCTGGGCTCAAGCGATCCGCCCGCCTGGGCCTTCCAAAGTGCTGGGATGGCAGGCGTGAGCCACGGCGCCAGGCCGCTCCCACTCGCCGTTCCCATCCGCTCTCCTGCTAGAAGCCACATTTAGCCGCGTGTCTGGAGTGGGGAGGAAGAGTGCGGAACGCGGCCACTCCGCTGCGGCCCCGGAGCGAGGCCAGTTCTCTGGGGCGGCGTGACCGGGATGCCCATCTGGTCTCCGCTTTCAGGAACCTGCAAGCTTCTTTCCTCGCCTTCCTACTTCCCTCGGTTCCCCCCTCGCCCGCCGACCTACCTGGAGGCAGGTAATAAAGCAGGAGGAGGGAGATAGATGGGTGGGAGGGCGGGGCGCAGCGTGGTGCCATAAAGGCCCGCCGGAGAGGCCGGTCCAGGGAGTGTCCAGCCCGCAGGAGCCGGGACCGTCCGCGTTGCAAGCCGGGGCTGGGGCAGAGGGCAGAGGGCCAGGGAAGGCCATGCTGCGAGCGCCAGGACTAGGCCTCAGGGCGCGGAAGGGGGCCGAGGGCTCCGCGGAGGACTTGGGGGGCTCCTGCCCCGGGGCCGGGGCGGATCTGGGGGTGCTGGGGGCGGGCCGCGCTCCCCGCGGCCTGGGCCAGGCGGAGGAGCCGGCGGGCGGGAGGCGCTCGCGGCCCGTGCGGTCCAAGGCGCGGCGCATGGCGGCCAACGTGCGGGAGCGCAAGCGCATCCTGGACTACAACGAGGCGTTCAACGCGCTGCGCCGGGCCCTGCGGCACGACCTGGGCGGTAAGAGGCTCTCCAAGATCGCCACGCTGCGCAGGGCCATCCATCGCATCGCCGCGCTCTCCCTCGCCCTGCGCGCCAGCCCTGCGCCCCGCGGGCCCTGCGGACACCTGGAGTGCCACGGCCGGGGCGCGCGCGGGAACCCCGGGGACGCGAGGGACGACTCAGGTGCCAGACCCCCGCCGCCCGCAGGGCCCGGCCTCGCGCGCCCAGATGCCACTCGCCCCCCGGTGCCGCCCCCGCCCCGCTGCGCCTCGTGCTCCCCGCACGCGCCCCCGGGACGGCCCCGCGCGCTGGCCGAGGTGCCGGGCCCGGCCCAGGCCTCCGGGGGAAGCTGGCGCCGAGGTCCGGGGGCTTCCTCAGCCGGGCCGCCTCCCTGGCCGCGCGGCTACCTGCGAGCCAGCCCCGGGATGGGCCCCCCGCGCTCCTGACCCGGCTCGGGGCGCCCGCGGGCCTGGAGGGAGGCCGTGCTGGCAGCTGGGCTGCAAGAGCGGAGGCTGCAGAGGCGCCTGGACAGAGCGACACGGGACACAGCGACACTGCACCGGCTGAGACCTGGCACGGAGGAGACGCTGCCTCTCCAGGGAAAAGGAGCTCGGGGGCCTGGGGAGCACCGCCAATCCCGGCCTGGGGAGGCGGCTCCAGGAAAGGGTCAGGATCCCGGATTCATCTTGGACTGGAACTCGTCCTGGAAAGCAGCCTTTGCACTCCGTGCCTCGGGGCCCTGTCTGCCCTCTCTGCCTTCAGGAGGGCGAGGGATGGGACAGGTGTGGGAGCCGTGGGGCCCGCTGTGGTCTCATGGCCAAGGGCCGAGTCCCCTTCCCCTGCCTGATCCGGGAGAGGCAGTCAGGAGCAGCAGCAAAATAAAAAAGGGAAAACTGTCATTTCTGCCCGATTCCAGACACCAGCGGGCGCAGTGGCCCAGGGCGGCAGGAAAGCCTGAGGGCCGTGCTCGCCTTGGATGCTGGGCGGGGCCTGAGCGCACAGGTGGGCCCCGGGGGAACCGGTTCATGGCAAAACCCCAGGTGTGGCTGAGCTCTGGGGCCCACGGGGAGGAAAGAGACAGCCAGCGATGACGCCCCGCCCTGCGTCCCTGGGGTGGGAGAGGACAGTATTGGGAGAGGGGCTTGGGGGATGTGCTCAGCCCAGGCTCTGGACTTCCCTGCAGAGCCGTGGTCTGGAGTCAGCCACATGGAGGGCTACCACGAAGGGAGAGTCTGGCCATGTCTCAGGGCAGGAGGCCAAGGGCAGGCCAAGGACTGGGTGCAAGTCCTGCATACACCTACCTCCAGCAACAGGCAGGGAGAGCTCCCAGGGAACCTCGGGCCAGGGCCCCCCCATGGTGAGGGGCGGACTTGGAACCCAGGAAGGATTCTGGGTGGGAGGGTTGAGTGAGGGCAGAGGGGCCTCAGGCCAAGCCTGCTGAGTGACTGAGTGGCACAGCCAGTTCCACATGGAGAGCTGTCCTCGTCTGAGATGAGCTGGTGTCCCGCCGGGCTCAGGCTAAGGGTGTCATGCTGCAGGGGCCACCTGCTGGGCCAGAGCCGGAGTCTTGTGAGCCGGGGAGGGAAGGATTCCACACAGCTAGCTCCGGGTGGGGATCCCACGGAAGCTCGAGAAACGCAATTAGTCATGGCCCAGGGGGTTGTCCCAGAGCAGGTGGGGTGAGGCTCACGGCCACAGTGAAAGCTGCCTGTGCACTCTGCGAACCCCGGCCCTGGCTGGCACGCTCAGCATCCCGTCCTCAGCCGCAGGCCTTCTTTCGGGCTCCCAATTGCCCAGGAGGGCTGTGGCACAGACGCTATTCAGAGGGGACATGGGGTCTAGCCAGGCCTGCCCCGGGCCAGCCCCTCCTCTGCCGCCCCTGTCAGCCTCCGGTTCCTCCCCTCTGACACGAATGGTGACTGCAGCGCAGGGTGGCTGTGAGGAGTCAAAGTGGTTCCTAATGGACTGTTTCTGGCAAACACGGCGTTCCGCAGTCGTGACTGTTTGCACGATTAGAATCTGAGGCGAGGCCAGCTTGGATAAGGCCGTAGCCCTCTTTCAGCCTCAGGTGTTCATTCTCTGGAAATATGATACAATGGCCAGCAAGTCCTGCTTGCCTCAATTCCAGGACTGAAAGAAATAAGGGTTCCTCTCCCACAATCTCACGCTCAGCCTGGAAATGGCAAGGACACCAGAGCAGGCAGAATCCTGAGGCGGCAACCCTGTGAGTTCAGCCGGGGGTGGGGGGATGTCACAGGTCTGGACTTATGTCTCCTCACTTACCAGCTGAGTGATCTGGGCAAAGCACCTGGTGGCTTTGAGCCTCAGTGTTCCTATCTGTATAATGGGCTAGAATAAGTACTTAACATCATAGGCTGTTGCAGAGACTAAATGAGACAATGCATTTAAAGCAATAGCATAGTGGCGGCCGGGTGCAGTGGCTCACGCCTGTAATCCCAACACTTTGGGAGGCTGAGTGGGGCAGATTACTAGGTCAGGAGTTCGAGACCAGCCTGGCCAACATGGTGAAATCACATCTCTACTAAAAATACAAAAATTAGCCAATGTGGTGGTGGGTGCCTGTAATCCCAGCTACACAGGAGGTGGAGGCAAAAGAATTGCTTGAACGCGGGAGGCAGAGGTTGCAGTAAGCTGAGACCACACCATTGCACTCCAGCCTGGGCAGCAGAGCGAGACTCCGACTCAAAAATAATCAATAAATAAAATAAACAGTAGCATAGCCTGCAGAAGCACTCACTGGGCGGAGGCTGCTCAGACACATCCAATTCACAAGGTTGTTGCAAGGACAGAATGCCTGGGAAGGTGTTTTATAAACTGTAAAGTTCAGGACACACTGCAGTCATCAAGGTCTGCGTGTTTCGGTGTGCACATCATATGTTTGTGTGCTGATACTTGCCTGGCATTCTGAGTCTGTGATGTGGACGTATTTTGTGTGTGCTTACACAGATGTGTGGCTGCGTGGACATTTGTGTGTGTATCGAACACGTATCAGCCTGACAAGTGCTTCCTCCTCCCTCTGATGCCACAGGGGTCCTGGGCCTGAGTAGCCTTAGTTATGTGCCGTTTAGGGTTCCTGGAACTCTTGCTCGATTTTCTGTCGGCTTCCCAAGATCATATCCATTCACCAAGATAACTGATATGTGGTGAAGAAAGGATTTTGTGATTATTCTAAAATGGTGGTTATCATGGCCAGGCGTGGTGGCTCATGCCTCTATTCCCAGCACTTTAGGAGGCCGAGGAGGGCGGGTCACCTGAGATGGAGATGGAGACCATCCTGGCCAACATGGTGAAACCCCATCTCTATGAAAAATACACAAATACAAAAATTAGCCAGGTGTAGTGGTGCATGCCTGTAATCCCAAATTGCAGTGAGCCAAGATGGCGCCATCGCACTCCAGTCTGGGCAACAAGCGTGAAACTCGGTCTAAAAAAAAAATTACGAGGCCGGGCGCAGTGGCTCAAGCCTGTAATCTCAGCACTTTGGGAGGCCGAGGCGGGTGGATCACAAGGTCAAGAGATCAAGACCATCCTGGTCAACATGGTGAAACCCCATCTCTACTAAAAATACAAAAAATTAGCTGGGCATGGTGGCGCGTGCCTGTAATCCCAGCTACTCAGGAGGCTGAGGCAGGAGAATTGACTGAACCCAGGAGGCAGAGATTGCGGTGAGCCGAGTTCGCACCATTGCACTCCAGCCTGGGTAACAAGAGCGAAACTCCAGGATAGTATCAATTTTTTTTTTTTTTTTTTTAAAGTTGGGGTTTCACCATGATGGTCAGGCTGGTCTTGAACTCCTGACCTCAGGTGATCCACTCACCTCCGCCTCCCAAAGTGCTGGGATTATATGCGTGAGCCACCACACCCAGCCTGAGCAAAATTCTTAATATAGTCAAATTTATGAAATCTGAAAAGTTATACCAAAGCCACAAACATTGTGAGGTTTTTTGTTTGTTTGTTTTGAGAAGGAGTCTCATTCTATCACCCAGGCTAGAGTGCAGTGGTGCAATCTCAGCTCACTGCTACCTTCACTGCCTCCCAGGTTCAAGTGACTCTCCTACCTCAGCCTCCCAAGTAGCTGTGGTTACAGGCACTTGCCACCATGCCTGGCTAATTTTTGTATTTTTAGTGGTGACGTGGTTTTGCTCTGTTGGCCAAGCTGATCTCGAACTCTTGACCTCAAGTGATCCACCAGCCTCAGCCTCCCAAGGTGCTGGGATTACAGGCCAGCCGAATTTTCAAATCCTATTCATTTGCAGGTGTCCTGTCAGCTCCCATATCTCCCACTGAGCTGAGTGGCACAATCTCGGCTCACTGCAGCCTTGAGCTCCCAGGTTCAAGCAGTCCTCCTACCTCAGCCTCCCAAGTAGCTGGGATTACAGGTGCATGCCACCACACCTACCTAATTTTTGTATTTTTTGTAGAGATGGGATTTCACCATGTTGCCCAGGCTGGTCCTGAAGTCCTTGGCTGAAGCAGTCTTCAAGCCTCGGCCTCCTGAAGTGCCGGGATTACAGGCATGAGCCATGACGCCCCACCTGATTGTAGGAATTTAAACTATTTTATACAGCCACTTTCAAACCACACACACACATCCCTGGTGGCTCCGGGTCACACTTGCAAAACAATGTAAGAAGAAGTGTTAGAGAGAAAGAGATGCGGAGGACAGAGAAGAAGGCAGAATCAGAGGAGGAAAACCTAAGAGAGAAGAAAGGGGCAGAGGAGAATCCAAGGACAGACAGCTGGAGCCTGAGGCCCTTCAGAACCGGCGCCCGCCCTAGCAGCTCTGACCTAGGGGCTCTGCCTGCTGGCTCTTTAGCACCACCAAATTGCTCTGATGGGCCCGAGGCCGGCTCAACAGCCCCGCTTCTCCTCCTCCCCACCCAGTGCTGAACTGCGTAGAAACCCGTTCATGGGGCCTGCTGGTCCAGCCAGCATCCGCTCCCTCTAGGGGCTACCCCGCCTGGCGCCCACACTGTCCCTTTCCTCCTGGAGCTGGAGCAAGGCTTCAGCCTGGATGCCCGTAGGGGTTGGGGGCCAGGGTCTGAGTGGGATGTGAGGAGAGGGCCTAGGGCCCAGCATTTCCCAGCAGATGGGAGGAACTGCACGCTTGCCTTGGCAGAAGCAGCACAGGGCTCAGTTCCCCGGAAAGCTGAAGACACACCCCTGTGTGGCCCAGGGTGATTTTTTTTTTCCTTTTTTTTTTTTTTTTTTTTTTTGAGACGGAGTTTCGCTCTTGTTACCCAGGCTGGAGTGCAATGGTACGATCTCGGCTCACCGCAACCTCCGCCTCCTGGGTTCAGGCAATTCTCCTGCCTCAGCCTCCTGAGTAGCTGAGATTACAGGCACGCGCCACCATGCCCAGCTAATTTTGTGTATTTTTAGTAGAGACGGGGTTTCACCATGTTGACCAAGATGGTCTCGATCTCTTGACCTTGTGATCCACCCGCCTTGACCTTGTAATCCCAAAGTGCTGGGATTACAGGCTTAAGCCACCGTGCCCAGCTTCCTTTTTTTTTTTTTTAGACAGTCTCACTCTGTCACTCAGGCTGGAGTACACTGGCGAGATCTTGGCTCATTGCAACCTCCCAGGTTCAAGTGATTCTCCTGCCTCAGCCTTCAGAGTAGCTGGGATTACAGGCACACACCACAACGCCCAGCTAATTTTTGTATTTTTAGTAGAGGTAGGGTTTTACCATGTTGAGCAGGCTGGTCTCGATCTCTTGACCTCGTGATCCACCCACCTCGGCCTCCCAAGGTGCTGAGATTACAGGCGTGAGCCACTGCGCCTGGCCACTAATATGTCTTTCTCCCCATCCACAGCCCCCGCCCAGAGGAGCAGGCCCTGGAGCTTCAGTGGAAACCTGAGGCTGCCCTGAGTCCCTCTGGGCTGGGCTGGGCTGGGGCAGAGGCAAAAGTGCTGCCAGGGTGAATCTCTGGAGAGAGGGAATTGAAAAGGAAAAGCATCACCAAGGAGGGGGAGAGGGAGGGAGGCCGTGTGGTATGCACACACACACACAGCCTCCGTGACTTAGCCTGAGCCTCCCTGGGAAGAGGCGCATGCTCCTCCCTGCTCTCGGAGCTTTCTTTGCTTCCCTGCCCATCTGTGCTCTCAGCAGTGCCAGCAAAGTTGGCCTCACACTTGAACGGAGCTGGAGGCTCCAGTGTCTTCCTGGGAGCTCCGCAGGGCAGCGGGCAGGCCCCAGCCTCTGAACTCAGCTGGCCTCAAGAAGCCCAGCCCAAGCCTTCCAGCACGCAGCCGGCCCGCCGGCCCTCGGGGGACGCCTCTGCCCTGACGCGGAGGGCCCAGAGTCTGGGCTGGGGAATGGTGCGCTGAGGTCCCTCCAGAGCCCTGTGTCTCCGCCTGGAGCTGCAGCAGCAGCAGCAGCGCAAGGCCAGGCACCCATGGCTGACCTGGGGCAGCCTCAGTTTCCCTCTGCACAGGAGCCGGGCTCCACCTCATCCCTGGACCTGCCGGAGATGGAGAAACTCCTCACCAGGGCAGAGAACAAGGATGGCAAGACCCTGAGTCTGTCCAGCTCCCTCTCGGTGCCTCTGGATCTGGAGCGGAATGACCACGGCCTGCCCTTCAAGGCCATCTCTGAGGGGCAGCTGGAGGCCCCACTGCCTCGGTCCCCCTCCCGGGCCAGCTCCAGAAGGGCCTCCTCCATCGCCACCACCTCCTATGTCCAAGACCGGGGAGCCCCCCGAGATTACCTCATCCTGGCCGTCGCTGCCTGCTTCTGCCCCGTCTGGCCCCTCAACCTCATCCCCCTCATCTTTTCCATCATGGTAAGTGCTGCTCTTCCCTCCAGGGTGGGGCTGGGCCCAGGGGGCGGCATGTCCCCCAGGCAGGCCCCACACACAATGCCTGGGGTGTGGAGGAGAGATGGGTGTGGGGGCTTGAGGGACACCCCTTTTCTCGCTGGCCTCCCTTCCCCTTGGGAGGGGCCCCGGGGCCGGGAAGGCGTCTGCTCTATTCTCTCATCTCTGCTTCTGGGCATCACTGCTCGACTGTGCCTGTGGCTCAGGGAGGGCACTCAGGAGCTGCTGGTGTTAAGTCCCACAGGGCAGAGAGACTGCCAGGCTGCGGGGTGTGCTACGTTTGGAGGGAGGGGCTGCCCCATAGTCAGCCCTGAGTGGGGCTGTCTCAGCAGGGGCTGCCACCTGACGGGGGTCCCAGGGCCCTGTGTTCCCAGGAACCTGTCCTCCAGGGCACCTGGGCGCTCCTAGCCTCTCTCAGCTCTGGTTTCCAAGAGCGGCAGCGTCTTCCCTGCAGGGCACTAAGAGCTCAGGGCCAGGCTCCCCAGGGAGCCTGAGGGAGCACGAGGAGGGGATAGCGCGCAGGCTGCTCCTCCCGAGGGTGGAGTCCCCCAGAGCCCTCTGCAGCTCTGCAGCTGCGCTGATTTCAGCCTCCGTCTTCAGAGCAGGGCAGGTCTGGGTCACAAGTGAAACGTAAGCATCAGAGGGCACAGCCCGCCTCGCCCAGGAAGGGGCATGTGCCACGTTTTTACATCTACAGGGTTTTGAGTGAACTGTCTTAGATTGTGTCCAGTCCAAGCCATCTGGGTACAGCTACTTATAAAGGATTCCATAGAATGTGTCAGCAGATATTGGCAAGGGACTTTTGAAGTCCAGGAAGAGAGAGTTACAAAAGGTGGGGGGAGAGAGCAGGGCAGGCGACGCTTTCAGAGTGAGGGCAGGGGCGGCCGTGGGGACGAAAGCACTGGCCCAGGCTGGTCGGGGCCAGAGGACGGCGAGGGAGGTGGGCGTCAGCCCAGCCGGGAGCAGCTTCCTGGAGAGCCATGGGCAGTGGGCCCCCAGGAGCGGTCCTCTGAGAAAGCTCCTCTCTCCTCAAACGCATACCTCTGTCGTCTGCTTCAGTGAGGCCCAGTCTCCCTCCACGGAAGCTTTCCCCAACCTGAAGGATGGGCCTGGGCTCGGGAAGCTTTGGGGCAGTTCTCCGTGATCCCTGCTGTTCCCAGGGACCGCATGCGGGTAGAGCCAAGACCCAGGGGCGCAGCAGTGGCTCTGGGCAGGGCCCATGTCTCAGTTACAGGGAAGGGTCCCAGGAGGGGACCAGATTTGGGGAGGAAAGCCCCCCAAGGGCTCGGGAGAAAACAGCTGCTGAAACCACCTCCTGGTGGGCAGCAGGGGCAGAGGCTGCGTGGAACCTGTCTTTGTCCACAGGAGGCCAAGCCCAGGACTCTGAGACCACAGAACCCACCCAGTGCCTTGCCACATTCTTTCAGGCTTTTTGTTTTGTTTTGAGACGGAGTCTCACTCTGTCTCCCAGGCTGGAGTGCAATGGCAGAATCTTGGCTCCCTGCAAACTCCGCCTCCCAGGTTCAAGTGATTCTCCTGCCTCAGCTTCCTGAGTAGCTGGGATTACAGGTGCCCGCCACCATGCCTGGCTAAGTTTTGTATTTTTAGTAGAGACGTGGTTTGGCCATATTGGCCAGGCTGGTCTCGAATTCCTGACCTTGTGATACACCCTCCTCAGCCTCCCAAAGTGTTGGGATTACAGGCATGAGCCACCGTACCCAGCCTTTTTTTTTTTTTTTTTTTTTTTTCCTTTTTGAGATGGAGTCTTGCTCTGCCGCCCAGGCTGGAGTGCAACAGCGCGATCTCGGCTCACTGCAGCCTCCTTCTCCTGGTTTCAGGCAATTCTCCTGCCTCAGCCTCACGAGTAGCTGGGACTACAGGCACCTGCCAGCATGCCCAGCAAATTTTTGTGTTTTGAGAAGAGACAGGGTTTCACTGTGTTGGCCAGGCTGGTCTCCAACTCTTGACCTCAGGTGATCCGCCCGCCTCCCCTCCCAAAGTGCTGGGATTACAAGCGTGAGCCACCGCACCTGGCCCCTTTTACGGTTTTTGAGTCAGGTCTGATGAACACTGGTTTGGGCACAAGGAATAGAGTGCTGGCCAGACACCATCACCAATTCCTGGAGCCTCTGGGCAGCGGGGAGGGGCTCTTAAACAGATTCTTATGACATACTGCAGAAGTGTCCCTGTCAGATATACCCACGAGGTGATTAGGTGGCCCCGGGAAAGTCATTCACGGCCCTCCTCCTCGGCATTCCTGTCTGCAGAATGGCCATCATGTAACGCCTGCTCGAGAGCCAGGAGGAGGTGAGATGGGACAGGCCACGTCCAGTGCTCAGAGCAACACCAGCAGGGCGTGGGGGCTTGCGTGGTAATGGTACGTGAGGAGCAGCTGGGAGTCTCCCCGGGGGAAGATGGGAAGCCATCGCAGGTTTCTGGAAACGGCTTTCTTGAGACAGAACTTGCATACCCCTCAAGGCACCGATCTAAACTGCAGTGGTTTTTAGCATATCCACACACAGGTGCAGCCACAGCCGCAGTCCATTTTGAACACTTGCCTCATCTCCAAAAGAAACCCTGTACCCCGGCCGGGCACGGTGGCTCAAGCCTGTCAGCACTTTGGGAGGCCAAGGTGGGAGGATCACCTGAAGTCAGAAGCTCGAGACCAGCCTGGCCAACATGGAGAAACCCGGTCTCTACTGAAAATACAAAGAGATTAGCCGGGCGTGGTGCTGTGCACTTGCAATCCCAGCTACTTGGGAGGCGGAGGCAGGAGAATCGCTTGAACCCGGGAGGTGGCGGTGGCAGTGAGCCAAGATCCAGCCACTCTGGGTGACAGAGCAAGAGTCCATCTTTAAAAAGGAAAAGAAAGGAAACGAACCCTGCACCGTTCACCCGTCACCCTCCACCCCCGACCCCTCACGGCAGTCTCCTTTCTGTTTCTGTAGCTCTGCCCGTTCCGCGCATGGCGTGATGAGTGGAATGATACGGGATGAGGCCTGTGTCACTGCCCCGCTCACTTTGCATAACGCCTTCAAGCATCACCCCCGCTGTACCAGCAGCAAGTTGTAGGCTTTGCAGCCGAGAGGAGTGTGGTTGGATTTCCATTTTGCCGGATCCGTCTGGGTCGGGGTGAGAGGAGGGGCTGGAGGGGATGAGGCTCGCGCTCAGGAGAGGTCACCTTGGTAGGAATGCAGGCCAGAGGTGAAGAGGCCTGGACCCAGACCAGGGCCAGGGCCAGGGCGGGCTTCTGGAACCCTCTGAGAGTTGTTGCACTGACCATTCATTCATTCAGTCGACTTGAATGGCAAGGGGCTTGTGCTGAGGGAACGAAGTGGTGGAGGACTGTCAGGCTCCGTGAATGAATGCGTCTCTCTTATGAAGCAGGTGGAGGACGGTCAGGTCCCCGTGAATGAATGCGCTTCTTTCATGCACCAGGCGCTGTGTTGGCTTCTGGGAAGCAGAGGATCGGAGTAGAAGGTCTGACTAACATGGCAGAGCTGGGAGGGGGTGATGGGGGACGGAGGCGGCAGGGATCTCACTCTAGGAATTTACATTTTGGCTGGGCAAGGTGGCTCACACCTGTAATTCCAGCACTTCAGGAGGTCAAGGCTGGCGGATCACTTGAGGTCAAGTGTTCAAGACCAACCTAGCCAACATGGTGAAACCCTGCCTTTACTAAACATACAAAAAAAATTAGCCAGGCATGGTGGCAGGTCCTGTAATACCAGTTACTAGAGAGGCTGAGGCAGGAGAATCTCTTCGACCCAGGAAGCAGAGGCTGCAGTGAGCTGAGGTCATGCTATTGCATTCCAGCCTGGGTGACAGAGTGAGATTCCATCTCAAAAAAATAAAAAAAATAAATACTGAAGCCACCTTAGAGAGGTGTAAAGGCCTCTAACATCTAGGGGGTGGGCTGAGGGGAGTGGACAGAAAAGTGTTTGGAAGAGCGATTCCAGGAGCTGGAAGGAAATCTAGGAAAGAGGGAGAGACTCCGGGAAGGAGGGAGTCTGAGGAAGGGAGGCCAGGTTCAGTAAGTGTGGAAGCGTCCACTGGCTTGGCCACGCGCAGGTCCCCGGTAACCGGGAATGCAGGGGCCTCGGCAAAATGGAGAGAGACAGATGATTGACGGCTGAGGTCCCTGAAGCAGTGGAGAGATGGGAGGCAAAGCCCAGGAAGAAAGAGCCCCCTCCCCGCCCCTGGGAGCCTGAGAGGCCGAGCGGGCAGGGACATGTGGACCTGCTCAGAGGGACGGGGCTGGCTCATGCTGCATGGCCTCCATCCTCCAGGGATGTGGGACCAAGGTCATTTGCTGAGAAATAGGGGCCTGGTGGCAGCGGGGAGGGGAAGTGCCCAGGGACACACAGGTCAATGGCCCGAGGCCTCTGCTGAGGCTGGAGACCATGGATGTGGGGTATTGGGATAGACCTGTGGGGTATTGGGATAGACCTGTGGGTGTTGGGATTGTCCTGTGGGTGTTGGGATCAGCCTGTGGGGTGTTGGGATTGTCCTGTGGGTGTTGGGATTGTCCTGTGGGGTGTGATCCTCCTGTGGGGTGTTGGGATTGTCCTGTGGGGTGTTGGGATTGTCCTGTGGGGTGTAGGGATTGTCCTGTGGGGTGTTGGGATTGTCTTGTGGTTGTTGGGATTGTCCTGTGGGTGTTGGGATCAGCCTGTGGGGCGTGATTGTCCTGTGGGGTGTTGGGATTGTCCTGTGGGTGTCTGCCCACCTTGGCCTCTCAAACTGCTGAGATTACAGGCGAGAGCCACTGCACCTGGCCAGGGCCTTTCTTGGTCTGGCCTTGTCACCTCCCTGGTAGCTTCTTGTACCACGCCCACATCATGTTCCACGCTCTGCCCCATCTCTCCATCTGTAAAATGGGCTAATCACAATCCCTGCCTCATGGGAACATTAGGAAGGTGACATGGTTTGGCTGTGTCCCCACCCACATCTCATCTTGAATTGTAGCTCCCATAACCCCCACATGTCATGGGAGGGACCCAGTGGCGATAACTGAATCATGGGGCCAGTTACCCTCATGCCGCTGTTCTCATGATAGTGAGTTCTCACGAGATCTCATGGATTTCTTTTGAGATGAAGTTTCACTATTTTTTTTTTTTTTTTTTTTTTTTTTGAGATGGAGTCTTGCTCTGTTTGCCCAGGCTGGAGTGAAGCAGGGGCATGATCTTGGCTCACCACAACCTCTGTCTCCCGGGTTCAAGCAATTCTCCTGGCTCAGCCTCCAGAGTAGCTGGGATTACAGGTGCCTACCACCATGCCCAGCTAATTTTTGTGTTTTTAGTAGAGGCAGGATTTCACCTTGTTGGCCAGGCTGGTCTTGAACTCCTGACCTCAAGTGATCCACCTGCCTCAGCCTCCCAAAGTGCTGGGATTACAGTCATGAGCCACTGCGCCTGGACGTAGTTTTGCCCTTTTTGGCCAGGCTGGAGTGCAGTGGCACAATCTGAGCTCACTGCAACCTCCGCATCCCAGGTCTAAACAATTCTGCCTCAGCCTCCTGAGTAGCTGGGATTACAGGCACCTGCCACCACGCCTGACTAATTTTTGTATTTGTAGTAGAGATGGGGTTTCACCACGTTGGTCAGGCTGGTCTCGAACTCCTGACCTCCCACCTCACCTGATTCGCCCACCTCAGCCTCCCAAAGTGCTGGGATTACAGGCGTGAGCCACCACCCCCAGATGACAATTGTTTTTTGAACACCTACACATTTGCCATGCAGTGCCTTTGCACGTGGCTGTCCTCTCTCCCTGGGATACTCCTTCTTCCTTTCAAAACAAACAATCTCTTGCCCATCCTTCCCATCTCGACTCAAATGTCCTTCCTCCCAGAGGTCTTCCCTCAGGCTCCCCGCTCATCAGGTGCCTCTTCTTTGTCATGCTACCCACAGTTGCGTTTTTACCTTTCTTCAAGTCATCATAACTGAAGCCAGTGGGCTGGAAGTTCTGTGAGGACAGGAACTGGGATGCCCCTCCATGCCACTGTATCCTGGACCTGGTATAAATATAGACAGTGTGAATCAGTGGCATGGGGAAAGCATAAAGAAGAACAGAGATTGGTGCTGGGGGGATCTTCGAGAGGTTGTTGCCTCAGCTCAGGTGAGAATTGGTGCTTGGAACTAGGGCATGTGAGAGGAAGTTGGAGAGGAGAGGGGCAATGGGATTGACCGGGAGGGGAAACTCACTCGAAGGGTGGAGTGCAAAAGTTAAAGAGGAAAGAGGCCGGGCACGGTGGCTCAGGCCTGTAATCCCAGCACTTTGGGAGGCTGAGGTGGGCAGATCACAAAGTCAGGAGATCGAGACCATCCTGGACAACATGGTAAAACACTGTCTCTAATAAAAATACAAAAAGTAGCCAGGCATGGTGGCATGTGCCTGTAGTCCCAGCTACTCGGGAGGCTGAGGCAGGAGAATCATTTGAACCTGGGAGGTGGAGGTTGCAGTGAACTGAGATTGCACTACTGCCCTCCAGCCTGGGCGACAGAGCAAGACTCTGTCTCAAAAAAAAAAAAAAAAAAAAAAAAAAAAAAGGCCGGGCGCAGTGGCTCAAGCCTGTAATCCCAGCACTTTGGGAGGCTGAGGCTGGTGGATCACGAGGTCAAGAGATCGAGACCATCCTGGTCAACATGGTGAAACCCCATCTCTACTAAAAATACACAAAATTAGCTGGGCATGGTGGCACGTGCCTGTAATCCCAGCTACTCAGGAGGCTGAGGCAGGAGAATTGCCTGAACCCAGGAGGCGGAGCTTGCGGTGAGCCAAGATCGCGCCATTGCACTCCAGCCTGTGTAACAAGAGCAAAACTCCGTCTCAAAAAGAAAAAGAAAAAGAAAAAGAAAGAGGAAATAAACATGAAAAGCAGCTCAACACTCAAAGACAGATTTATTTCAGAGAACAAATCTGAGATGGGCTTCTGGCGGATTTTGGTCAGGAGCATTCTCTCTTACAGACTAAAGATATTTAAGGGTTTTGGAAGCAGGGGGCTTAACATAGGTTCAGAATATTTCTGTGTAAGGGAAAGTTGATTGCAGGTTGGAATGTCTCTGGTTTCAGGGTTAGCATCTTTCTGGTTGGAGAGGGATTCATCTTGGGGTTGGAATGTTTGTGGTTATGCTGACATTAGCCATTAGGCTGATGTTTTGGGGCTGGATTTAGTTGGTTTTTTAATCAAGGGGAACTTAGACCAGTGGCATTTGTCCAAGATAATGGCACTCCTGCTCCATCACGGAGGGCAGAGGAGTCGTCACGGAGAGGGAGGAGCTCAGGCTTGATCAAGTGGGAGGAGGAGCACAAGAGAACACAGGGGTTGAGTTTGCCGTCACACTGTCATGCTGTCCCAGAAGGGGCTTGGAATGGAAGCGCGGGGCTGGGTGGAGGCTGGTTAGAATTCTGAGCGGTGAAGAGAACAGGACCCCAAGAGGGCACTACACAGAAGAACACAGAGAGGCAGGGGCATGCCTCTGAAGCTCAGCTGCCTCCTCAGGGACGGGGACTGCGTTGCCAACCTCCCAGGGTGATTCTGAGGCTGAATGAGGTAATGTAGGTATAGTCCCTAGCAGGCTGCCTGGCATGAAGTCAGCGCATTGTCATCATTTTCATCATACTTAACTGCATTTTCATGTTGAACTCAGGATCCTCAAATAATCAGAAAATAAAATAACCAAGTGACTTCCCTGAGGCCCTGAAATCAGCCACACCATTAGAGGACTCCTACTTGTGCCTGTTCTGGGGCACAGGGACACAAGACACCCAAAGAGGCTTGGCCCCACCTCTCTCCGAGTCACCCCAGGACCCTCCTAGGGCTCCTCTTTGTCCCTGAACTCTCCGACTCCCACCTCATTCATCTTAACTAGGTTCAGGAAGAACCCAGCTCACTGAGGAGGAGTGATACATCAAATCAGGCCCCTGTGAGGCCACACGTGGCTCCCCCCGAGTCCTGGTCTCACGGGACAGCCTCAAAGTGTTTCATGTTTCTGCTCTGCGTGATCCCAGAAGCAACTTGATTCAACAAGGACATGGGTGGGAAATGGAGGCTGTGAAGACAATGTCTTCTTTTTTTTTGAGACGGAATCTTGCTCTGTCACCCAGGCTGGAGTGCAGTGATGTGATCTCGGCTCACTGCAACCTCCACGTCCCACATTCAAGCGATTCTCCTGCCTCAGCCTCCCAAGTAGTTGGAATTACAGGCACGCACCATCACGCCCAGCTAATTTTTGTATTTTTAATAGAGATGGGGGTTTACCATGTTGGCCAGGCTGTTCTCAAACTCCTGACCTCATGGTCCACCCACCTTGGCCTCTCAAAGTGCTGGGATTATAGGCGTGAGCCACCACACCTGGCCCACAATGTCTTTTCTGTGGCAGGGT
Source organism: Saimiri boliviensis (assembly GCF_048565385.1). Classification (NCBI taxonomy): domain Eukaryota; kingdom Metazoa; phylum Chordata; class Mammalia; order Primates; family Cebidae; genus Saimiri; species Saimiri boliviensis. The sequence continues at coordinate 21,349,969 of NC_133465.1, forward strand.
CAGGGGTGGGGAATGCCCACAGAGGACAGGAGGCAGCTGTGTCAGGCTGCAGGAGGAGCCTCAGGGACTGTCTTGGGACCCCCATGCAGCTGCAGAGCGGAGCTTTGCGCTGGGGTCTGGAGGGGCCTGGACCTGGTTCACCCTCTCAGGCCAGCGGCCTCTACCCTGCCACCTACCACCACCGCCCCGCCATCACCACCCTGAGAAGTGCCAGGCTTTGCTGGGTTCTGCTCCTGGCTGTCCCCAGCCGGTGAGGGACAGGTGTGGTCAGGGGTCCGCACAAGAGGCCCAGGCCACTTCTCCAGGGGGAGCCCTCTTTCTCTCCCCCAGAGTGTGGGTTGCCATGGGCACAGGGTGTGTCCGGGACCCAGGCTCCGGCTGCCCCAGGGCCACCTGCCGAGCCCCGCACAGCGGACACACAGCCTTCCTGAGTCCTCTCCCTGCTCTCTCCGCAGTCTCGGAGTAGCCTGCAGCAGGGGGACACGGACGGTGCCCGGAGGCTGGGCCGCCTGGCCCGAATGCTCAGCATCACCCTCATCATCATGGGCATCATCATCATCATTGCGGCTGTGACCGTCAACTTCGCAGGTGAGACCCAGCTCCATGGGACGGAGGGAGCCAACTCACCTGGCATGAGGACCGCACAAGGGCATACCCAGCCTGGGGGGGCAGAGGTGGTTCGTTCAGGGAAGAAGGGACGGTGGGGTCACGGCCTTGTCTTTGAACTCCAGAAAAAGGGACCCAGTTCCCAACAGGGACCAGTGGAGTGGGGATGAGCAGTGGACTTGTCTTCTGCCTGGAGAGCGAATCAGGTGTGGGAAGAGCACAACCTCTGAGTCACAGGCCAGGAGCTTCAGCCTCCACTCTGATGGCCCTGGGGCCAGGCGGGTGTCCCGATAGCTGAGCCTGGGGTCCCACATATCACATATCCCACACAGCGCTGAGCCTCCAGCACAGGCTTTGTGAGCAGCACCTGAGATAACGGATGTGACTGTGCTTTGTAAACACAGGCATCCCTGCGCAGCCACTGGGGTACACCAGAAAGCAGTGCATATGCTGGGACGCAGAAAGTGACCCTCCTATGAGCACCCGCAGGCAGCCGGGTGAGGTCCTCCAAGCAGGGGAACCATTTTATTTTTTTTGAGACACAGTTGCACTCTTATTGCCCAGGCTGGAGTGAAATGGCCCAATCTCGGCTCACTGCAGCCTCCACCTCCTGGGTTCAAGTGAGTGATTCTCCTGCCTCAGCCTCCCAAGTAGCTGGGATTACAGGCACCCGCCACCACACCCAACCAACTAATTTTTGTATTTTTAGTAGAAACGGGATTTCACCATGTTGGTCAAGCTGGTCTCAAACTCCTGACCTGGTGACCCACCCACCTCAGCCTCCCAAAGTGCTGGGATTACAGGTGTGAACCACCATGCCCAGCCCTTATTATTATTATTATTTTCTTGAGACAGAATCTTGCTTTGTCGCCAGGCTGGAGTGCAGTGGTGCAGTCTCAGCTCACTGCAGCCTCTGCCTCCTGGGTTCAAGCAATTCTCCTGCCTCAGCCTCCCAAGTAGCTGGGACCACAGGCACGCGCCACCATGCCCAGCTAATTTTTGTATTTTCAGTAGAGACGGGGTTTCACCATGTTGGCCAGGATGGTCTCGATCTCCTGACCTGGTAACCCACCTGCCTCGGCCTCCCAAAGTGCTGGGATTTCAGGCGTGAGCCACCGCGCCTGGCCAGAGCCGCACACCTTTTAAGGTCCCGGAGCTAAGCAGGGAAAGCTGTGTCCACAGTTCTACGGCAGATGTCCCAGGGCTGGTTGGGACTGGCTCCGTTAGGGTTGCATGCCACCTCTGGACCGGTCACCAAGGCCACAGTCCTCTCATTGGCAGGAGTTCAGTTCCTCCAAGAACCCCAAACTGAAAAGGGCCCCGGTCCTGTGCCTTCCCTGTGACTTTCCCACTGGGAACCAGAAACCCAAGCCCTCCAACCGGGACATGAGAGCCCGCGTTCTGAGCGCTGTTCTGCGGTAATTTTTCCCTACAGTTCAGAGGAAATGAACGGAGAAGGGAGCTGGACTCGCAGAAGCCCCTGGCCACCGGGAGAGCTCTGACCCACGCCCCCCACACCACGGGAGGGCAGGGGTGACCGCCCAGCATCTGCCTGTCCCCACGCTCCAGAAGCACAAACTCAGCGGGAAACTCCACGGTCGCCCACTGTCGGCCCACACCGAGGGGAGGCCTGGGGTCGGAAGGCCTGCGGGCCACTCGGTGGTCTACTGTCACCCACACATCCTGGGACGTCAACCCCAGCGCCCTGGCTCATTTCTCATTCCCAAAACTTCCTGGACTCTACAAACCACGAAAACTGCCAGGACGAGGAAAAAACCCAGCGACCCACCCGAGACACGCCGGCAGGGAGAGAAGCCGCAGAGTCCCCCCACCCCCGCCTCAGTCTGTGGACCCAGAGCACAGACGTGCGGACTCATCCTTTGCATTTTCCTCAGGTGGGGACAGAACGGACCGTTTGGCACACTTCCTGCCACACGCACGCTGTGATCCCAGCCTGGGTCCCGGGTGGGCAAGGGCGGAGCTGGGCTGGCATAGGCCTGACCCCGGCAGGCACCTGGGCCGTGCCACTCCCTGGAAGGAGGCAGCCGCCTTGCTTCTTCCTCCACTGTTGGTGAAGACAGGACAGGGTCAGGGGCAGCGTGACCCACACCCCTCCTCCCAGACGTTTCAGCGTTGGGAGCGCCTCTCGAGGACCCTGGTCTCAGGATGTCTCCCAGGAAAAGCCCATCTGCTCCTCCTCCTCCTCGTGCTGTGGCCCAAGGCACCGACCAGAGCTCCTGGGACCTGACCTGGCCAAGGTCAGCGGCGGGGAGGGCCAAGGTCTGCGCGCTGGTCCTGCCGTGGCCTCCTCAGTGGTCTGGGATGCAGCTCGCGGCCCCGGGTGGTGTGGCTCGGGGGGGCTCAGACGTCCATCCCAGCCCTATGCTCTGTGCTCTGCGCTTGGCCCTGGGCCCCTGACCATCCTAGAGGAGGTTTTGGGGCCACCCCTGGGGGGACTTCCAGGGGATCTCAGGCTGTCAGGGGCGTTTGTGCCACCTGCAAGGGTGTGAGCCAGAGCGTTTTCATGGGGTCTGTTGTTTCTCAACAGTCATGAGACAAAGTGAAGGGCTTGGCTGAAGGCCCAGTCTGCACAGGAGTTGGGGGAGCAGGTTTGGGAACATACTCACACGCAGAGCCTGGGGCCTGGACGCCACGGCCTCTGTGTCCTAGGACCTAATGCAGCCCCAAAAGGAGCCAAGCAGGGTCCCGGCCTCCTCCCTGGCTCCAGACCCATGATTTTCCATAGACTTCCTTCTCCCTGGCCCAGGCTCCAGCCTCAGAGACCTCTCCTGCCCCCGCCTTCCCTCCGGGCTGCCCCTCCCAGGCCCCGGACAGGGTGCTCTCCTGCCCTGGGAGGCCCCACCTCAGCCGGTCACTGCCTTCTGGGAAGGGTTCCCAGCCACAGCCAGACTGGCCCAAGGCTGTTGGGAGTCAGCATCCTCTGCGCCCCATCAGGACCCTCCTGCCTCCTCTCCAGGGCCCTGGTTCATCCCCCCACCCTCCTCGGAGGCCCAGGGAGGGAAGAGCAGGTCAGTACAGAGGTTCTGTCTACAGGGAGGACCCTGGGTCTGCGCACAGCTGGAGCTCTGAGCCTTCCAGACAGAGCCCATGTGACAACAGACGGTGGGGGTGCAGGGTTCAGGGCTGCAGGGCTTGGGGGTGCTGGGTTCAGGGGGTGCTGGGCTGGTCCTCTGAGGCTGGTGTTCCTACATCAGTCCCCCACCTGGGGAATAAACCCCAACCTCTCCTGGTCATACAGTAGGGATGGGTTGGGTTTTCTTTGCCGGATCTTGGAGGCTGAAATAGATACCCCTACTTGGAGGAGGGAGCACAGAGCGTTTGTGCCACCCCAGAAGTCATGTCACATGGGGAGACCTGAGGTGGGTGGAAGTGGCCTCAGCTCTGGAAGGAGGGTGATGAGAGGGTGGTTTCCCGACAGGCCCCGGGGTCCGCGGCCTCAGCCACTCAGGGGAGGAGACAAACGAACCAAGGGCTGAGGGACTGTCACGGGGGATCATGATACCAGAAGGACTCTAGGTGCCCTTGGAGCAAGCACATGCCCAGACCTTCTCACACGCACACACACACAGGCTTCGCTGAGCACTCCATCACACACACACACACACACACACACGTACACATGCACACACAGACCTTCCCTCTCACACACACACACAGAGGCTCCACTGAGCACTCCATCACACATACACACACATACACACACAGACCTTCTCACACACACACACACACAAACCTTCACACACACACACACAGACCTTCTCACACACACAGACCTCACACACACACACAGACCTTCACACACACACACAGACCTTCTCACACACACACACACAGACTTTCTCACACAGAGACCTCACACGTGCGTGCACACACACAGACCTTCTCACACATACACACACAGACCTCTTACACACACAACCTTCTCACACACACATACACATGTACACACAGACCTCACACATGCAGACCTTCTTACACGCACACAGACCTTCACACACACACACACACACACACAGACCTTCTCACACACACAGAGACCTTCTCACACACACATACCTTCTCACACATGCAGACCTCTCTTACACACACACAGGACCTTCTCACACACACATGTGTACACACACACAGACCTTCACACACACACATGCAGACCACACACACAGGCCTCTTACACACACACATGACCTTCTCACACACACACATACACGTGTACACACACAGACCTTCACACGCACCTCACATACACATACACATGCACACACACAATCTCACATACACATGCAGACCTTCTCACACACGCAGACCTTCTCTGTTACACACACACAGACCTTCACACACACACAGACCTTCTCTCTCTTACACACACACGCACACAGGTGCGTGATCATTCACACTGAGAACCCAGGGCAGCCACAGGCCCTGCTTCGGGAGGCCATTGCAGACGCCCCAGGAAGGGGCAGAGCCAGAACATGCTTCCACGCCGGCGAGGGTGACAGAGTTTCCTAGGGCGCCAGGGACAGAGCTCAGAAGCCCCCCAGGTGTGTGGAGGCAGCGGAGGCCCGCAGATCACAGAGCAGGAGGAGAAAGCCATTCTGGACACCAAGGGACCGGGAGGGAGGGTCCCCGCAGCCCCTGCCCCACGCTGCATGGAGGCTGGAGGGGACAGTGGCCCCGGTGTCCCAGCTGCACCGTGAGTCCAGCCACCACCTGGAAGAACCAGTGGCCCAGCCTAAGGCACCAACCCAGCCACTCCCCGGGTCCCACAGGGAGGAGCAAGAACTCCCCCCAACACGCCCTCCGCCACCTACACCAGTGACACCGCATGGAAAGGAATAAACCTGAGCATGCACGCTCACCTCGGCCTGTGTGTTTGTGCTGCTGGGGTCGAGGGGGTTCCGAACAGTGAGAGCACAAGCGGCCCACTCTGCCCGCGGCCCCAGGGCCAGGCTGAGGCTGGGCAGCGGGAACCTGGCAGCGGAACCTGGCACCCTGGGGCTCCGTGGCCAACGTGAGGTGTTCCCCTGAGCAAGTCACCTGTCCACTCCGGACGCAGTTTCTCCAACTATAAAGCAAGGGGTGAAGCCAGTCTCAACTCCTGCAGTCCTTTCTGCACAGATCCCAGGGACAGGCTAGAGTTCGAGACCAGCCTGAAACGTGGTGAGACTGTCTCCCAGAAAATTTAAAAATCAGCCAGGCATGGTAGTGCACGCCTGTGGTCCCAGCTACTCAGGAGGCTGAGGTGGGAGGATCGCTGGAGCCAGAGAAGTTGCAGCTACAGTGAGTAGAGCCGTGACTGTGCCAACACACTCCAGCCTGAGCAACAGAGTGAAACCCTGTCTCAATTTTAAAAAGAAAAATTAAAAAGCAGGCCAGGCACAGTGGCTCATGCCTGTCATCCCAGCACTTTGGGAGGCCAAGGCAGGCGGATCACCTGAGGTTTGGAGTTCGAGACCAGCTTGACCAACGTGGAGAAACCCCATCTCTACTAAAAATACAAAAATAGTCAGGCATAGTGGCAGGCGCCTGTAGTCCCAGCTACTTGGGAGGCTGAGGCGGGAGAATCGCTTGAACCCAGGAGGCGGAGGTTGCAGTGACCTGAGATCGCGCCACTGCACTCCAGCCTGGGCTATAAGAGCGAAACTACTTCCCAAAAAACAAGTAAACAAACAAACAGCAGGCTGGGCACGGTGGCTCACACCTGTAATCTCAACACTTTGGGAGGCCGAGGTGGGCAGATCACTTGTGGTCAGGAGTTCAAGACCAGCCTGGCCAGCACGGTGAAACCCCCGTCTCTACTAAAAATACAAAAATTAGCCAGGCAAGGTGGCTTGTGCCTGCAGTCCCTACTCTGGAGGCTGAGGCAGGAGAATCGCTCGAACTCGGGAGGCAGAGGTTGCAGTGAGCCAAGATCACACCACTGCGCTCCAGCCTGGCGATAGAGTGAGACTCTATCTCCAAAAAAAAGAAAAAACAGCAGTATCAGCGGGCAGGTTCCTGGTACGTGTCCCACACTTTGCAGTCACTGTAAACCCACATGGCAGTCCCTTGAGGTCACTAGCATCATGATCCCGGGGTTCACACTGGTAAACTGAGGCTCGGGGGCTTGTCTGTATCCCCGGCACACATAAGTGAGTAAACGCTGACCTGACCAGACTCCCAGGCCTATCTGCTCCCAGAGTGGGCTTCCTGCTGCCACACTTTGCTCTCTGAAAAGGAAAAAGCTTCTGGGGGGACGGTGAGGGTTGGCTGTGTAGAGTGGGCGAGGGGGCCACTTTTCCAGCCTGCAGGTGGAGCAGGCAGGGTGTTTATGGTGGAAGGTGGAAAGGGCCTGATGGGGACAGGCCAAAGGGGCCAGTGGTGTGGACAGAGCCGCCAGGCTGGGTGGCCAACACGGAGGAGCTCAGCATTGCCAGCCCTGAGGCCAAGGGTGGGGCTGAAGCGTGAGGGACAGCAGAGCTGAGGGCAGCAGGGCCTGGGGGCCTGAGCCAGCCCACCTGGGTTCAGATCCCGCCTGGGCCTCTCCTGATTTGGGTCCCCTGTGGGGACTCCTTAACCTGCAAATGAGACCATCCAAAGAGACAACCTGCATACAGAGCTCCAAGCACCCCACAGGTGACGAGAGCCACCCGACCTGGACAAAACAGGGCGCTGAGGCCAAGTGTTCGTGGGGACGGAGGCCTGTTCCCGCTTCTCTCCTGTCACTGCTCGGCCCGCTTAGGTAGCAGGCAGCCCCCATCCCAGACCTGTGCGTGGAGGGCTGGGCCCTGCCCCTCATCCTGCACAAACAGGGGCGCGTTCTTCACTCCATAAACGTTCCTGGGAGACCGAACCGCTTCCCAAGCCCCCACCACCCGCCACCCCTGCCCTGAGCCTGATTGTGACCCCATGGTCCTGGTTTTGCCTCCTGCCGAGGGGTAAATGTGGACGACCCGTCAGCTCCCCCTGGACCTCCCAAAGCCGTCCTGGGCCACCAGGAACTGACGGGGCCCATCTACCTCATCTCATGATTCAATTCAACTTGCTTTATTTTATCGCTTATTTTTTCTGTCACCCAGGCTGCAGTGCAGTGGCACTATCTCGGCTCACTGCAGCCTCCGCCTCCCAGCTCAAGCGATCCTCTCAGCCTCCCAAGTAGCAGGGATTAGAGGCGCCCACCACCATGCCCAGCTAATTTTTGTATTTTAGTAGAGACGGGGTTTCACCATGTTGGCCAGGCTGGTCTCGAACCCCTGAGCTCAGGCGATCTGCCGACTTCAGCCTCTCAAAGTGCTGGGATGACAGGCGTGAGCCCCACGCCCGACCCTCATCTCACTCTAGTTCAATTCAACACACACATTTTGTGCGCAGGTCCAGGGCCAGCCACGGGCACGCGGATGGATAAGCCCCTGGCCCGGGCGCTCTGAGGAGCTCTGAGTCTCCCGAGGAAGCCAGGCAGTGGCAGTGACAACACACCAAGATGGCTCCAGGGCGTGCAGGCACATACCCGGGCTCCCAGGACAGCTGGGAGGGAGCAGCCATGTTTGCCTGGGAGGGAGAGGGGAAGCATCCTGGGAGATGCTGGGGTCTGTCTGCCCCTCCCTCCTTCTACAGACCTGTCCTCAGCACCTGCTACGAGCCAGGCCCTGTACTGAACACTGGAGACACAAACATGTAGCACAGGCTTCCTGGACCGCGGGACTCTGACCTGAAGGAGATGCTGCAGCCAGCCAGAGTTGGTTGTCGGGGGTGACAGCAAGTGTCCCGTAGCGAGGCCAGCAGGGCGGGGAACCTGGTGGTCTAGGGCTGTCCCTCCTGGTTTGTGGGCTCTGTGTGAATAGACACTTTTTTTTTAAAGACAGAGTCAAAAAAAAAAAAAAAAAAAAAGAGTCTCACTCTGTCACCCAGGCTGGAGTGTAGTGACACAATCTCAGCTCACTGCAACCTCTGCCTCCCAGGTTTGAGCGATTCTCATGCCTCAGTCTCCCGAGCAGCTGGGATTACAGGCACCCACCACCACGCCCAGCTAATTTTTGCATTTTTAGTAGAGACGGGGTTTCACCATGTTGACCAAGCTGGTCTCAAACTCCTCACCTGGTGATCCACCCACGTCAGCCTCCCAAAGTGCTGAGATTCCAGGCGTGGGCCACCGCGCCCAGGCCAGCCAGCGGACACTGCTTCCATCCAGACTGGAGCCCCAGCACTGCCTCTACCTGCCAGGTCCCAGGTCCCCTGCTCTGCTGGAATTACCTCATTTAATTCTCACAACACTTCCACAAGGGACCCTCCCATTTCCTAGGAAGAAATAAAACTCAGAGAGGTCCAGGGGCTTGGCTGAGGTCACACAGTCAGGAGCCAGTAGAGCAGGACAGTCCTTGAAGAAGTGTATCCAGCCGAGGTGACAGGGCCTCTCCAGGCCATCAAAGCCCGTGGGCTCTGCCGTGGGAGCTGGCCACGTCCAAACCCTGCAACGGCCAGCCCAGCGGGAGGCACGCAGCTTGCTCCGCAGCTTTCTGCTGGGCACGCCTCACTCTTGTCCTTTCAAAGGCATTTTAAGCACTACCTAGAGGCCTTTTTTTTGAGACGGAGTTTCGCTGTTTGTCGCCCAGGCTGGAGCGCAGTGGCGCGATCTCAGCTCACTGCAACCTCGGCCTCCTGGGTTCAAGCGATTCTCCAGCCTCAGCCTCCCGAGTAGCTGGGATTACAGGCGCCCGTCACCATGCCCGGCTAATTTTTGTATTTTTAGTAGAGATGGGGTTTCAGCATGTTGGCCAGGCCAGTCTCAAACTCCCAACCTCAGGTGATCTGCCCAACTTGGCCTCCCAAAGCGCCGGGTTACAGGCATGAGCCACCACACCCGGCCACCCGGAGGTGATTATGAAGGTGAAATGCCAACAGTGTAAGCTCAGCAACTTAGCAACGCTCAGGTAAGCCGGCCCCTCCTACACACCCTTGGTCAGCGGCAGCCACGCCCTCCACAGCCGCATCGGGGCCTGGAACTTTCTTTGGCATCATTTGTCAGACACAACCCAGTTTCAGAACTTGGAAAGCAGATTGCAGGAGGACATGTGCTTTGGAATCAGCAAGCGGGAGGCCGGGGCTCCCACCATGCAGAAGGCTTCAGTGGCAGACGCCATGCTTCTGGGACCGGGGGCTGTGGCTCCCTGGCCGTAAACAGGGCCACGATCTCCGAAGGCCTGTGGGCTGCGGGAGGCCTGAAAGAGAGCTGAACACACAAAAGGCCACGTCCTGTGGCTAAACAGGCAGTTCCCCCATCCCAGAATCTGGGAGGCTCTGGGGACCCAAGGCTGACAGTGACCGTGACATCTGCTCTCCTCCAGGCCCAGCCTTACCTCGCCTCCTTCCCGTTCCTTGATGTGAAACAGGAGACAGCCTCTCACACCTCGGCTATGTGATCTCAGGCAGGCCCCGGCCTCTCTCCCAACTTGAGTCTTGCTGTGTAGAAGAGTGGGTTAGCCCAGAGCAGGCTTGTCAATCCTGGCCACACGTTGGAATCACCTGAGAGCTTTAAAAAAAAAAACCCTGCTACCGGCCAGGCGTGGCAGCTCACACCGGTAATCCCAGCACTTTGGGGGGCCAAGGTGGGCAGATCACCTGAGGTCAGGGGTTCGAGACCAGTCTGGCCAACTTGGCAAAACCCTGTCTCTACTAAAAAAAAAAATTTTTTTATATCTAGCATATTTAGTTCTATATAATCTTTCTATATAATCATGTAGGTATTGTGGTCGGAGCTGTACTGACACATTGAGTGCTGATTTATAGAATCCTTCTATATAACCATATATAGTTTATAGTAGGAGGAATGCCTAGAGCAGTCACAGAACAGAAGCAGTACATGGGAAAACAGCCAGACCAGGACGAGAACCAAAGACCCAGGCGGTAGCATCTTTGCCTGAAAGGGCATACGCTGTACGGCAGGCTTGGAGCAAGAGCCTCTCCTCCTGATAACGGAGCTGCAGTACCTTGCATCCAGTTCCGGTGGAAAGTAGGCCTCAGGCCTGAGATCCCGCAAATAACCGAGGGAGAAGAACCCCTCTGGTGTGACCAGTCACAGCGGCTGTACACCCTGTCAGTCTTTTCTCACTTCTGTGCTAGAGTTAAATCATCCTCCCATAAATACTCTAAGAGAAGAGCACAAGGCTGTCAGCTCCCACTGCATTGGCTTAAAGTATCCTTCTGTTAGAAATCCTTTGAAGTCTACCGCCCCCAGATAAGAAATGTTGTGTGCGACACCTGTTGCAGACAGCCCACCTCCTAATGGGGGTGGACCCCTTTTCTGTACACGACCCTCTACTACTGTGCATGGCCCACCTCTCTGTCCAGGAGACATAATGGGGTGGCCCCCTCGCTTGTGACTCACATGATTATGTATGCCCTATTACTAAGCCTATAGATGATGACCTCATTCACGACCTTGCCCCCTGCTCGTACCTAATAAATACGGACACTTCTGGGCATTCGGGGCCTCGCCAATCTGAGCTCACAGGTGGCGTGGCCCCCCTGAGTCCAGATGCTCCTCACCAGTTCTTCAGTGTCCTGTCTCTTTACTTCTCTGATCCTGCACCTCAGCACAGCATAAGGGAAACCCCACGACCCTGTGAGGTCGACAGCCCTACACGAGTGTCTTAGAGCTGCTTGGATGGAAACTTCTACTCACAACCAAAATTAACACCGTGGGTTCTCCTGGGTCCCCACCCGGACGCTAGGCCTGGCGGAAGCAGGAGGAGGTGGGGGCCTGGGGAAGCTGTGAGGTCTCTCGCACTCCTGTCCTGGGGCAGGAATTCCTGCTCCCAGGGTTGGCCCAGGTTCACAGGGCGTCTTTGTGCTGATCGCAGAATGGGTCCTCCTAGAGAGAAAAAACACAAAAGCTGCAATCAGCTCTCCTTCCTGGGAGGCTTGCGGCCGGGCGTCCAGCCTGGAGTGCCGAAGGTAGCTGGATTTCCAAGGTCGTAGCCTCCGCCTGGGCAGGGCACAGCCCGTGAGGCCATCCTAGGCAGGCCTGCCCACCGTGCCCTGTGGGGGACCTTTCCCGGAGGTGGCAGCACAGCTGGTCAGCTGGCAGCTGGGCCCAGCCAGGGCTGCTGCTCCTGCATCATTGATCTGCTGCCTGGCCGTGGGTATGAATAATTCATCGGCTTGAGGAAGCGCTGAAGATGGCAAAGCGAGGTGCAGCCCAGCTCCTCCCGCCTCCCCCGAAAACCTCTCCGCTCAGGGTTTGCGCCTCTTTGCTAATGGCTTCTGTGGGGGAGGCCAGACCGAATCTCCGGGTTCTCCTGCTGCCCACAGGCAGGCCCAGGAAAGGCCTCACAGGTTTGAATTGCAAGGAGCTGCTGCAGCCCCTGGACCAGGCTGGTGGTCCTCACTGTGCTCCTGGTCACCAGGAACTCAGAGTCAGGCAGCCTGAGTTCAAATGCCGAGTCCTTAAGCATCTGCTCTTTTGGGGATGGAGTCTCTCTCTGTCGCCCAGGCTGGGGTGCAGTGGCACAACCTTGGCTCACCACAACCTCCACCTCTCGGAGTCAAGCGATTCCCCTGCCTCAGCCTCCCGAGTAGCTGGGATTACAGGTGCATGCCACCATGCCCGGCTAATCTTTTTTTTTTTTTTTTTTTTTTTTTTTTGAGTCGGAGACTTACTGTGTCACCAGGCTAGAGTGCAGTGGCGTGATCTCGGCTCACTGCAACCTCCACCTCCCAGGTTCAAGTGATTCTCCTGCCTCAGACCTGAGGCAGAGGTATTTTTAGTAGAGATGGGTAGCTGGATTTCAGAGGTCATGGGCTCCGCCTGGGCAGGGCACAGCCAGTGAGACCATCCTGGGCAGGCCTGCCCGCCATGCCCTGGACAGTGTTAGCCAGGCTGGTCTTGAACTCCTAACCTCAACTGATCTGCCCGCCTCAGCCTCCCACAGTGCCGGGATGACAGGCGGGAGCTGCCGCGCCCGGCCTTAAACTTGGAGCCTCCACCTCCTCATGAGCCAAATGGAAGCAACAGTGTCAGGTGTATCGTGTTTACAGGAGAGGCAGCTAGTCTGCTCCTGACGGCAGCATGAGTTCAGTAAACACGAGTTGATAGTGTCCTCGATGGTGTTTATAATAAATGGCTTCTTTCACTGTTGCCAAGGTCTCGGGAAGGGGAGATTGCTCATAACTGACAGGCTTGCTTCGGGTGGAGGCGGCTGAGCTTCTGGGGAGAGGGTGCAGGCCAGGGTGGGTGATGGCCCATCTGGCGCAACTCTGGGTGGGGCCAGCAGGGAGGGGCAGGGGTGGAGGTGGGAAGACATCAAAAGAATTATCCAGGCCGGGTGGGGTGGCTCATGCCTGTAATCCCAGCACTTTGGAAGGCTGAGGTGGGTGGATCACGAGGTCAAGAGATCAAGACCATCCTGGCCAACATGCGGAAACCCCGTCTCTACTAAAAATACAAAAATTAGCTGGGCGTGGTGGCACATACCTATAATCCCAGCTACGCGGGGGGCTGAGGCAGGAGAATTGCTTGAACCCGGGAGGCGGAGGTTGCAGTGAGCTGAGATTGTGCCATTGCAGTCTAGCCTGGCGCCTGGCAACAGAATGAGACTCTGTCTCAAAAAGAGAGAGAGAAAAAAAGAATTATCCAAAATCCTAGTGATTGTTTTCCCTCCTTGATGAGAGTTTTCCAAACAATGGTCTCAGGGGCCTCAAGGCAGGAGAGGCAGCCCAACACCAGGCTGTTGTAGGAAAGGACAGGCCTTGCCCCAGCCTAGTACTGTTCAATAGGTGCATTTAACGCAATGTATTAAGGTAAGGAAGAATGGATGGATACCGGCCAGGCGCAGTGGCTCATGCCTGTAATCTCAACACTTTGGGAGGCTGAGGCAGGTGGATCCTGAGGTCAGGAGTTCGAGACAGGCCTGATGAACATGGTGAAACCCCATCTCTACTAAAAATACAAAAATTAGCTGGACGTGGTGGCAAGCACCTGTAATCCCTGCTACTTGGGAGGCTGAGGCAACGAGAATCGCTTGAACCCGGGAGGTAGAGGCCACAGTGAGCCAAGATTGCACCATGGCACATGCCTGTAATCCCAGCTACTCAAAAGGCTGAGGCAGGAGAATCGCTTGAATCCCTGGAGGTGAAATTTGCAATGAGCAGAGATCGCGCCACAGCACTCCAACCTGGGTGACAGAGTGAGACTCCGTCTCAAAAAAAAAAAAAAAGAAAAGAAAAAAGAAAAAAGATGACATCCAATTTTGGGGGAGAAAAAAAGGAAAAAGAAAGAAATATGTGATTGGTTGTGACCATCTAGTCGGGAACAGCGCTGCACTCAGATCAGCAAGGTCCCTTTACGTCGCTTTCTGGGAGTTCCTGTCCAGTGACTTCTCTTTTACATTCTTTGACCACGCATGCATGATGACTGTGCCGTACAAACACCGCTAGCTGCAGAGGCGGCTGGGAAATACCTTCTTTGCAGCTGAGCACACGATGCCCCAGGGAAAACACCTTCTGTTGGGAAGAGAATAGTAGACAGTGTTTCAACAAGGTGTTAGCACGTTTAGGAGTAAAGTATCCAGTTAGTTTCTTTACTGAATGAGCAGGTGCTGAATGTCTGCTATGCAGCAGACATGGTGCTGTGTTTGGGGAACTTTCAGGTTAGTGCAGAGAGAGAATAAACAAACGATACATGATTACAATATGTGACATGTACCTAGAGAATAAACAAATGATACATGATTACAACATGTGAAATGTACCTAAAGAATAAACAAATGATACATTATTACAATATGTGATATGTACCTAGAGAATAAACAAATGGATACATGATTACAACATGTGATACTTTAAAAAAAATTTTTTTACTTTCTTTTTTTTTTTTTTTTTTTTGAGACAGAGTTTCGCTCTTGTTACCCAGGCTGCGGTGCAATGGTGCGATCTCGGCTCACCGCAACCTCCGCCTCCTGGGTTCAGGCAATTCTCCTGCCTCAGCCTTCCGAGTAGCTGGGATTACAGGCACGCGCCACCATGCCCAGCTAATTTTTTGTATTTTTAGTAGAGACGGGGTTTCATCATGTTGACCAGGACGGTCTCGATCTCTTGACCTCGTGATCCACCCGCCTCGGCCTCCCAAAGTGCTGGGATTACAGGCTTGAGCCACCGCGCCCGACCTCTTTTTTTTTTTTAAGATGGTGTTTCACCATGTTGGTCAGGCTGGTCTCGAACTCCTGACTTCAGGTGATCTGCCGGTCTCAGCCTCCCAAAGTGCTGGGATTACAGGCATGAGCCACCGTGCCCGGCCACAACATGTGATACTTATTAGGAAGTATCCCGAAAGCCTGTGAAGGTAGAATCAGGGAAGCCAGAGTCCTGAGGGAGTTGCCCAGGTGTGGAGGGGCTGAAGGTGTCCCGCTGGAACCAGGCCAATGGCAGGCATGGGTCAGGGTCAGGAGGGCAAGTGCTGGGCTCATCACTCTGAGGATCAGGGAGGCACCAACTTGTGACCATCTGGTGATTAATCCCTTCCAGTAGGTAGATTAATGACAGTGGTGGAGTCCATTGCTCATTTCCTATGATAAACACCATTAAAAGAAGAAGGAGGCCAGGAGCAGCAGCTCATGCCTGTAATCCCAGTGCTTCAGGAGGCCGAGGAGGGAGGACCGCTTGGGCCTGGGGGAGGAAGTTGCAGTGAGCCGTGATTGCGTCACTGCACTCCGGCCTGGGTGACGGAGCAAGACCCTCTCCCAAAAGAGAAAAGAAAAAAAAGAAGGGAAGCAAAGTCAAATGATTCATGTCTACATTAGAAACAAGAATGGACTCTGATTCAGCCAGTCCTCCAAGCTGTTACTGAAAACTTCCACAATAGAGTGGGCAGCGGGGCGGGACGGGAGGCAGGAAAGGGGCTTCCACAGCCTCCGGGAAGGTGCACAGCCACCACCTCCACAGGATGAGGAGGCAGAGAGACACGCCCCAGCCCCAGGGCTGCCAAAGGGGGTTCTATAGAGAAGGGTTCTGCCATCAGACAGATCCGGGAAGCAGTGAATCCCATCAAGCTAAATGCAGTGGCAGGAAGACGTCTCACGGCCAAAGTGCTCCGTGAACCTCCAGGCAAGCGTGGATCGTGCAGTATTCCTACATCTGATGGGTTGCCAAGCCCCTTCTTTGAGAAACATTTTCTTCTAGAGCTCCTTTTTCGATTTGCAAACCCAAGCATTTCCCTGTTATTAAAAACTCCGTATATGAAAAAATGATCTGTAAACATCCTTTTAAGAAGGCTATATAATGCATATAAATGATAACTTATTCATTCACTTATCATTTCTCCCATCACCAGGCACTAAGGTGTCCGGTTTCTCTCTCCCATTTTTTTCCTGCCTATAATTTGTTCTTCTTGTTTTGAGACTGAGTCTCGCTCTGTCACCCAGGCCGGAGTGCTATGGCGTGATCTCGGCTCACTTCAACCTCCGCCTCCCAGGTTCAAGTGATTGTGATTCTCCTGCCTCAGCCTCCTAAGTAGGTGGGTCTACAGACGTGTACCACCACACCCAGCTAATTTTTGTGTTTTTAGTAAAGACGGAGTTTCACCATGTTGGCCAGGCTGGTCTCAAACTCCTGACCCTAGGTGATCCTCCTACCTCAGCCTCCTAAAGTGATGGGATTACAGGGGTAATTTAAATGCAGGGCTTGGCCTCATAGAGTGGCTCACGCCTATAATCCCAGCAATTTGGGAGGCTGAGGCAAGTGGACCACCTGAGGTCAGGAGTTCGAGACCAGCCTAGCCAACATGGCGAAGCCCTGTCTCTACTAAAAATTAAAAATTAGCCAGGTGTGGTTGCAGGCGCCTACAGTCCCAGCCGCTCGGGAGGCTGAGGCAGGAGAATCACTTGAACCCAGGAGGCGGAGGTTGCAGTGAGCCAAGATGTACTCAAGGATGGACGACAGAGTGAGACTCTGTCTCAAAAACAAACAAACAAAACAACAACAAAAAAACAGGGCTCAGGCACTAGGGGAGTGAATTCCGAAGGTGCTTTAAAAGCAGCCCTTGCTGTGGACGCCCCCCGGGGTCCACCCTCGCCTGAGCCAGGGAGAAGAATGGCTGGGTCAGCTGACCAGGTCGCCATGGCAACCACACAGGCGTGGAAGAGGGAGGGTGCTCCTGGGGTGGAGCTGGACATGGAAGCCCCGGGGCCATGTGACTGGGAGTCCAGGGAACTGTGGCTGACCAGACCAGGTGGCTGGGGGACCCCCTGGGAATGGGGGGCTGAGCTGCCTTTGGAGAGTGCCAGGTGAACACGGGTCTCAGCCAGAAGCCTCAGACAGAGGCTCCTTCTCACCCTGTACGCCATTTGGGGGGCTCATGGCTGCAGCCAGATGTCCCGGGAAGAGGCAACTCAGATGCCGGGAAATCTGGGTAATGGGATTGAACCTGGACCTGAGAAGGGACCCGTGAGGGTTGCTCTCACCCGTCAAACCAGATTCCACCATCTTCCCAGAACTCCTCCATCTGCTGGGGGCTTTAGGAAGTCCCAGCCTCCAGCCTACTCTCTGCCCCAGTGGGAATGCTCACCTCCCCCATGGGAAAGCTCCCTGGCTCAAAGCGCAGATGAGAGGCCGGGTGGCCAAGGGCAGACGAGCCCTTGTCCCTGCCTCCATCCGTGCTGGTGTCTTCAGAATTTCCACACTTGTTTTTTCACCAGATAGAGACTTTTCTTCCACAAATTTCTCAACTTGGTTTGAATTTTATGTTCCTCAAGGAAGTGGCAAGAGCGTGGCCTTGTGCACAGCTGACCATCAGAGGACGGTGTTCTGGGTGAGAGGAGACCCTGGTCTTCTTGGGACACTCCCAGGAATGCGGCAGCAAGAATGTGGTGCAAGGACCCGGTCCCAGAGGCCCCTGTCTGATGGCACAAGGCTTGCCCTGACTCTGCGGGGCAGCTATCCCCTGCAAGAATGTCCTGTGCTCCCCGGCCCATGTGATTCACTCCTTAAACTTACTCAATACAAAACACAAAACCTGTCTAAGTTCTATGCACCAAACTGATGCCAGGCGTCGCTCGTGGGTGGGGGGTCGCTGTGGGATTGGCGGCGAGGAAGGCAGTCCCCAGTTTTCACCCCATATTCCTTTATCACTGGAACCTTACAAGCATTTATAGATGTATTACCGTTATCATTTATAATTTAATTTAAAAAGCAGGAACGCCTGTGGGAGGCCAAATGAGCCCGTGTGATGCATTAGCCAAAGCAATCAATTCGAAGAGCCTCGCCTTCTTCTGGGCTTTTAAGAAGGAATCTGGGATATACAGCAGCAGTCACTTGACCATAAAAGGGCTGGACTAAGTGGTCTTTATGTGGCAGCTGGGCTTTGAGGGGCTTTTCAGCAGTGGGCCCCTCTGTGTCCTGCCAACCTGCCTCCTTAGGATGCACCAGCCTCACCTTACTGAAACGACCCTGAAATGCCACGAGCCTGCACTGTGGGAGAGGCTGGAAGCCCTTAGAGCAGGCGTCCCCAAACTACAGCCCGCGGGCCACATGCAGCCCCCTGAGGCCATTTATCCAGCCCCCCGCCGCACTTCAGGAAGGGGCACCTCTTTCATTGGTGGTCAGTGAGAGGAGCACAGTATGTGGCGGCCCTCCAACGGTTTGAGGGACAGTGAACTGGCCCCCTGTGTAAAAAGTTTGCGGACGCCTGTCTTAGAGGCTCCCTTGCCCCCAGGACCAAGCTCTCCAGAAAAGCGTCTCCCTCTGCGGCCTCCAGACCATCCCCACGCCTCGCGTCCCCTGACCTTTGCTTTGGATTTGGGCCTTGCTCTTGGCCTCGCCCTGGAGCTGGACGCTTGGGTGAGGCGCTGCTCCCAGAGTCTCGTCTGCAATAGCCTGCCCTCCCTTGCTGCGGCTGGAGGCAGGGCTGCAGGCCCCAGCCCGGCCAGCGGGGAAATGGAGGCCTCCACCTCCTCTTTCCCCGCTGAGGCCAGAGCCCCTTTCTGACCAGCTAAGCCATTCAGGGGGCCGTGGCTATAGCAAGATGACCCATGAAGGGGCAACATGGATGCTGGGAAATCTGGGTAATGTGATCGGGCCCGGCTCCAAGAATGCGCCACCGTGATTTGCTCTCACCCCTAAAACCAGACCCCACAGTCTCCCAGACTCATCCACCTGCTGGGGGCTTTGGGAAGTCACAGGGCACTGGGGTCTCAGGGTACAGAGGTCCCAGGCTTGCCTCCCTCTGGCTCTCAGCTGGCAGAGACATTCCAGGGTCTCCGGACACTCCCTGGAGTCGTGAACATGAGGTTCCAGGCAGGCCGGGCTACCCTCCCAGGGGATCCGAGCTGGATGAACTCATGTTTTGATCAGGGTCCCTGGGAGCTCCTCGTGGGCTGATTAAATGGGCAGGAGGTAAACATACACCCCAGGGCCCCGATCTGCGGCTCCCTGCACAGCAGCCTTCGTTATGAAGACAGAATAATAACCACAGGACAGAAAGTGGGGGGATAGAGGGAAAGCCTCCCATCCCACGGCCTCCACACTCCCACCGCCTGGCTGTGAGCCTGCTCCCTCCTGGGTGACCTTCCCAGGGCTGTGGAGTGCAATTTTTCCTTCCTTAATTTCATTCCAGTTGCAAAATTAATACATCATTGCGGCAAACTTGGAAAATGCAAAAAGCCTTAAGAAGAAAATAACAACGTCTCCAAATCCCATAGTCCAGTGGCTTTTTTTTTTTTTTTTTGAGATGGAATCACTCTGTCTCCCAGGCTGGAGTGCCATGGTGCCATCCTGGCTAACTGCAACCTCCACCTCCGAACCGATTCTCAAGCCTCAGCCTTTTGAGTAGCTGGGATTACAGATGCGCACCACCACGCCCAGCTAATTGTGTATGTTTAGTAGAGACCAGGTTTTACCATGTTGGCCAGGATGGTCTCAAACTCCTGACCTTAAGTGATCTGTTCACATCAGCCTCCCAAAGTGCTGTGATTACAGGCCTGAGCCACCCCGCCCAGCCAACTGGTCTTTTTTTTTTGTTCAAGTGCTTGCTGGTGAGGAAGGAGACCCAGGCATCTGGGATTCCCTCCCGCTCTGTCATCCACTGTGCAGCTCAGTAGAAGAGAAAGCAGGCCAGCTGGCGCCTCCTGAATCTCCTTCCTGAAAATAACACGCTTGGTCTTGGGGAAACTCTCTGGAAGACACTAGTTTTACTTAAAACAAGATCAAGGCCGGGCGCGCTGGCTCACGCCTATAATCCCAGCACTTTGGGAGGCAGAGGCGGGTGGATCACGAGGTCAAGAGATTGAGACCATCCTGGTCAACGTGGTGAAACCCCGTCTCTACTAAAAATACAAAAAAATTAGCTGGGCATGGTGGCGCGTGCCTGTAATCCCAGCTACTCAGGAGGCTGAGGCAGTAGAATTGCCTGAGCCCAGGAGGAGGAGGCTGCAGTGAGCCGAGATCGTGCCGTTGCACTCCAGCCTGGGTAACAAGAGCGAAATTCCGTCTCAAAAAAAAAAAAAAAAACAAGATCAAATCAGAGATCTTTTCACGTGAGTCCTAAAACTGTAAACCGGAACCCTTTCATATGTGATTCCTAAAGCTATAAACCTAAGATTCTTCCCCATGTAACATCTAAAGTATAACCCTACATAAAGGCAGAACCTTTGTTAAATGAGCTGGGCTTTAGACAAATTACTGCCTGGTCTCCCAGCTGAATAAGCTCTTCCCTCCTTCATTCGCTGTTCGAGATCCGTTTGCCGCGGCCGCTCCTGCTACACCACCATCTGAGCTCTTCCTGCTGATTTATCTGTTGACTTGTGTACTGTCTGTTTCTCCAGCAGCACAATCTTCAGTCTCATGAGAACAAGGCCTTTGTCTGTACATGCTAAATGCCCTGGGCCCAGGAGGAGGCTTGGCACATAGTAGGTGCTTTCCTGTCTGATGAATGAATTCAGGTATATGTATGTTTTACTCAGCTGCAGAAACATATTTTTGGCCGGCGTGGTGGCTCACGCCTGTAATCCCAACACTTTGGGAGGCCAAGGCGGGTGGATCACGAGGTCAGGACTTTGAGACCATCCTGGCCAACATGCGGAAACCCTGTCTCTACTAAAAATACAAAACTTAGCCAGGCATGGTGGCAGGCGCCTGTAGTCCCAGCTACTAAAGTGGCTGGGGCAGGAGAATTGCTTGAACCCAAGGGGCAGAGGCTACAGTGAACTGAGATGGCGCCCCTGCACTCCAGCCTGGGCAACAGAGTGACAGTCCATCTGGTAAAGAAAACAAATGAATAAACAAAAAACCGTATTTTTAATTAGCAAGTACCACTGAGTACAGAAGAGCTCATGCTATTTTGCATACTGACTTCCAGACCTGAAATGACTTCCGTTCTTCAGGCCAGTCAGGGTGGGGTAGTGGGCAGTCAAGAGGACAGTTTTGGGAGGGAGGCCTCAGGAAAGTCACCGAGAAGGCTGGTCCAGTGAAGATGGTCCTGGAGTCACACGTCTGCCTCACACGCAGCACCACTGAGGGGCAGAGTGAGGGAAGGGAAGGGCACTCATGTAACCCTGAGAGGTGTTTTTTGTTGTTGTGTGTATGTTTGTTGTTTATTTTATCTTGAGACAGGGCCTCGCTCTGTCACCCAGGCTGGAGTGCAGTGGCGTGATCTCGGCTCACGGCAACCTCCTATTCCTGGGTTCAAGCAATTCTCTTGCCTCAGCCTCCCAAGTAGCTGGGATTACAGGCACACACCACTGGGCCCGGCTAACTTTTGTATTTTTGGTGGAGACAGGGATTTCACCATGTTGACCAGGCTGGTCTTGAACTCCTGGCCTCCAGTGATCTGCCTGCCTCGGCCTCCCAAAGAGCTGTGATTACAGGCTGAGCCACCTCGTCCAGCCCCTGGGGGTTGTTTTTACAAAGTCAGAAACTGCTCAGGAACTTGCGGCCGGTCAGAGTGGATAGAATGGGAACCACAGATACAATAATAAAAGCTTCATCTTTTAGAAAAACATCAAATCAGAAACATGGGTTACATTTTTAAAAGGCTTTCAATTATAAAGAGACTGCAAAGCACACCTTGGCGGACCTAAAAGTCCTTTTCATTTGGAAATTTTTCTATCAAAAGCCCGAGTGTGCTGATAAGAAAATAGATTTCACAAGATTGAATCCAACAAAAAGGTTAGGCTAGTTGATTAATTAGGTGAGGCACAGATATCCTGGGAGCTTAGTCAGGAGTTTAGAGACACTATTTTTTTTTTTTTTAAAGATGGGGTTTCACCTTGATGGCCAGGCTGGTCTTTAACTCCTGACCTCAGGTGATCCAGCCACCTCGGCCTCCCAAAGTGCTAGGATTACAGGTGTGAGCGACCACACCTGCCCGGCCTAAAGACACTATTAAAACTCAAAGGAGGCGGGCGGGTCACCTGAGATAGAGACCAGCCTGGACAACAAGGAGAAACCTGGTCTCTACTGAAAATACAAAATCAGCAGGCGTGATAGTGGGCACCTGTAATCCCAGCTACTCTGGAGGCTGAGGAATGAAAATCGCTTGAACCCAGGAGATGGAGGTTTCAGTGACTCGAGATTGCGCCGTTGCACTCCAGCCTGGGCAACAAGAGCAAAACTCCGTCTCAAGAAACCACCAAAAACAAAAAATAAAAATAAAAATAATAAAAAGTAAAGGTCAGGCAGGCTGGGCATAGACGAATTAAATCCACAGTAAGTAGTGTATTTTTATTTTCACCAAAAATGTCAATCTTATTCTTAGTGCTAATTTTCTGGGGGGAAACCGCGAGCTTCTCTCTGAAGCTCCATTTTGCTCACATTCCAGCTTTTTTGTTTGGAGACAGAGCCTCGCTCTGTCACTCAGGCTGGAGTACAGTGGTGTGATCTCGGCTCACTGCAACCTCCACCTCCCAAGTTCAAGCGATTCTCCTGCCTCAGCCTCCCAAGTAGCTGGGATTACAGGTGCCCACCACCCTGCCCAGCTAATTCTTGTATTTTTAGTAGAGACGGGGTTTCACCATATTGGTCAGGCTGGTCTCGAACTCCTGACCTCAGGTGATCCACCAGCTTCAGCCTCCCAAAGTGCTGGGACTCCATGTGTGGGCCCTCGCACCCGGCCTCAGCTAACATTCATTGAACATCTACTCTGTGCCACTGACTTTCACATACATTTCATCTGACCCATGACAACCTATTTTAAATAGGGGTCGGGCTCCCTACTTTACAGATGAGAAGACAAAGACTTACAAATGTTGACGTTATTACAAATCCAAGAGCACACAGCTGTGAGCGCTGGGGAACCAAAATCCACACCTTTGCCTTCCAGGCTGACCGCAAAGAGCCTCCTTTACATAACATAAAATTTTCCTTCCTAATCACTTTTAAATTACGACGCATACTAAGACAGGGTCTTGCTTACGGCCCAGGCTGCAGTGGCACAACCGTAGCTCCCTGCAGCCTCAAACTCTGGCCCAAGTGATTCTCCTGCCTCAACCGCCACCACGCCCAGCTATTAAAAACACTTAAAATTTTTTTTTTTCGGGCCGGGCACGGTGGCTCAAGCCTGTAATCCCAGCACTTTGGGAGGCCGAGGCGGGTGGATCACAAGGTCGAGAGATCGAGACCATCCTGGTCAACATGGTGAAACCCCGTCTCTACTAAAGATACAAAAAATTAGCTGGGCATGGTGGCACGTGCCTGTAATCCCAGCTACTCAGGAGGCTGAGGCAGGAGAATTGCTTGAACCCAGGAGGCGGAGGTTGCGGTGAGCCGAGATCGTGCCATTGCACTCCAGCCTGGGTAACAAGGGCGAAACTCCGTCTCAAAAAAAAAAAAAAAAAAAAAAAAAAAATTTTTTTTCTTTTTTCCTCTTTTTTTTTAAACAGTTAAAAAAATTTTTAATCCAATATCATGCGCTGTACATAATTGTATGTGCTACATTTTTCTTTAATTGCATTTTAGGTTTTGGGGTACATGTGAAGAACATGCAAGATTGTTGCATACGTACACACATGGCAGTGTGATTTGCTGCCTTCCTCCCCATCACCTGTATCTGGCATTTCTCCCCCTGTAATCCCTCCCCAACCTCCCTACTCTCTGCTGTCCCTCCCCTATTCCCCTACAACAGACCCCAGTGTGTGATGCTCCCCTCCCTGTGTCCATGTGTTCTCATTGTTCAACACCCACCTATGAGTGAGAACACGCGGTGTTTGATTCTCTGTTCTTGTGTCAGTTTGCTGAGAATGATGGTTTCCAGGTTCATCCATGTCCCTACAAAGGACACGAACTTGTTTTTGATGGCTGCATAATATTCCATGGTGTATATGTACCACATTTTCCCTGTCCAGTCTATCATTGATGGGCATTTGGGTTGGTTCCAGCTCTTTGCTATTATAAACAGTGCTGCAATAAACATTCGTGTGCATGTGTCCTTATAGTAGAACGATTTATAATCCTTTGGATATATACCCAGTAATGAGATTGCGGGGTCAAATGGAATTTCTATTTCTAGGTCCTTGAGGAATTGCCACACTGTCTTCCACAATGGTTGAACTAATTTACACTCCCACCAACAGTGTAAAAGTTAGACACTTAAAATTTTAATGAGGTAGGTGGATGTGGTGGCTCACAGCTGTAATCCCAGCACTTTGGGAGGCTGAGGTGGGAAAATCACTTGAACCTGGGAGGCGGAGGTTGCAGTGAGCCGAGATTGTGCCACAGAACTCCAACCTGGTGACAGAGTAAGACTCCATCTCTGGAAAAAAAAAAAAAAAATGAACGAGGCCTCACTATGCCACCCAGACTGGTCTTGAACTCCTGGCCTCAAGTTATCCTCCCACTGCAACCCCCCAAAGCACTGAGTTACAGATGTGATCTGCTGCATCCAGCCTCTCAACCATTTAAAAATGTGCAGTTCAGGCCAGGCATGGTGGCTCACGCCTGTCATCCCAGCACTCTGGGAGGCTGAGGCAGGTAGATCGCTTGAAGTCGGGAGTTCAAGACCAGCCTAGCCAACATGGTGAAACCCCATCTCTACTAAAAATACAAAAATTAGCTGGGCGTGGTGGCACATGCTTATAATCCCAGCTACTCGGGAGGCTGAGGGAGGAGAAACCCTTGAACCCGCGAGGCAGAGGTTGCAGTGAGCGGTGATTGCGCCACTGCACTCTAGTGTAGGCAACAGAGCGAAACTCTGTCTCAAAAAATAAACAAGTCCAGTTCCGCAGTGTGATGTTTTCACACCATCTGGCAGCCATCACTGCCTCCATCCCAAGACTGTTCATCTCGAATCTGAAACTTTGTACTCCTTAAACAATAAACCCCCATTCTCTCCTCCCCTCTAGCCTGTGGCCACCACCATGCTGCTCTCCAACTCTGTGACTTTTGACTGCTCCAGGTACCTCATGTGAGTGGAATTTACCGTATTTGCCTTTTCGTGTCTGGTTTCTTCCACTCTGCAGAATGTCGTCAATGAGGCTCATCTGTATCGTAGCGTGGCTCAGGATCTCCTTCCTTTAAGGCTGAGCAGTCTTCCACTGTGTGCACAGCCTGCATCTGGCCCGTCCGTCCTGATGGGCACTTGGGTAACTGCCACCTTTTGCTGTTGCTTTGTTTTTGAGACAGAGTTTCACTCTTGTCACCCAGGCTGGAGTGCGGTGGCGTGATCTCAGCTCACTGCAGCCTCCGCCTCCCTGGTTCAAGTGAGTCTCCGGCCTCAGCCTCCCGAGCTAGTTTTTGTATTTTTAGTAGAGATGGGATTGCACCATGTTGGCCAGAATGGTCTCCTGACCTCGTGATCTGCCCTCCTTAGCCTCCCAAAGTGCTGGGATTACGGGCATGAGCCACCGCGCCTGGCCACCTTTTCACTATTGTAAATGATGCTGCTGTGAACGTGGGTGCATAAATACCTTTCTGAGGCCCTGCTTTCAGTTATTTTGGGCATACAGCCAGAAGTGGAATTGCTAGATCATATGGTAATTCTATTTTTAACTTTTTGAGAAATTGCCATACTGTTTCCCATAGTGATTGCACTATTTTGCATTCTAATCAAGAGTGCACAAGGGTTCTAACCCTCAACATCCTCACCAACTTTATTTATTTACTTATTTATTTAAAGATGGAGTCTGGCCGGGCGCGGTGGCTCAAGCCTGTAACCCCAGCACTTTGGGAGGCCGAGGCGAGTGGATCACAAGGTCAAGAGATCGAGACCATCCTGGTCAACATGGTGAAACCCCGTCTCTACCAAAAATACAAAAAATTAGCGGGGCATGGTGGCGTGTGCCTGTAATCCCAGCTACTCAGAAGGCTGAGACAGGAGAATTGCCCGAACCCAGGAGGCGGAGGTTGCGGTGAGCCGAGATCGTGCCATTGCACTCCAGCCTGGGTAACAAGAGCGAAACTCCGTCTCAAACAAACAAACAAACAAAGATGGAGTCTGACTCTGTTGCCCAGGCTGGAGTGCAATGGTGCCATCTCGGCTCACTGCAACCCCCGCCTCCTGGGTTCAAGTGATTCCTCTGCCTCAGCCTCCCAAGTAGCTGAGATTATAGGCACCCACCACCACACACAGCTGATTTTTGTGTTTTTAGTAGAGACAGGGTTTCACCATGTTGGTCAGGCTGGTCTCAAACTCCTTCCTGACCTCAAGTGATCCGACTGCCTTGGCCTCCCAAAGTGCTGGTGATTACAGGCATGAGCCACCGTGCCTGGCCAACACTTTTTTTTTTTTTTTTTTTTTTTTTTTGAGACAGCATCTTGCTCTGTTTCTTGGGCTGGAGTACAGTGGCGTGATCACAGCTCACTGCAGCCTCCACCTCCTCAGCTCAAGCGATACCCCCACCTCAGCCCTCTGAGTAGCTGGGACCACAGGCACACACCACCACACCTAATCATTTGTAGAGACGGGGTCTCCCTATGTTTCCCAGCGCAAGTTCCTGGGCTCAAATGATCTCCCCACATTGGCCTCCCACAGTGCTGGGATGACAGTTGTGAACCCCACGCCTGCCCCATTTTGCCTTTTGATAGTGGCTATCCTGATGGCCGTGAGGTGTAAGCCTGCAGTCGTATATCCTGTTCATTGTCCCAGTAACAGGGAGGATGAATGGAAATAAACGGATCTGTGGACACTGGTGAGACAGGAATCCGGATCTGCCAGGAAAAGCCCTGAAATATTGACACCACCAAAGAAACTGGAGGGAAACATCGAGAGGTGAACTCAAAGACTCAGTGTTGTGAAGATGCTCTTTCTCCTCCAATTGATCTGTTTAGTGTAATGCCAAGGAAGACCCAGCAAGTTTTTCTTGGAAGCTGACAAAGTGATTCTGCAATTTACATAAAATGCAAAAGGACAGGCTGGGCGCAGTGGCTCACACCAGCAATCCCAGCAGTTTGGAAGGCCGAGGTGGGAGGATCACCTGAGGTCAGGAGTTCAAGACCAACCTGGTCAACATGGTGAAAGCCTGTCTCTACTAAACATACAAAAATTAGTGAGGCATGGTGGTGCATGCCCTGAATCCCAGCTACTCAGGAGGCTGAAGCAGGAGAATTGCTTGAACTCGGGAGCTGCAGGTTGCGGTGAGCCGAGATCATGCCACTGCACTCCAGCCTGGGTGACAAAGCAAGACTCTGTCTCAAAAAACAAATTTTCTTTAAAAAAAAAATGTCAAAAAAAAAAAAAAAAAAAAAATGTCACCTCTAATCCCAGCACTTTGGGAGGCTGAGGCGGGTGGATCTCCTGAGGTCAGAAGTTTGAGATCAGCCTGGCCAACACGGTAAAACCCTATCTCTACTAAAAATACAAAAATTAGCCAGGCGTGGTGGTGCCTGGACTCCAGGCACATCTGGAGTCTCAGAACCTAGGGAGCCTGAGGCTGGAGAATCAATTGAACCCAGGAGGCAGAGGCTGCAGTGAACTGAGATCATGCCACTGCACTCCAGCCTGAGCAACAGAGCCAGGCTCCGTCTCAGAAAGAGAGACAGAGACAGAGAGAGAGAGAGAGAAGGAAAGAAAGAGAGCACTTGTCACATGGTGCTGGATCAATTGCAGTTCCACATGGAAAAATGAATCTTAACCCCTGCCTCAAATTATACATCATAATTAGTTGCAGAATGTTTATAGTTCTAAATTGAAAAGCAAAATCATACAGCTTCTAGGAAAAAAAAATCAGAGACTATCTTCATGGCATTGAGGGCAGGCAAAGATTCCTTAACAGGATACAAAAACACTACCCACAAAGGGAAAAAATGGTAAATTGGGTTACATTAAAATTCATAACTTCTATTTCTCAAAATCACCATTAAGAAAGTAGAAGGGGCCGGGCGCGGTGGCTCAAGCCTGTAATCCCAGCACTTTGGGAAGCTGAGGCGGGTGGATCACGAGGTCAAAAGATCGAGACCATCCTGATCAACATGGTGAAACCCCGTCTCTACTAAAAATACAAAAAATTAGCTGGGCATGGTGGCGCGTGCCTGTAATCCCAGCTACTCAGAAGGCTGAGGCAGGAGAATTGCCTGAACCCAGGAGGCGGAGGTTGCGGTGAGCCGAGATCGCGCCATTGCACTCCAGACTGGGTAACAAGAGCGAAACTCCGTCTCAAAAAAAAAAAAAAAAAAAAAAAAAGAAAGTAGAAGGACAAAGGCCAGACCTGGTGGTTCATGGCTGCAATCCCAGCACTTTGGGAGGCAAGGTGGGTGGATCACCTGAGGTCAGGAGTTCGAGACTAGCATGGCCAACATGGAGAAAACTCATCTCTACTAAAAATACAAAAATTAGCTGGGTGTGGTGGTGCATGCCTATAGTCCCAGCTACTCAGGAGGCTGAGGCAGGAGAAATGGCTTGAACCCGGGAGGTGGAGGCTGCAGTGAGCCGAGATCACACCACTTCACTCCAGCCTGGGCAACAAGAGAAAACTCTGTCTCAAAAAAAAAAAAAAAATCACTTCCGCAGGTGATGCTCATACGGAAAAAGGATTGAGCGTGGCTGCAGCCACGCACTGACCCACAGGAGGTGAAGGGTTCCAAAGAAGAGGCGCCACTGCAGGAACCGTGGGGCTTGGAGTTTAAAAGGAACCTTGCAAAGGAGGTCCACCTGTCTCCTCCGTCCTGCTGCCATGAAAACGGTTCCTGGCCCCCTCCAAATATGTGGGTGCCACCTTCCACTCTGGGTCGTCTCCCTTGGCCTACATGCTTTTTATAGCCACGAGCTCAAGGACTAGCCGAGACATTCCTCTTAGCAAATCAGAGCACTCAACTGGGCCCAATTCACAAAACACGAACACACATACGTACACATGCACACACACGCACACATGCGAACACACGCAGACATGTACACAAACACACACACATACACACATACACATGCACACGTACATGCACACGTACACACATGCAGACATGCACACAAACATACACACACGTACACATACACATACACACGTACACGCACACAGGCACGCACACACACATACACACACACTCAGAAAGCCGCCACAGGGCTGCAGACACAACAGCAGGCTGGCACTGCAGAATGTATCCTGCTTTCAAGATTTCTTAAAAGAAGAATCCAGTGCTGCTTGGTTATTTTCCTGGGATAAAAAGCAGAAACCACTTTATAGCTAAAAATAGGATGTTGGGTATATTTGAAAAGTTCATTAAACAGGGGTTGGGCATTTGCATAATAAAATTCAGTGCAGCCATCACGAAGTGTGCTCCATGTGAAAGTTTAATGACATGAGAAGCTGTGCATGCCATGACATGAAAAATGTATGTGCCATGTGATCCCAATTTTATTTAAAAAATGCATGTAAGTTTTCAGACATTTAAAACATAAAATATGCAAAGTGTTAACAGCTATTACCATAGAATGTTGGGAAAACAGATAATTTTTTTCCCTTTAGTTTCCTTTTTTTTTCTCTTTTTTTTCAGGGGAAGGGGGACAGAATCTCACTCTTGTCGACCAGGCTGGAGTGCAGTGGTGGGATCTCGGCTCACCGCAAACTGCCTCCAGCATTCAAGCGATTCTCCTGCCTCAACCTGTCGAGTAGCTGGGACTACAGGTACCTGCCACCATGTCCAGGTAATTTTTGTATTTTTAGCAGAGATGGGGTTTCTCCATATTGGCCACGCTGGTCTCAAACTGCTGACCTCAGATGATCCGCCCACCTCGGCCTCCCAAAGTGCAGGGATTACAGGCTTGAACCACCGCGCCCGGCCTTGATCCATATTTTTCTATAATAAATACATATTGATTTTGTCAGAAGAAATGTAATAAAAATGCTTAGATGCTGAACCAGTGGATTGATCCACACAAATTTGCCATTTCAAAAGAAAGTTGCTGGGAGCTTTAGGCTAAAATAAAATTTCATACCATAATAAAAGACATTCAAATAATAACAATATAGATCCTTCCCTGTAATAAACAACTTATTTATTTATTTATTTATTTATCGAGACAGAGTTTGGCCATGTTGGCCAGAGTGGTCTCGAACTCCTGACCTCAGGTGATCCTCCTGCCTCAGCCTCCCAAAGTGTTGGGATTACAGGTGTGAGTCACCGCACCTGGCCTAATAACTTCTTTAAGGCAAACGTCCATATCTCCTTGGAGTTAAATATTAATCTGATAGAACTCAGCCTAGGAGATGAAATTTAGTTTCTGTGAAATTTTTATGAACTAATAAATGGGCTGGATGAAATCGCAGGACCAGAAGAGAGTCACAGAGAGATCTTACAAGATAAAGCATTTACTGTGAATTCTCCGTTGCTTTCTTAAAAGGGCATCTGCTTGGATGAAGCACTCCCCTACCTAGAGTCCTCAGGTCAGCACCCACACACCCACACTGTGCCCCGGGTGGGAAGCTGTGCTGGAGTGAGAAGGGAAATTCGCAAGGCCCTTTATCAGAGACAAGCTGGGAGAGCCACTTGGGTTCTGTTTGCACAGGCCACCTTCAGCAGGAAATCACAAAGTTGGAACCATGTTCACGTACACATAAATACCAAGGCCTGGCTAATGGGTTTCAGAGGAGCCACGGCCCAGATGCCTGAGTCTCCAACCATGCGCCGCCATAAATGATTGAATACGAGGTGATTCGCAGTGCTCACGCCTCCATTAATGCTTGAGTGCCCACGTCTCCCACCAGCGTGGAGCCTCTGAAGGCTCCATCCTTCCATTAACAAACATGCTTTCAATCCTGAGCTTTCAAAGCAGTAGTGTTATTTATTTATTTATTTTTGAGACAAAGTCTTTCGCTCTGTGACCCAGGCTGGAGTGCAGTGGCACAATCCCAGCTCACTGCAACCTCTGTCTCCCGGGTTCAAGACATTCCCCTGTTTCAGCCTCCTGAGTAGCTGGGATTACAGACGCGCACCACCACGCCAAGCTAATTTTTTGTATTTTAGTAGAGAGAGGGTTTCTCCATGGCCAGTATGGTCTTGATCTCCTGATCTTGTGATCCACCTGCCTCGGCCTCCCAAAGTGCTGGGATTACAGGCATAAACCATGGCACCCTTCTGAGATTAGCGATGTTTTAGGAAGGCTTGCTCTGTCTCTGCTGTCTGCCAGGTGGGGATACAGTGGCGACCTGCAAACCAGGACCCTCAGCAGACCCTGGACCTGCCCAAACCTCCACCTCGGACTTCCCAGCCACCAGAACCATGGGAAATAAATGTTGTTTACACCGCCCAGTCTCTGGTAATTTGTTATTGTAGTCTGAACTAAGAAAGGTAGGTTTCTGTTTTTGTTTTCTTTTTAAACTGTACAATTCTAGCTGGTGCGGTGGTCACACCTGTCATCCCAGCACTTTGGGAGGCTGAGGAGGGTGGGTCACTTGAGGTCAGGAGTTTGAGACCTGTCTGGCCAACATTGTAAAACCTTTCTCTACTAAAAACACAAAAATTAGCTGGGCGTGGTGGCAGGTGCCTGTAATCCCAGCTACTCGAGGGAGTGAGGCAGGAGAATTGCTTGAACCTGGGAGGCAGAGGCTGCAGTGAGCTGAAATCACACCACTGCACTCCAGCCTGGATGACGAAGTGAGACTCCATCTCAAAAACTAGAACAAGCCGGGCGCGGTGGCTCAAGCCTGTAATCTCAGCACTTTGGGAGGCCAAGGTGGGTGGATCACGAGGTCGAGAGATCGAGACCATCCTGGTCAACATGGTGAAACCCCGTCTCTACTAAAAATACAAAAAATTAGCTGGGCATGGTGGCGCGTGCCTGTAATCCCAGCTACTCGGGAGGCTGAGGCAGGAGAATTGCCTGAACCCAGGAGGCGGAGGTTGCGGTGAGCCGAGATCGCGCCATTGCACTCCAGCCTGGGTAACAAGAGCGAAACTCCGTCTCAAAAAAAAAAAAAAAAAAAAAAAAAAAAAAAAAAAACTAAAACAAATGGATAAAGGGTACAGTTCTGTGGTTCGAAAACACCTCATGACTCCAAAAGAAAACCCCACGCCCATTAAGCAGTCCCTCCCATAGGTGGGTTTTAAAACAAGGAGGAAGTGGCCAGAATGGTGCCTCACGCCTATAATCCCAGCACCTTGGGAGGCCAAGGCAGGAGGATCACGAGGTCAGGAATTTGAGACCAGCCAGACCAACGTGGTGAAACCCTGCCTCTACTAAGAACACAAAAATTAACCAGGTATGGTGGTGGGTGCCTATGATCTCAGCTACTCAGGAGGCTGAGGCAGAGAATTGCTTGAACCCAGGTGGTGGAGACTGCAGTGAGCCAAGATTAGGCCACTGCACTCCAGCCTGGGTGACAGAGCAAGACTCCATCTCCAAAAAAAAACGCGGTGGCTCAAGCCTATAATCCCAGCACTTTGGGAGGCCGAGGCGGGTGGATCACAAGGTCAAGAGATCAAGACTAACCTGGTCAACATGGTGAAACCCCGTCTCTACTAAAAATACAAAAAATTAGCTGGGCATGGTGGCACGTGCCTGTAATCCCAGCTACTCAGGAGGCTGAGGCAGGAGAATTGCCTGAACCCAGGAGGCGGAGGTTTCGGTGAGCCGAGATCGTGCCATTGCACTCCAGCCTGGGTAACAAGAGCGAAACTCCATCTCAAAAAAAAAAAAAAAATAACAAGGAGGAAGTGTTTCACAGCAGGCTTGAGAAGAAGGCCCTGCCAGAAACAGGATGTTTACAAAGGCCCCAGGACATCAGGTTCTCTGGGATGGTGTGAACGTGTGTGTGCTGGGGGTGAAGAAGTGATGGGGTGAGTTGGGAAGGAAAGGTGGGCTGGGGGGTGCCAGCTCTGTCCCTCTAGCAATCGTGTGCCTGTGGCCCCTTTGAGTCACCTCACCCTTGGCACTAGGACATGTAGGGCTGGAGGATCCTCTGCTGTAGGGACTGGCCTGCTCCCTGCGGGGCACTTAACAGCATCTCCGGCCTCCACCCACAAAACACCAGGAGCATCCACTCCATGCCACCAGCTTTGAGAACCAAAGATGGGAAGAACCCCAGCCAAGACCACGGGAAGAACTCTGACCCAGTACCCAACAGAGACCACGGGAAGGACTCCGACCTGGTATCCCATAGAGACCACAGGAAGGCCTCTGACTCAGTACCCCACAGAGACCACAGGAAGGACTCTGACCCAGTACCCCACAGACACGGGAAGGACTCTGACCCAGTACCCCACAGAGACCACGGGAAGGGCTCTGACCTGGTACTCCACAGAGACCACAGGAAGGACTAAGTTCTAAGGAAGAGGGTTAGTCCACAGAGCTTCAGAGCTGCCCACTCTGGCTCTATGGGGTCAGGACGTGACTCAGGACCAACTCTGAGGATGGGCTTTGGGTCCTGAGCTCATGCACACAAGCAAATTGGTGTTAGAATTTGATGGCATTTGCTTGCAGTCCTTTCTCCAGTCACTCAACAGCCACTTAAAGGCAGACTCCATGCCAGGCGCGGAAGTGAAGGAAAGGGGAGGGGAGGGGCTGCCTCCCCTCGGGTGAGTTATGAGGGGTCAGCCTCTCATTCCTTTGCCTGCCCATCCCTGCATGGGGTGGGAAAGCAGGAAGTTGGGAGGCTGGGGCAGCTGCGTGGAGCTTCCCGGGAGACTGGGGAGTGGCAGGAGGACGAGCGACCGGTGCCAGCCTGTGACTGCTCCCGCCAGTGTCCCTCCTTCACAGTGCTCTGGGAGTGGCAGCCCCTTGGGGGTGCAGTTGCTGGATAGGGTGCACCAGAAAACCCCAGGCCCAGGGCCTTCCTAGCAAAGAGCCCTCTGTGAGGCACGGGAACTGGCGGCTTCAAGAGACTATTGGGAACATTGCACAACCCAAGAGGCAAAGGGAAGGAGACGCAGTATGACTAAGATTGATTTCACTTTCAGTAGCCTGGTGGGACAGGGGTCCGAGTCGGATCTAACTGAATTTAGGGGCAATGTGAGAGTTTCTGCATCAAGTTCATACACGTGATATGGAGTGAACAGCGCGCTGCCCCATCTCTCCAGGGACTGGCCATCTCGTGGAAAACTGCCCCTGCCCCCACAGTGTTTCTTGAGAACATTCTGAGGAATTTTGTGCCATAACGATCCTTTATTTGATTTTATCTCTACAAGTTCACCAAGTTGCTGCGGCCCATTTTGCAGATTAGAAAACAAAACTTGAGTGGTTTAGTGACTTGCTTATAGCCTAATAGTATCAGATTCAGCCAGGTGCAATGGCTCACGCCTGTCATCCCAGCACTTTAGGAGGCTGAGGTGGGCGGATCACCTGAGGTCAGGAATTTGAGACTAGCCTGGCGAACATGGTGAAACCCCATCTCTACTGAAAATACAAAAATTAGCTGGTCATGGTAGTGGGCACCTGTAGTCCCAACTACTTTCGGGAGGCTGAGGCAGGAAAATCGCTTGAACTTGGGTGGCGGAGGTTGCGGTGAGCTGAGATCGTGCCATTGCACTCCAGCCTGAGCAACAGAGCAAGACTGTCTCTTTTTTAAATTTTTTTTTATTTTTTATTTTTTTTTATTTTTATTTTTTGAAGAGAGAATGGGGAGGAAAGGTGGAGCAGAAGGAAAGGAGATTTTTTAAATAATAAGAAAAAGAATAAAGAGGAAGAAAGAGAAAGAGGAAGAGGGAGAGAGGATGGGGGTATTGCTTTGTTGCCTGGGCTAGAATGCAGTCTAAATATGGGTATGCCTATAATTGTCCTTAATAATGGAGACATAAAAGAAAATGAGGGAAGAGAATAACAAACAAAGAGCCAACTAACATTTCATTTAAACTTCTAAGTTGATATGATGTGGTGCTGATAAGAGTGTATATTTTGTGTATTTAAAGTGGAGAGTTCTATAAATGTTAATTACGTTTACTTGCTCCAGATCTGAGTTCAAGTCCTGGATATCGTTGTTAATTTTCTGTCTCATTGATCTGTCTAATATTAATGTTGAAGTCTCCCACTGTTATTGTGTGGGAGTCTAAGTCTCTTTATTAGTCTTGTATGTCTGGGTATTCCTGTATTGGGTGCGTATATATATATTTAGGATCTTTAGCTTTTCTTGTTGTTGCATTGATCCTTTTATCATTATATAATGTCCTTCTTTGCTTCTTTTGATCTTTGTTGCTTTAACGACTATTTTATCAGAGGCAAAAATTGTAACTTCTGCTTTTTATTTATATATTTTAGCTCTCTGTTTGGTTGGTAAATCTTTCTCCATCCCTTGTTTTGAGTCTTTGTGTATCCTTGAATATGAGATGGGTCTGGATGCACTATACTGATGGGTTTTAGTTTTTTATTCAAATTGCCTGTCTGTCTTTGGATTGGGGGATTTAGTCAATTTAAATTTAGAATTAATAATGATATTATGTGAGTTTAATACTGCCATTTAATATTAGCTGGCTATTTTGCCCATTAGCTGATGTAAATTCTTCATTATATTGATGCTCTTTTTGGTATTTTTTAGAAAGGCTGATACTGTTCCTTTCTATGTGTAGTGGTTCTTTCAGAAGCTCTTGTAAAGCAGGCCTGGTGGTGATGAAATCTCTGAGTGCTTGCTTGTTCACAAAGAACTTTATTTTTCCTTCACTTATGAAGCTTAGTTTGGCAGGATGTGAAATTCTTGGTTGAAAGTTCTTTTTTTTTTTTTTTGAGACGGAGTTTCGCTCTTGTTACCCAGGCTGGAGTGCAATGGCACGATCTCGGCTCACCACAACCTCCGACTCCTGGGCTCAGGCAATTCTCCTGCCTCGGCCTCCTGAGTAGCTGGGATTACAGGCACGCGCCACCACGCCCAGCTAGTTTTTTTGTATTTTTAGTAGAGACGGGGTTTCACCATGTTGACCAGGATGGTCTCGATCTCTCGACCTCGTGATCCACCCGCCTCGGCCTCCCAAAGTGCTGGGATTACAGGCTTGAGCCACCGCGCCCGGCGAAAGTTCTTTTCTTTAAGGAGGTTGAATATTGGTCCCCACTCTCTTCTGGCTTGTAGGGTTTCTGCTGAGAGATCTGCTGTAAGTCTGATAGGTTTCCCTTTGTGGGTAACCTAACCTTTCTCTCTGGCTGCCCTTAGTATTTTCTCCTTTATTTCAACCCTGGTGAATCTGACGATTATGTGCCTTGGAGTTGCTCTTCTTGAGGAATATCTCTGTGGTGTTCTCTGTATTACCTGGAGTTGAATATTATCCTGCCTTACTAGGTTGGGAAAATTTTCCTGAATAATATCCTGAAGCGTATTTTCCAGCTTGGATTCATTCTCTTCGTCACATTCAGGTACACCTATCAAGCGTAGATTAGGTCTTTTCACATAGTCCCATATTTCTTGGAGACTTTGCTCATTCCTTTTTATCCTTTTTTCTCTAATCTTGTCTTCTCGTTTTATTTCATTGAGTTGGTCTTCGACCTCTGATATCCTTTCTTCTGCTTGATCAATTCGGCTGTTAAAACTTGTGCATACTTCACGAAGTTCTCGTATTGTGTTTTTCAGCTCCATCAATTCACTTATATTCCTCTCTAAATTGTGTATTCTTGTTAACATTTCGTCAAATCTTTTTTCAAAGTTCTTAGTTTCTTTGGATTGGGTTAAAACAAGTTCTTTTAATTCACAGAAGTTTCTCATTATCCCCATTTTGAAGCCTGCTTCTGTAATTGGAACACACTCGTTCTCCATCAAGCCTTGTTTCATTGCTGATGAGGAACTATGATACCCCGCTGAGGGAGAGGCGTTCTGATCTTGGGTATTCTCAGCCTTTTTTGGCTGTTTTCTTCCCTTCATTGTAGATTTATCCATCTGTGGTCTTTATAATTACCGTCTTTGTACTTGGGTTTCTGAGTGGACATCCAACTTATTGATTCTCAGCGCCGAAATCTGAGCAACCCACTGCGCCGACTAAATCAGCGGCGTTAAGATTGATGGTGTTTTTCTGACTCTGCACCAAGAACCGACGCTCCGAGGCGCCGGCAAAACCGCCTCGCCGGTCACAAGAGTCGCGCTGGCAACCCGTGGGGCTCCTCCGCTGGGAATCTCCTGGTGCGTGAGCAACAAGAATTCCTGTGAAGGTATGGCGTCCTCTCGTTCTTTACGCTTTCACTGGGAGCTACAGTCCCGAGCTGCTAGTGATCAGCCATCTTGGATCTCTCCAAGACTGTCTCAAAAAAAAAAAAAAAAAAAAAAAAAAAAAAAAAAAAAGTATCACATTCAGCGTGAGAACATAGGACTGACTTGTGACCCTGAGTCTCATTCTCTCCTCTGCCCCAGGCTGCCCTGCTTACAGTTCAGAAAGAGTGAGGAGACCACCAGCCTACCAGGACTCCTCTGTGATTTTGGGCAAAGGATTTCACCTGTTGGGCCTGTTTCCTGATCTGTAAGAGAATGCCGCTACTCGATAAGGGAATAGAGTTGTCTTGGGTGGGTGGGTGGGTGTGTTCTGGGGTACACGTGCAGGATGTGCAGGTTTGTTACATGGGTGAATGTGTGCCATGGTGCTTTGCTGCACAGATGAGCCCATCCCCTGGGTATTAAGCCCGGCATCTATCAGTTATTCCTCCTGAGGCTCTCCCTCCCCGCAGCCCTCTCCCCAGCAGGCCCCAGCGTGTGCGGTTTCCCCGACGTGTCCATGTGTTCTCATCGTTCATTCCTGCTTATTAGTGAGAACTTACGATATTTGGTTAATGTGTGTGTTTTTTTAGAGACGAGGTCTCGGCCAGGCACGGTGGCTCACGCCCGTAATCCCAACAATTTGGGAAGCTGAGGCGGGTGGATATGAGGTCTGGAGTTCAAGACCAGCCTGGCCAATATGGTGAAACCCCATCTCTACTTTAAAAAAAAATTAGCCGGATGTGTTGGCGGGCACCTGTAGTCCCAGCTAGTCAGGAGACTGAGGCAGAAGAATCGCTTGAACCCAGGAGGCCAAGGTTGCAGTGAGCCGAGATTGCACCATTGCACTCTAGCCTGGAGCCTGGGTGACGGGGGAAAAAAAAGACCTTTGCAAGCTGAGCCGCTCTGCCGAGTTGGGAAATCTTTGCCAAGTCGAGCAGAACTCATCAGGCAAAAGTACATTCATTCCTTTCTGTTCCAAGCCACAAATCCATATCTTTAGGGGAAGATACTTGCTCCTGTGCCTTTGACTCACAGAAACGAAAGAAAATGTCCTGATATCAGACATCTTCAGCCAGATTCTCCAGTCACCTGTCCATTGACTTCTAGGTGTCTCTGCCACCAGAGAGTGTGTCAGGTAGAGCCCCAGATCCCTTGCCACAAAAGGGCAGATTGGCCAGACGTGGAGGCCCACGCCTGTCATCTCAGCACTTTGGGAGGCCGAGGCGGGTGAATCACCTGAGGTCAGGAGTTCGAGACCAGCCTGGCCAACATGGTGAAACTCCATCTCTACTAAAAATACAAAAATTAAACCGGGCACGGTGGCTCCAGCCTGTAATCCCAGCACTTTGGGAGGCCGAGGCGGGTGGATCACGAGGTCAAGAGATCGGGACCATCCTGGTCAACATGGTGAAACCCCGTCTCTACTAAAAATACAAAAAATTAGCTGGGCATCGTGGCGCATGCCTGTAATCCCAGCTACTCAGGAGGCTGAGGCAGGAGAATTGCCTGAACCCAGGAGGTGGAGGTTGCAGTGAGCCAAGATCGCGCCATTGCACTCCAGCCTGGGTAACAAGAGTGAAACTCCGTCTCAAAAAAAAAAAAAATACAAAAATTAGCCAGTTGTGGTGGCATGTGTCTGTCATCCCAGCTACTAGAGGGGCTAAGGCAGGAGGATCGCTTGAACCCAGAAAGCGGATGTTGCAGTGAACCAATATTGCACCACTGCACTCCAGCCTGAGCAACAGAGTGAGACTCCATCTCAAAAACAGAAAAAATATATGTGTGTGTGTGTGTGTGTGTGTGTGTGTGTGTGTGTGTGTATAAAGAGAGAGAGAGACTGGAACCAGCAAAGTATCTGGCATTAAAGAGCCCTGGGGGCTGGGCGCAGTGGCTCTCGCCTGTAATCCCAGCACTCTGGGAGGACAAGGTGGGCGGATCACATGGTCAGGAGTTCGAGACCAGCCTGACCAACATAGTGAAATCCCGTTTCTACTAAAAATACAAAAATTAGCCGGGCGCGGTGGCTCAAGCCTGTAATCCCAGCACTTTGGGAGGCCGAGGTGGGTGGATCACGAGGTCAAGAGATCGAGACCATCCTGGTCAACATGGTGAAACTCCATCTCTACTAAAAATACAAAAAGTTAGCTGGGCATGGTGGCGCATGCCTGTAATCCCAGCTACTCAGGAGGCTGAGGCAGGAGAATTGCCTGAACCCAGGAGGCGGAGGTTGTGGTGAGCCGAGATCGCGCCATTGCACTCCAGCCTGGGTAACAGGAGCGAAACTCCGTCTCAAAAAAAAAAAAAAAAAATACAAAAATTAGCCAGGTGTGGTGGTGGGCGCCTGTAATCCCAGCTACTCAGGAGGCTGAGGCAGGAGAATCACTTGAACTTGGGAGGTGGAGGTTACGGTGGGCTGCACTCCAGCCTGGGCAACAGAGTGAGACTCTGTCTCAAAAAAAAAAAAAAAAAAAAAAAAAAGCTCTCAGGATGCAAGTCCTTACTCTTATTCACTCTACGATTCTGAGCAAGTTTCTGAGACCCTCTGCTCCCGCTCCTTGTTTGTGAAGTGGGAAGGCGAGCTCACTAAGCAGCCATATTTTATGTATGTCCACGTGGTATTTTATGTATGTCCACCTGGTGTTTTATGAACATCTATGTGTTTTATGTATGTCCACGTGGTATTTTGGGTAGGTCCACGTGGTGTTTTATGTACGTCCACGTGGTGTTTTATGTACGTCCACGTGGTGTTTCATGTACGTCCGCGTGGTGTTTTATGTAGGTCTACATGGTATTTTATGTATGCCTACTTGGTGTTTTATGTATGTCCATGTGGTATTTTATGTATATCTACATGGTGTTTTATGTATATCTACGTGGTGTTTTATGTCCACGTGATGTGTGCACACACGTGGCTGGACACATGTGTGGTAGTCAGAAAGAGGTCAGGTTCCCTGAGGAAGGGGTGGCCCTTTAGATGCCATGCTCATGGTCCACAGGGAAAAGCCGGGGTGCCAAGGGAGGGAGAGCAGTGTGGTCAGATGATGGGACGTGCGGGCTGAGAAGTGGCTGCCGGTGGGTACCAGGTTTTTTGTTCTAAAATTAGACAGAGGTGCTGGCTTCACAACTAACATGTTAAAGCCCAGCAATACTTTTTTTTTTTTTTTTTTTTTTTGAGATAGAGTCTCGCTCCGTTGTCCAGGCTGGATTGCAGTGGCGCAATCTTGGCTCGCTGCAGCCTCCGCCTCCCAGGTTCAAGCGATTCTCCTGCCTCAGCCTTGAGAGTAACTGGGATTACAGGTGTGCACCACCACCGGCTAATTTTTGTATTTTAGTAGAGATGGGGTTTCACCATGTTGGCCAGGCTAGCCTCGAACTCCTGACCTCAAGTGATCTGCCCACCTCCGCCTTCCAAAGTGCTGAGATTACAGGCATGAGCCACCCTGCCCAGCCCATTTTTTAAAAAAATAATTATTTATTTTTTAATTATTTATTCATTTATTTTTAAGACAGAGTCTTGCTCTGTTGCCCAGGCTGGAGTGCAGTGGCACAATCTCAGCTCGCTGCAACCTCTGCCTGCTGGGTTCAAGCAATCCTCCTGCCTCAGCCCCCTGAGTAGCTGGGATTACAGGCGTATACCACCACACGTGGCCAACTCTGGTATTTTGGATAAAGACAGGGTTTTGCCATGTTGGCCAGGCTAGTCTCCAACTCCTGACCTATGGTTATCCACTCACCTCAGCCTCTTAAAGTGCTAGTATTATAGGCATGAACCACCAAACCCAGCATTTTTAGATTTTCTTTTTCTTCTTTTTTTTTTTTTTTTTTTTTTTGAAACAGTCTTGCTCTGTTGCCCAGGTTGGAGTGCGGTGGTGCAGTCTCAGCTCATTGCAACCTCTGCCTCTCGGGTTCAAGCAATTGTCCTGCCTCAGCCTCCCAAGTAGCTGAGATTACAGGCACCTGCCACCACACGCAGCTAATATTTGTATTTTTAGTACAGACAGGGTTTCACCATGTTGCCCGGGCTGGTCTTGAACTCCTGACCTTGTGATCCACCTGCCTCAGCCTCCCAAAGTGCTGGGATTACAGGCGTGAGCCACCGTGCCCGGCCTTAGGCTTTTTTTTTTTTTTTTTTAAATGAAATAATAGAGAAAGTGGAGAGAAGAAAATGATAAAGAACATAAGACAATTTCCAATAACTGAAGATGAGTTTCCAGATTGTAAGAGTTCACTCAATGCCCGGAGCATCAGATTGCAAAGGATACATGCTGAGCTCATCACAGTGAAATAGAAACAAAACAACAGGGAAAAAGGGATGATCCTAAAAGCTTCCAGAGGAAAAAAGAATACGTACAAAAGATCAGAAATTTTAATTGGCATTGGACATTTTTTTTTTTTTTAGATGGAGTCTCACGTCTCACTCTGTCACATAGGCTGGAGTGCCAGTCGCACAATCTCAGCTCACTGCAGCCTCCGCCTCCTGTGTTCAAGCGATTCTCCTGCCTCAGCCTCCTGAGTAGCTGGGATTACAGGCACACACCGCCACCTTAAGCAATCCTCCCACTTCAGCCTCCCAAAATACTGGGATTGCGGACATGAGCCACTGTGTCCAGCCTGTACTTTAAAAGCAATACTGGAAGCAATTCCTTTAAAAATTTTAAAATTTGGCCAGGCACAGTGGCTCATGCCTGTAATCCCAGCACTGTGAAAGGTCAAGGGTGGATCACTTGAGGTCAGGAGTTCGAGACCAGCCTGGCCAACACGATAAAACACCATCTCTATTAAAAATACCAAAAAATGGCCGGGTGCGGTGGCTCACGCCTATAATCCCAGCACTTTGGGAGGCCAAGGCGGGTGGATCATGAGGTCAAGAGATCGAGACCATTCTGGTCAACATGGTGAAACCCCGTCTCTATTAAAAATACAAAAAAATTTAGCTGGGCATGGTGGCGCATGCCTGTAGTCCCAGCTACTCAGGAGGCTGAGGCAGGAGAATTGCCTGAACCCAGGAGGCGGAGGTTGCAGTGAGCCGAGATCGCGCCATTGCACTTCAGCCTGGGTAACAAGAGCGAAAGTCCGTCTCAAAAAAAAAAAAAAAATTAGCTAGGCATGGTGGTGCACCCCTGTAATACCAGCTCCTTGGGAGGCTGAAGCAGGAGAATCACTTGAAACTGGGAGGCAGAGGTTGCAGTGAGCTGAGATTGTGTCACTGCACTCCAGCCCAGGGGACAGAGCAAGACTCTGTCTCAAAAAAAAAAATCAAAATTCTATCTTAAATATTGAATCAAGAATATGAACTGAATAAAGACTTTGGATGTGGGCAGCCCATAATAATTCACCTCCTATTCTTTCCCAGGAAGTTACTAAGGACGTGGTTCAGCATAATGAGGGAATAACACAAGAACATTGAAGACACTGATCCCAAGAAACAGGCAACCAGTAAAGAAAATTATTTTAGGATAATAGAGAAAGGACATCTAGGGCCAGCACAGTCACAGGTGCAGAGAATAACCAACAAGAAGGAGGGGACAACTGCACAATACACTCAATTTTTCTCTTTTCTTTTTTCTTTGAGACAGTCTTGCTTTATTGCCAGGTGCCAGGCTGGAGTGCAGTGGCGCAATCTCGGCTCACCGCAATCTCCGCCTCCTGGGTTCAAGCAATTCTCCTGCCTCAGCCTCCCGAGTAGCTGGGATTACAGGCACACGCCACCACACCCAGCTAATTTTTGTATTTTTTTAGTAGAGACGGGGTTTCACCATGTTGGCCAGGCTGGTCTCAATCTCTTGACCTCGTGATCCGCCCACCTCAGCCTCCCAAAGTGCTGGGATTACAGGCATGAGCCACTGTACACGGCCTACTTTTTTTTTTTTTTTTTTTTTTTTTTTGAGACGGAGTCTCACTCTGTCGCCCAGGCTGGATTGCAGTGGCATGATCCCAGCTCACTGCAACCTCTGCCTCCCAGGTTCAAGCGATTCTCCTGCCTCAGCCTCCAGAGTAGCTGGGATTACAGGCACCTGCCACCACACCCAGCTAGTTTTTTTATATTTTTGTAGCGACGGGGTTTCACCATGTTGGCCCAACTGGCCTCAAACTCCCGACCTCAAGGGATCCACCTGCCTCAGCCTCCCACAGTGCTGGAATTACAGGTGTGAGCTGCTGCATCTAGCCAATACACTGAATTTTTGATCCCCAGATGAAAAGACACAAGACAAAACTAAGAAATAATGTCCTTTGCACCAGTTAGTTCTCCTTCATGATTTTCCAGTTTATGTGATTGTCTAGGACAGAATGACACATTTAAAATATGACTGTTGTTTTTAAAAGTTGGAAGGTATTAAAAGTAGATATTATGGTCTTGCATAAAGTAAAGCTTTCAAACCTCGGCATGCTCATGTCCGCATTTTTGAATGATATATGCTTCTGTTTCTTATTGTTTACTATTTATTATTTTTTTGAGACAGGGTCTCACTCTGCCACCCAGGCAGCTTGGAACTCCTGGCCTCAAGCAGTCCTCCCGCCTCAGCCTCCCAAGTGGCTGGGTTACAGGTGTACACCATCCATGCCTGGCTTTTTTTTTTTTTTCTTTTGAGGAGTTTTGCTCGTTGCCCAGGCTAGAGTGCAATGACACGATCTCAGCTCACTGCAACCTCCATCTCCTAGGTTCAAGTGATTTTCCTGCCTCAGCCTCCCGAGTAGCTGGGATTACAGGCATGTACCACCACGCTGGCTAATTTTGTGTTTTCAGTAGAGACGGGGCTTCTCCATGTTAGTGAGGCTGGTCTCAAACTTCCAACCTCAGGTGATCCGCCCTCCTCGCCCTCCCAAAGTGCTGGGATTACAGGCATGAACCACCTCACCTGGCCCATGCCTGGCTTTTTAACAAAGTTTTTGTAGAGATGAGGTCTCACTAGGCTGCCCCGGCTGATCTCGAATTCCTGACCTCAAGCAGTCCTCCTGCCTCAGCCTCCCAAAGGGCTAGGATTACAAGCATGAGCCACCATGCCCGGCCCACCTCTGTTTTTTTAAACTGGGACTATCACCATTTCCTGTACACTATGGCTCCCATGTGGAGAGAGATTAAAAAATGATTTCTGCAAAGCACTTTGTATTCCTTGGGGAATAGAGATTATCATTATACATTACGTTATCTGGTTGAAGATGCATGATTTCCAGAACCAGAAATGCCAGACGTAGTTGGCATCTCATTTCATGATTCAGAGTCAAGCAGAGTGAAATCTAGGCTATTATCTCAAGGGTCAAATACTTAGAAGCAAAATATAAGCTCCAAATAATATATAACGCTTTTCAAATGATAAATCATTGATGTGCTTCTGCCCTGCTCCATGAACCAAATTCAGTCACATTTTTTTCAAGAATAGTTGTATACTAGCTACATATTGAAAGGTTAGGAATAGATTATAAATATTAAAAATACTAGTTCTTTTCAATAAATGGATGTCAAAGTCTATATTCAGTTGTTTGCATAGTTTTAAAATGTATCTCTAAAACGAAAAGGTAAATTTTTATATATGAAATATGCAAAAGTAGTTGTTTGACACAATTTTTATATTATACACAAGAAAACTAGGTTTACACTAAGTAAAATTTTTCTTGCAGTACCTGTCATATTTTGAAACAAAGGAAAATGGTGGAATAAAAGACCTTCTAAGCCGGGCGCGGTGGCTCAAGCCTGTAATCCCAGCACTTTGGGAGGCCGAGGCGGGTGGATCACAAGGTCGAAAGTTCGAGACCATCCTGGTCAACATGGTGAAACCCCGTCTCTACTAAAAATACAAAAAACTAGCTGGGCGTGGTGGCGCGTGCCTGTAATCCCAGCTACTCAGGAGGCTGAGGCAGGAGAATTGCC
This sequence comes from Saimiri boliviensis, assembly GCF_048565385.1. NCBI lineage: Eukaryota > Metazoa > Chordata > Mammalia > Primates > Cebidae > Saimiri > Saimiri boliviensis. The sequence continues at coordinate 21,394,945 of NC_133465.1, forward strand.
TGAACCCAGGAGGCGGAGGTTGCGGTGAGCCGAGATCGCGCCATTGCACTCCAGTCTGGGTAACAAGAGCGAAACTCCAACTCAAAAAAAAAAACTTTTACTTAATTTTTTACATCTAGAAACTTTTCAGCCATTTATGTATAGAGAATGTCTAGCTATTTGAAAGCATCTGGAGAAAATTATAGACTCTGAAATAAATTTAATTCATTCACATACAGTATGTATAATTTCTATCTTACAGCCAGCCAGGTGCGGTGGCTCACGCCTATAATCCCAGCATGTTGGGAGGCTGAGGTGGGTCAATCACTTAAGGTCAGGAGTTCAAGACAAGCCTGGCCAACATGGCGAAACCCCATATCTACTAAAAATACAAAAATTACCCGGGCATGGTGATGCATACCTGTAATCCCCGCTACTCCAGAGGCTGAGGCAGGAGAATCGATTGAACCTAGGAGGCAGAGTTGCAGTGATGAGAGATCGCATCACTACACTCCAGCCAGGGCGACAGAGTGAGACTCCGTCTAAATAAATAAATAAATAATTCATATCTTACTTTTCTTCCCTTAAATCTATTATTTTTACAGAGATATCTGATAAAGTCAGAACCGTTTTAATGACAGCTTAAACAAAACTTTCTTCTTTAATCTTGACAGCTCAAAGCTGTCACCACCATCTATTCAGAACTTAGGAATTACAACTAACTTGTTGAAACAGGATAGGGAAATATATTTCCGATGTCTTTAAGTAGTAATTATTTACACCTAAAAATTTCTTCCTTTTGGGGAAGGATCGTTCTGGAGGTTGGGTGAGCCGAGATCACGCCATTGTACTCCAGTCTGGGCAAGAAAAGCAAAACTCCATCTCAAAAAAAAAAAAAAAGAAAGAAAATGAAGTTTCCAAGAAATTAAAGCAAAGCACCTAAAGAACAGAGATCTAACAAATAACACAGGTTTATTTGGGAAAGGAAACAGGTTTCTTTGGAAACCAAACAAATCTCAGCTGACTAAACTTTAGAACTCAAGAATCAGAATCAAGATGTCAAATGCACCTTTGATCTGTAAATTGTTTCCTTTATGCAGCACTCAGTGGAAACAAACAGGCAAAGACATTTGAGGGAGAATTGAAGAGGTGAAGTGAGGCAAAGGGCCAGCTTTACAGCAAAAGTGAACAAACCAACCTCCAGACATCTGTGTCCATTTGGCAGAGTAAGGTACAGCAGGCACTCAGATAAACATTTGCATGTTTTTTTCCAACTACTCATTTCCAAAGGAATGTCTGAGTTCATTCTACAAAGCAGTAAGTCGATGTTTCATGATAAAGTAGCAGACCAGGTCACCTAAGCTATTGCATGTATCAGGGAACAAATGAGCTTAAACACCTTATATAAACCCTGTTATTAAAAATTTCAGGCTGGGGCCGGGTGCGGTGGCTCAAGCCTGTAATCCCAGCACTTTGGGAGGCCGAGGCGGGTGGATCACGAGGTCAAGAGATCGAGACCATCCTTGTCAACATGGTGAAACCCCGTCTCTACTAAAAATACAAAACATTAGCTGGGCATGGTGGCACGTGCCTGTTATCCCTGCTACTCAGGAGGCTGAGGCAGGAGAATTGCCTGAACCCGGGAGGCGGAGGTTGCAGTGAGCCGAGATCGCGCCATTGCACTCCAGCCTGGGTAACAAGAGCGAAACTCTGTCTCAAAAAAAAAAAAAAAAAAAAAAAAAAAAATTTCAGGCTGGGCACAGTGGCTCATGTCTGTAATCTCAGCTCTTTGGGAGGCAGAGGTGAGCAGATCACCTGAGATCAGGAGTTCGAGACCAGCCTGGCCAACATGGCAAAACCCTATCTCTACTAAAAATACAAAAATTAGTCGGGCGTGGTGGCATATGCCTGCCATCCCAGCTACTCAGGGGACTGAGGCAGGAGAATCGCTTGAACCCAGGAGGCAGAGGTTGCAGTGAGCTGAGATCACGTCACTGCACTCAAGCCTGGGCAACAGAGCCAGACTAAATCTCAAAAAAAAAAAAAATTCAAAAATTACAAAGATGATGGGGAAAGTGAGGCTATGTGACTGTTTAAATGCTGAATGTACCACTTACTAGTTATTTGACACAAGGCAAGTTTCTCTGTGCTCCAGGTTTCTCATCTGGAAACCGGCAAGGATAATAAAACCTACTTGTTCCAGTAAAGGGGTGTGTGGGGACAGGGACTGACTGGATCAGTGCCCAGCACAGAGTAAGTGCTAAGTACTTTTTGCTACTACAGTAGTTCCTCAATAACTTCAGACTCTAAATCTAAGCATTTGATATATATTTCCAGATAAACTCACTATTCTGATGAAATATATGATTATTCAGTATGCACTTCATTTATTTATTTAGACGGAGTCTCGCTCTGTCGCCCAGGCTGGAGTACAGTGGCAAGATCTCTGCTTTTGCTGCATCCTCCACCTCCTGGGTTCAAGCTGTTCTCCTGCCTCAGCCTCCCGAGTAGCGTGCACCACCACGTCCAGCTAATTTTTGTAATTTTACTAGAGATGAGGTTTCACCATGTTGGCCAGGCTGGTCTCCAATTCCTGACCTCAGGTGATCTACCCACCTCAGCCTCCCAAAGTGCTGGGATTACAGGCGTGAGCCACCGTGCCTGGCCCAATTTTTTTTCGTTTTTTTTGTTTGTTTTGTTTTGTTTGTTTGCTTTGTTTTGTTTTTTAAAGACAGGGTTTCACCATGTTGGCCAGGCTGGTCTTGAACTCCTGACCTCAGGTGATCCGCCCACCTTGGCCTCCCAAGGTGCTGGGATTACAGGCGTGGGGCACTGCACCCAGGCACTAGAAGAGTTTTAATACACAATGTGTTATGAAGTAATGAAATAAATAATAGTCGTGTACAGAATAACTCTGGGACGCTCTTTCCAGCATGGAATCATCTTTTCAAAGTAAACTGCTGCATTTCTACTGCTTCTTCTTGAGGCAATAAATAGAAAAACGGGGATGCCATCTCATCTTATTTTATGCTGCTAGAAGATGCTATCCTTTAAATGATTATGTTCCCCAAAAATATATTAATTTAACTTTGGATGCAAAAGACTTTTTACGGCGGTCTTTATCAAACACAGACAGCAGCACCGAATCTGTGAATACTGCAAACCAGCCATGCCCTGGAAGAGACTGCCCCCTTGTGCAAATCAATAACATCCAACAAACTCAGAAACACGAAGAGCTGCCTCCAATGCTGGGAGCACCCGGCTTCTAGAAAGGTCTTGATCCTTCTACGTTCTGATTTCAACAGCTTTTATTTACTTATTTATTTTTGAGACAGAGTCTCACTCTGTCTTCCAGCCTAGACAGAAGTGGCGCGATCTCTGCTCACCGCAACCTCCGCCTCCCGGATTCAAGCTAGTCTCCTGTCTCAGCCTCCCAGGTAGCTGGGATTACAGTCATGCGTCACCATGCCCGGCCAACTTTTTGCATTTTTAGTAGAAACGGGGTTTCACCATGTTGGTCAGGCTGATCTTGAACTCCTGACCTCAGGTGATCCTCCTGCCTAGACCTCCCAAAGTGCTGGATTATAGTTGTGAGCACCGCACCCAGGCTATTTATTTATTCAGATGTAGTCTCACTCTGTCCGCTAGGCTGAAGTGCAGTGGTAAGATCTTGGCTCACTGCAACCTCAGTTTCCCAGGTTTAAGCAATTTTCCTGCCGCAGCTTCCTCTGGAACTACAGGCACATGCCACCATGCCCAGCTAATTTTATCTTTTTTTTTTTTTTTGAGACGGAGTCTCGCTCTTTTTACCCAGGCTGGAGTGCAATGGCGCGATCTCGGCTCACTGCAACCTCCGCCTCCTGGGTTCAGGCAATTCTCCTGCCTCAGCCTCCTGAGTAGCTGGGATTACAGACACGTGCCACCATGCCCAGCTAATTTTTTGTATTTTTAGTAGAGACGGGGTTTCACCATGTTGACCAGGATGGTCTCGATCTCTTGACCTCGTGATCCACCCACCTCGGCCTCCCAAAGTGCTGGGATTACAGGCTTGAGCCACCATGCCCGGCCTATCTTTTTAATAGACATGGGGTTTCCCCATGTTAGCCAGGCTGGTCTTGAACTCCTGACCTCAGGTGATCCACTCCCCTCAGCCTCCCAAAAAGTGCTGGATTTCAGATGTGATCCACTGCACCCAGCATTTTTTTTTTTTTTTTTGAGACGGAGTTTCACTCTTGTTACCCAGGCTGGAGTGCAATGGCGCGATCTCGGCTCACTGCAACCTTCGCCTCCTGGGTTCAGGCAATTCTCCTGCCTCAGCCTCCTGAGTAGCTGGGATTACAGGCACGAGCCACCATGCCCAGCTAATTTTTTGTATTTTTAGTAGAGACGGGGTTTCACCATGTTGACCAGGATGGTCTCGATCTCTCGACCTCGTGATCCACCCGCCTCGGCCTCCCAAAGTGCTGGGATTACAGGCTTGAGCCACCGCGCCCGGCCGCATTTTTTTTTTTTTTAATTTTTAGTACAGATGGGGTTTCACTATATTGCTCAGGCTGGTCTTGAACTCCTGACCTCAGGTGATCCACCGGCCTCGGCCTCCCAAAGCGCTGGAACTACAGGCATGAGCCACCGTGGGTAGCCTTGCGATTCCTTTTCTAATAAAAAGAGTCATTGGAGAATAAAATGAATTCGCATGGATAAAGTACTTACTATAAAAACCTCATAGAACATTTGTTACACAAGTAAAAGAATTAATAAATATTTTTAAAAAACACACACACACAATACACACACATTCAACCACACCTACTTTCAAGCGGGGTCACGTTCTTTCAAAAATCATTCAGTTCTTCCATTGTTTAGACCCACTTGGACATGACGCAGGACAAAAGAGAAAATTTTAAAACATTTTTGGCAGAGAATACAAAATCAGATTCAGTGAGAGACCCTAGTGATACTGAAAATACATAAACTGAGCCTCTTCACAGTTTTGAGTGAACAATCGGAACGCAGAGTCCTTTTCATTTTCCTCTAAAAATGTTGCCTACTGGCTGGCACCACTAGCGGCTCATGCCTGTCATCCCAGCACTTTGGGAGGCCAAGGTGGGTGGATTGCCTGAGCTCAGGAATTCAAGACCAGCCTGGCCAACATGGCAAAACCCCATCTCTACTAAAAATACAAAAATTAGCTGGGTGTGGTGGTACATGCCTTTAATCCCAGCTACTCAGGAGGCTGAGGCAGGAGAATCACTTGAGCCTGGGAGGCGGAGGTTGCAGTGAGCCGAGATCACACCACTGCTCTCCGGCCCGGACAATAAGAGCGAGACTCTGTCTCAAAAAAAAAAAAAAAAATGGTGTCTATTATAAATAGATAAATATTAATGTATCTCTATTTTGGACCTAACAATTTACTATGTTTTTCAATAATTCAACATTCTGAAATAAACAAACAAAAGATCTTTTCTTTTGTTAGTCCTGATATCTTCATTTTCTCAAAGAGGAAGTAAAACAGGACGGGTTTAGTATCTGGCACACGAGGCGGGAGAGCTGCTGAAACGGAACGCTCTTCTTCACAATAGTACACGCAGTCCACCAACCAGAGCCTAAAGAACACTGAAATCAAGAGAACAGTTTTTTGTTGTTGTTGTTGTTGTTGTTGTTTTGAGTCAAGGTCTCACTTTGTCACCCAGGCTGGAATGCATTGGTACATTCACGGCGCACAGCAGCCTTCTAACCTCCCAGGTTCAAGTGATCCTCCTGCCTCAGCCTCCCAAGTCGCTGGGACTACAGGCACCCACCACCATACCTGGCTAGTCTTTTGTAATTTTTGTAGAGACAGGCTGTCTCCATGTTGCCCAGGCTGGTCTTGAACTCCTGAACTCAAGCGATCCACCTGCCTCAGCCTCCCAAAGTGCTGGGATTACAGGTGTGAGCCACCGTGCCTGGCCCAAAATATTTAAAATTCAAGTTAGCTGCACAAATACCACAGTAAGACGAAAGAGGGTCATGCTGATAAAGCTGAAATACTGGCTGAGGAGCAGTGGCATGTGCAAAGCACAGCAGAAAACACCCCACAGAAAGCAGAACAGCCTGAGCAAGAACACGCTGGACTCGGAAGACCGATGGCTGGACTGAAACCTACACTCCATCACTTCACCTTAGACAAGCGTCTCAACACCTAGCATTGTAAAGTAAGACTGGTCATTTCGTTCTTTTTTTTGGGAGACGGAGTCTCGCTCCGTCGCCTACGTTGGAGGGCAGTGGTGTGATCTCAGCTCACTGCAACCTCCGCCTCCTGGATTCAAGCCATTCTCCTGCCTCAGCCTCCCGAGTAGCTGGGATTACAGGTGCCCGCCACCACACCTGGCTAATTCTTGTATTTTTAGTACAGACAGGGTTTCACCATGTTGGCCAGGATGGTCTCAAACTCCTGATCTCGTGATCCACCTGCCTCGGCCTCCCGAAGTGCTGGGGTTACAGGTGTGAGCCACCACGCCCGGCCAAAACTGATAATTTCTATCTTAACCAAAAGATAATTATGAAGTGAAAAAATACTGTGTAAGTACTAAATATCTGTATCTATCTTTGTATATGTTGGGTATTACTATGCCTCGTCTCACTAAGCCTGTATTATACTAACCTGAACATCTGCCTGACCTCCCTCTAGCACCGACATGATAAACTCCTACAGGCCCAAGCTGGTCTGTTTGAGGCAGGAAACCAGGGTCTGGAGTCAGGGACCGTGAGGCTGACTCACACTGCAGCTATGACGGGAAGCAGCCTCTCCATGGGCTGCAGGCCGAGTAAATGACTTTGTAACTTGACCACCTGGTCTCCTTTGACACAGGGCATTCCCCAAGTACAGCGTATTTAAACTCACGGAAACTCTGACACTGGGCCTCTGAGTCCCCGTGCTGAGCCTGCTCCCACACTGTGGAGTGTGATTCATTTCCAACGCACCCCTCATTACTTCCTTGCTTTCTTGGTTCATTTTGTTCAATTCTTTATTCGAGACGCCAAGAATAGCCAGGTGCGGTGGCTCACGCCTGTCATTCCAGCACTTTGGGAGGCTGGAGTGGGTGGATCACCTGAGGTCAGGAGTTCTAGACCAGCCTGGCCAATATGGTGAAACCCCGTCTCTACTAAAAATACAAAATTTAGCCGGGTGCGGTGGCAGGGCCTGTAATCCCAGCTACTTGGGAGGCTGACGCAGGAGAATCACTTGAACCCAGGAGGCGGAGAATGCAGTGAGCCGAGATTGAGTCACTGCACTCCAGTCTGGGCGACAGAGCGAGACTCCGTCTCTCAACAAACAAGCAAACAGAAAAAGGATCAGGCAGGCGCAGAGGCTCACGCCTGTAATCCCAACATTTTCACAGGCTGAGACGGAAGAATCCCTTGAGCCCAGGAGTTTGAGACCAACCTGGGCAACACCTGGAGATCCCAACTCTAAAAAAAGAAAAGGAAAGAAAAGAGAGAAAGAAAGGAAGGAGGAAAGAAAGAAAGAGAGAAAGAAGGAAGGAAGGAACGAAGGAAGGAAAGAGAAAGAAAGGAGGAAAGAAAAAGAGAGAGAAAGGAAAGAAAGTAAGAAAGAAGAAACAGAAAGAAGAAGAAAGGAAGGAAGGAGGAAAGAAAGAAAGAACAGCCGGGCACGGTGGCTCAAGCCTGTAATCCCAGCACTTTGGGAGGCCGAGGCGGGTGGATCACGAGGTCAAGAGATCGAGACCATCCGGGTCAACATGGTGAAACCCCGTCTCTACTAAAAATACAAGAAGTTAGCTGGGCATGGTGGCGCGTGCCTGTAATTCCAGCTACTCAGGAGGTTGAGGCAGGAGAATTGCCTGAACCCAGGAGGCGGAGGTTGCGGTGAGCCGAGATCGCGCCATTGCACTCCAGCCTGGGTAACAAGAGCGAAACTCTGTCTCAAAAAAAAAAAAAAAAAAAAAAAGAAAGAAAGAACAGAAAAATCAGCAGGGCATGGTGGCTCACATCTGTAGTCCCAGCTGCTTGGGAGGCTAAGATGGATGGATCACTTGAGCCCAGGAAGTCAAGGCTGAAGTGAGTCACTATTGTGCCACTGCACTCCAGCCTGGGTGACAAAGTGAGACCTGATCTCAAACAAATACATAAGGCTGGGCGCAGTGGGGGTGGTGGCTCATGCCTGTGATCCCAGCACTTTGGGAGGCGGAGGCCGGGGATCACCTGAGGTCAGGAGTTCAAGACTAGCCTGGCCAACATGGTGAAACCCTGTCTCCACTAAAAATACAAAAATTAGCTAGGTGTGGTGACAGGCACCAGTAATCCCAGCTACTTGGAAGCCTGAGGCAGAGACCTGCTTGAACCCAGGAGGTAGAGGTTGCAGTGAGCCAAGATCACGCCACTGCACTCGAGCCTGGGCAAGACAGACTCCATCTCAAATAAATAAATAAAGTATCAATGATCTGTGGGACAACTTTAGACTTCCTAATACACAGGTTTTTTATTCTCTGAAGAGGAGGTTCAGAAGGAGAGAAAAATAATTTTCCTGAATATGACCAAAACATCCAAATTTGATATAAACTATAAAATCATCAATCGAAAGAGCTAAACAAACCCCAAGCATAAGAAGCATGAAACTATCTTTGCAATACTGAAAGAAAAAAGCCTGTCAACCTAGAATTCTATCTCCAACAAAAATACTATTCAAAAATAAAGGTAACATTAAAAATGTCACAGACATACAGAAATGGAAAGAATTCATTATGAACAGACCTACACTAAAACAAAAGTTAAAAGGAAGTTATTGTCAGGTGCAGTGACTCACACCTGTAATTTCAACACTTTGGAAGGCCAAGGCAGGTAGATGGCCTGAGGTCAGGAGTTTGAGACCAGCCTGGCCAACATGGTGAAACTCTGTCTCTACTAAAAACACAAAAATTAGCTAGGCGTGTTGGTGCACAACTTTAATCCTAAATGCTCAGGAGACTGAGGCAGGAGAATCACTTGAACACGGGAGCAGAGGTTGCAGTGAGCTGGATTCCATCTCAAAAAAAAAAAAAGGAAGTCATTTAGGAAGAAGGAAAATGGTACCAGAGAGAAATTTGTATTAACACAGAAGAATGTAAAACACAATGTGGATTGGGAGGCTGAGCAGGAAGGATCACTTAAGTCCAGGAGTTCAAGACTAGTCTGGGCAACACAACAAGACCCTATCTCTATAGAAAGAAATAAATGGGCCGGGCACGGTGGTTTGCACCTGTAATCCCAGCACTTTGGGAGGCTAAGGCAGGCAGATCATGAGGTCAGGAGTTCGATACCAGCTGATCAAATGGTGAAACTCCATATCTACTAAAAATACAAAAAAAAGTAGCTGGGCATGGTGGCGCATACCTGTAATCCCAGCTACTTGGGAGGCTGAGACAGGAGAATCACTTGAACCCAGGAGGCAGAGGTTGCGGTGAGCCGAGATCACGCCACTGCACTCCAGCCTGGGCAACAAGAGCAAGACTCCATCGCAAAAAAAGAAAAAATGAACAAACCACAATGTGTAAGACTGTTTTACATTTTATATAATTTCATTAAAAGATAATTTACTGGCCGGGCGCGGTGGCTCAAGCCTGTAATCCTAGCACTTTGGGAGGCTGAGGTGAGTGGATCACCTGAGGTCAGGAGTTCAAGACCAGCCTGGCCAACATGGTGAAACCCCATCTTTAAAAAAAAAAAAGATAATTTACTGTTTAAAAAAATATAATATCAGTCTATTGTGGAATTTATAACATATGTGAAAGTAAAATGTGTGACAGCCAGGCACAGTGGCCCACACTTGTAATCCTTGCACTTTGGGAGGCCGAGGGCACTGATCATTTGAGCCCAGGAGTTCGAGACCAGCATGTGCCTGTAATCCTAGCTACTTGAGAGTCTGAGGCAGGAGAATTGCTGGAACCCGGGAGGCAGAAGTTGCAGTGAGCCGAGATCACCCCATTGCATTCCAGCCTGGGTGACAAAGCAAGACTCTATCTCAAAAAAGAAAGAAAAAAAGAAAGAGAGGGAGGGAGGGAGGAAAAGGAAGAGCAAATGAAATGCAGTCAGCAGAAAAAAGAAAATGCAGATTGTTGTGGAAACCAAAGAAAAAAAAATAGAGAAAATCAATGATGTCAAAACCTAGTTCAAAAACATGAATACAACTGATTAACTTCTAACAAGGCTGCAAATGACAAAAAGGAAGAAACGAATTACTAATACCAGGAATGAGAGCGGTGGTACTACAGGTTCTGCAAACAGCAAACAGGTAACAGGAGAATATTGCTAACAACTTGATGACCAGCAAGCCAACGACTTAGACGAAATAAGTGAATTCCCTGACAGACGCAGAGTATCAAAGCTCACTCAAAAAGAAATGGATAGCCTGCCTAGCTCTGTATCTATTAAAGGAATTGAAATTGTAGTTTAAAACCTTTCCACAAAGAAAACTCCAGGCCAGGCGCGGTGGCTCAAGCCTGTAATCCCAGCACTTTGGGAGGCCGAGGCGGGTGGATCACGAGGTCGAGAGATCGAGACCATCCTGGTCAACATGGTGAAACCCCCGTCTCTACTAAAAATACAAAAAATTAGCTGAGCATGGTGGCACATGCCTGTAATCCCAGCTACTCAGGAGGCTGAGGCAGGAGAATTGCCTGAACCCAGGAGGCGGAGGTTGCGGTGAGCCGAGATCGTGCCATTGCACTCCAGCCTGGGTAACAAGAGTGAAACTCCGTCTCAAAAAAAAAAAAAAAAAAAAAAAACTCCAGATTCAAATATACCCCCCAGTGTAATATATACATATATGTACAGAGAGAGAGAGAGAGACATGGCGCCTCACTCTGTCTCCCAGGCTGGAGTGCAGTGGCGCGATCTCGGCTCACAGCAACCTCTGCCTCCCTGGCTCAGGCGATTCTCTTGCCTCAGTCTCCCTCGTAGCTGGAGAGACTACAGGTGCACACCACCATACCCAGCTAATTTTTGCAATCATTCACATTAACATCAAACAATATGAAATACTTAGGGGAAAATGTGACACAATATTGGACAGTACAAACATTAAAGAAGGCTCAGACAATTGGAAAGATAGACATTGCTCCTGTGTCAGAAGACTCCCTGGTATTAGTTGAACAGACACTTCACCAAAGATAGAGATGGCATATAGGACATAGCAAGATGTCAGTATCATTTCCTAGTCAGTAGGAAAACACGTATTAAAAGTGCCAGATACCACTGTAAACCTATTGGACTGGCAAAAACGTACATGACTGACTCTCCCGGGTGCTGGAGACGACGGAGGACACACTGCTGGCGGAAATGTAAAATGGTGCCACTCTGTAAAACCATTTGATAGTTTCTAAAAAAGTTAAATATACACCTATCATGCCATCCAACCATTCCACTACTTATCCACCAAAAAAAAGGGAATATATGCCCATATAAAGAGTTACACATGGCCGGGCACGGTGGCTCACACCTGTAATCCCAGCACTTTGGGAGACCAAGGCGGGCAGATCACAAGGTCAGGAGATCAAGACCATCCCGGCCAACATGGTGAAACCCCGTCTCTACTGAAAATACACACACAAAAAAAAAAAAATTAGCTGGGCAGGGTGGCACGCACCTGTAGTCCCAGCTACTAGGGAGGCTGAGGCAGGAGAATTCCTCGAACCCAGGAGGTGGAGATTGCAGTGAGCCGAGATCGTGTCACTGCATTCCAGCCTGGGCAACAGTGCAAGACTCTGTCTCAAAAAATGAAAAACGACTTATACACAAATATTTATAGGAGCTTTATTTGTCATGGACAAAAATTGGAAACACTCAAATGTTCATCAAATAGGTGAATAAATTGAGGTATATATACAATGGAATACGTCTAAGCAATAAAAGGAATGAACCATTGATACGCACAGCATGGATCAATCACAAAACAGTTACACTGACTTAAAAGAAGCCACACGTGACCCTCCCCAAAAACTAAACAGTAAATACAATACAATCACATGCATATAAAAGGTTAGAAAATGCAAATGAATGTGAAATAACAGAACACACATTCGTGGTTGCTTGGGATGGAGGGAGGAGAGAACAGATGTACAGGAGGGAAGAAATTGCAAAGTATGACAGGGAAACTCTTGAGGGTGAAGGATATATTCACTGTCTTGATTATAATGCTGCTTTCACAGGTGTATACAGAGGCAGTTTAGATAGATGCACTTTACATGTCAATTATAACTCCATAGTTGTTTTGTTTTGTTTTGTTTTTGAGATGGAGCCTTGCTCTGTCACCAGGCTGGAGTGCAGTGGCGCAATCTTGGCTCACTGCAACCTCTGCCACCCAGGTTCAAGCAATTCTTCCACCTCAGCCTCCCGAGTAACAGGGACCACAGGCGCGCACCACCACCACACCCGGCTAATTTTTGTATTTTCAGTAGAGACAGGGTTTCACGATGTTGGCCAGGATGGTCTCAATCTCTTGACCTCATGATCCACCCGCCTCGGCCTCCCAAAGTGCTGGGATTACAGGCATAAGCCACCACACCCAGCCAATAGTTTCTTTTAAAAAAAAAAAGTCTTAAGTATACCCCTCAGAATTTTTTCTTTAAATAGAGATAGGGTTTCACCATGTTGTCCAGGATGGTCTCAATCTCTTGACCTCGTGATCTGCTTGCCCTGACCTCCCAAAGTGCTAGGATTACAGGCGTGAGCCACAATGCCCAGTGCCCCACTCAGAAATTTTCTTTTTTTGGTGGGGGAGGGATGCAGTTTCACTCTTGTTACCCAGGCTGGAGTGCAGTGGTGTGATCTCGGCTCACCGCAACCTCTGCCTCCTGGGTTCAAGCAATTCTCCTGCCTCAGCTTCCCGAGTAGCTGGGACTACAGGCACGCGCCACCATGCCAAGCTAATTTTTGTAATTTTAGTAGAGCAGGGTTTCACCATGTTAGCCAGGATGGTCTCGATCGCCTGACCTTGTGATCCACCCACCTCAGCCTCCCAAAGTGCTGGGATTATAGACATGAGCCACCACGCGCAGCAGAAATTTTCTAAGGATGTAGAAATACAAATATAAATGTTGTTTTACACGCATTACATTTTGCATGTTCTGTATCTTACCTTTCCTCATTTAACATTCGGTGCAAATGTCTTTTTTTGAGATGGAGTCTCGGTCTGTTACCCAGGCTGGAGTGCAGTGACGCGATCGCGGCTCACTGCAACCTCTGCCTCCTGGGTTCAACCAATTCTCCTGCCTCAGCCTCTCAAGTATCTGAAATTATAGGCATGCGCCACCACTCCCAGCTAATTTTTTGTATTTTTAGTAGAGACGGGTTTCTCCGTGTTGCCCACGCTGGTCTCAAACTCCTGGCCTTGTGATCCTTGGCCTCTCAAAGTCCTGGGATTACAGGCATGAGCCACCGCACTCGGCCAGGTGTATGCATTTAGAACCTGTATTGTTAGGCTGGCCACAGGGACTCACACTTGTAATCTCAGCACTTTGGGAGGCCAAGGCAGGCGGATCATTTGAGGCCAGGAGTTCAAGACCAGCCTGGCTAAGATGACAAAACCCCACCTCTACTAAAAATACAAACATTAGGCCAGGCATGGTAGCTCATGCCTGTAATCCTAGCACTTTGGGAGGCTAAGGCTGGTGGATCACGAGGTCAGGAGTTCAAGACCAGCCTGACCAACATGGTAAAACCCCGTCTCTATTAAAAATGCAAAAATTAGCCAGGGGTGGTGGCACATGCTTGTAATCCAAGTTACTCAGGAGGCTGAGGCAGGAGAATCGCTTAAACCCGGGAGGCAGAGGTTGCAGTGAGCAGAGATTGTGCCATTGCACTCCAGCCTGGCCAACAGAGCAAGATTCTGTCTACGAAAATATACATATACATATATTCAAATAATTTTAAAAACCTGACTCAGAATCTACATCATACTGTTAGAATAATTGATGAATTTTGCCGGGCGCAGTGGCTCAAGCCTGTAATCCCAGCACTTTGGGAGGCCCAGGCGGGTGGATCACGAGGAAGGGATCGAGACCATCCTGGTCAACATAGTGAAACCCCGTCTCTACTAAAAATACAAAAAATTAGCTGGGCATGGTGGCACATGCCTGTAATCCCAGCTACTCAGGAGGCTGAGGCAGGAGAATTGCCTGAACCCAGGAGGCAGAGGTTGCAGTGAGCCGAGATCGCGCCATTGCACTCCAGCCTGGGTAACAAGAGTGAAACTCCGTCTCAAAAAAAAAAAAAAAAAAAAGAATAATTGATGAATTTTAAGGTTGCTGAATATAAAGTCAGTATACAATAATCAATATTTCTATAAGTGGCAATATTTGGATATTAGAAGTTGTTAAATCCTGTTTTAAATATATTAAAAAATCAAATACTTAGAAACAAAATCCAACAAGAGGTAGCAGACTTCTATACAGAAAACCACAGAAAAGAATTTTATTTTATTTTATTTATTTTTTTAAGATGGGGTTTCGGCCGGGTGCGGTGGCTGAAGCCTGTAATTCCAGCACTTTGGGAGGCCGAGGCAGGTGGATCACAAGGTCAAGAGAACAAGGCCATCGTGGTCAACACGGTGAAACCCCGTCTCTACTAAAAATACACAAAAATAAGCTGGGCATGATGGCGCGTGCCTGTAATCCCAGCTACTCAGGAGGCTGAGGCAGGAGAATTGCCTGAACCCAGGAGGCGGAGGTTGCAGCGAGCCGAGATCTCACCATTGCAGTCCAGCCTGGGTAACAAGAGCGAAACTCTGTCTCAAAAAAAAAAAAAAGGATGGGGTTTCACCATGATGGCCAGGCTGGACTTGAACTCCTGACCTCAGGTGATCCACCCACCTCGGCCTCCCAAAGTGCTAGGATTACAGGCATGAGCCACCATGCCCAGCCAAGAATTTTAAAATATTAAAGACAGAAATGAATGGAGGGCTGTATTATGTTCATAGATTAAAGGACATAATTAAGTGAAGATGTTAATTGCCCCCCAAATCCATTTTATAGATTCAATAAAATCATGAGTAAAATTCCAGCAGGTTTCTGTTGCTGCTGTTCTGTGACTGAAATTGACGAAGTGATTCTTAAATGTAGGTGAAAATGCAAAAACCAATACAATCTTGAAGGCAACA
Organism: Saimiri boliviensis; assembly: GCF_048565385.1. Classification (NCBI taxonomy): domain Eukaryota; kingdom Metazoa; phylum Chordata; class Mammalia; order Primates; family Cebidae; genus Saimiri; species Saimiri boliviensis. The sequence continues at coordinate 21,410,054 of NC_133465.1, forward strand.
AACCTGGAGGACTCACATGACCAAATATCTAATTATTGTGAATCTAGTGTGGCACTGGTGTTAGGACACACAGACTCATGAGGAGACACACAGAGGTAGGCCAATTGGATATCCACATGGAAAACATTTTAATGTCAGGCACAAAGTAGATTCTAGATTATTCTAGATCTAGCTATGACAGGCAAACCATTTCTAGAAAATAACAAAAGATTCATGATCTGGCCGGGCAAGTGGCTCATGCCTATAATCCCAGCACTTTGGGAGGCCAAGGTGGGCAGACTGCCTGAGGTCAGGAGTTCGAGACCAGCCTGGCCAACATGGCGAAATGCCGTCTGTATTAAAAATACAAAAATTAGCTGCGTGTGGTGGCAGGCACCTGTAATCCCAGCACTCGCTAGGCTGAGACAGGAGACTCACTTGAACCCAGGAAGTGGAGGTTGCAGTGAGCCGAGATCACATCATTGCACTCCAGTATGGGCGACGGAGCAAGACTCCGTCTCAAAACAAACAAAAACTATCAACAGGATACAAGAACATTTCTGTACATTCTCTCCATAACAGGATATAATATAAATCTAATCGCTGCAATCATAGCAGGTGAAATTGACATTTCCCTAATGACAAAGAAGATAAAATCTCTTTAGGGTTGTTTCTAGAATTTTTTTTTTTTTTTAAGACGGGGTTTCACCATGTTGGTCAAGCTGGTCTTGAACTCCCGACCTCAGGTGATCCGCCTGCCTTGGCCTCCAAAGTGCTTGGATTACAAGCGTGAGCCACTGCGCCTGCTCCCCCGCACCCCCGCTTTAAAAAAAAATTTTTTTTTAAGACAGGGTGTCACTGTGTCGCCCAGACTGGAGTGCAGTGGCACCATCTCGGCTCACTGTAAACTCTGCCTTCTGGGTTCAAGTTTCTCCTGCCTCGGCCTCCCAAGTAGCTGGGATTACAGTCGTGTGCCCCCATGCCCAGCTAACTTCTGTATTTTTAGTAGAGACAGGGTTTCACCCTGGAATTCTCTTTAAGACAAACTGAATTTGAGAAAACCAATTGCCAAAAGAAAAAAAGAAAAACTGTGGAGGTCAGTCATGTCTCCTGTTGGCGTGGCTACAAATGTGCCATTTGTGGGGTGCAAGCCTGAAGTGCTGGCATCAGCCCTGTCCTAACTCTATAGCAGCAGGATTTTAAATGCCAAAGAGAAAATCTTTGTGAAGCCCTAGGAAGAAAGGCACTACGGGACAGATGCATGAACGCCAAACAGTGCCAGGAGTTGTGGCATGACCAGAACCCGCCTGTGGTAGCTTCAGTGTGGGGAGGAAAACTCCTGGACATAACTCACACTGCTCCAGTTGTGTGATCAGACGTTCATAGCTTCAGTTGTGTGAGAAACAAATGTCAAAAAGCAAGGGATTACAAAAAGTAAGTTTCCGGCCAGCGAGGGGGCTCACGCCTGTAATTTCAGCACTTTGGGAAGCTGAGGTAGATGGACTGCTTAAGCCGAAGAGTTCGAGTCCAGCCTAGGCAACATGGTGAAAACCCATCTCTGTAAAACATACAAACTAGCTGGGCGTGGTGGTGCACACCTGTGCTGCCAGACTCGGAAGGCTGAGGCAGGGAGACCCCTGGAGCCCAGAATACTGAGGTCACAGTGAGCCGTGATTGCGCCACAGCACCCCTGTCTCAAACATAAATAAAAAAAATAAATAAATAACTTTCTGCCTCCCCTTACACACAGCAGGTCTGTTACCTCCACTTCAGCACGGTAAGCGAGTGGTATGAGGGCTGACCCAGGCTCTGCCTCAGAGCAGGAGCTGAGAACAAACACAGCACGATTTGTGGAAGGCAGGCAGCACAGTGGAGAGGTCTCCACCAAAAGCACCTACAAATGAAGGTGACCTTCAGGTACAAAGGCTTTGTTGAGAAAGCGGTCACCGCAGGGAGGCAACCTGACAACCCATAATCATAGTGGCCATGTGGACTGTGGCTCTATTGTCCAAGCCAAGGTATCTTAGACTGGAATGAAGAACTGTTCCAACTGTAAAACAAAAACTTAGAAAATTTCCAAATTAAGCTAATTTTTTTTTTTTAATTTATTTTCTTTTTGAGACGGAGTTTCGCTCTTCTTACCCAGGCTGGAATGCAATGGCACAATCTCGGCTCACCGCAACCTCCACCTCCTGGGTTCAGGCAATTCTCCTGCCTCAGCCTCCCGAGTAGCTGGGATTACAGGCACGCGCCACCATGCCCAGCTAATTTTTTTGTATTTTTAGTAGAGACGGGGTTTCACCATGTTGACCAGGATGGTCTCGATCTCTTGACCCCGTCATCCACCCGCCTCAGACTCCCAAAGTGCTGGGATTACAGGCTTGAGCCACCACGCCCGGCCTAAGCTGAATTTTAAAAACAAAAATTGGCCAGGCACAGTGGTTCACATCTTCCCCAGCATTTCGGAAAGACGAGGCAGGTGGATCACGAAGTCAGGAGCTCAAGACCAGCCTGGCCAAGATGGTGAAACCCCATCTCTACAAAAATACAAAAAAATTAGCTGGCCGTCGTGGTGGGCACCTGTAATCCCAGCTACTCGGGAGGCTGACGCAGGAGAATTGCTTGAACCCAGGAGGTGGTGGTTGCAGGGAGCCAAGATCACACCACTGTGCTCCAGCCTGGAAGACAGAGGGAGACTCTTTTTTTTTTTAAAAAAAAAAAAAAAAAAAAAAAAAAGGCTGGGTACGGTGGCCCAAACCTATAATCCCAGCACTTTGGGAGGCCGAGGCGGGTGGATCACAAGGTCAAGAGATCGAGACCATTCTGGTTTATTGTTGCTCCTAGCATTTTAGGAAACCTCTGGGGTTTCCTTTGTCAAGGCAAAGTACAATAAATTTGTAATTAAAACACTAATTAGCTACATTCAAGTTGTGCCTAAAAATGCCTATTTGAGTCAACCGCTCCTCAAGGATGACTCAACAGCAGAAACTTTGGAGCAATTCCCTTTCCAGCCCACAATGCAGAAGTGGGAGTGACGCTGTTGCACAGGGCTGGCCACCGTTCCACACACTTCCCCGGCTGCCTCTTTCCATTTGTGATAAGGACCTTTCTCCAAGTGGCAGGTTTGTGTGTTCTCCTTGCAAAAGTCGCCACACCTCTTCAAACTGACTCAGCCTTAACTAAGAAACCCTTTCACCAAGCAAAAATCACGTGAACCAACCTGAGCCTTAATGTCTGGTATTGCCCCATTACAAGGTAAAAGCACCTCCACAAGCCTGCTCTGTAACAAACACCCACCGTTACATGTGTTCATCTGAACTCAAGTCCATCCACAAGCTGTGCTGAACACGGTGGCAGTCTGAGAATTCCTGCATCCCACGCGTGGTTTCCTTAAAAGTCGGCAATAGACTGAATTCCTTCGATTTTGATCTTGAGTGTAGCAGGTGTGCTGGAAACAGGGCAGACCATCAACCTGAAAGCCTCGGAGGTCGCTCCAAAAGGGCAGCAGCACGATTCATATTCAATGGTCTCCAACTCTCTCGGAAGTGACTCACAAAAACATGTTTATTCTCATTGCCAGTACTCACTAAAGACAGACACCAGGATATCACTGATCTGGTTCATTTCTTAAATCTCTGCTAAGAGTTCAAGTCCAGAGTAAACTTGCAGTCTCAACATCTAATTTTACAAGAGTCAAGCATGAGGAGGGAGCACCGATCAACTGGAAAATGTTTACTCAACACGGAATCTAGAAATGTACCTTTCAGATATACACAAATACTTAAGCAGAAACTGTTGCAAGGGTACCGACTGCAGCACCTGTCCAAAAGTAGCAGACTGGTCTAACAAACTCAGGTGTACATCAACGTTAGGCAGTCGCAACACGCGCAACATAAAAAGATCCACAGTCACCAGGTATCTAGACACACAGGTGTATCCACGGTCTACGGAAGGATGCTTCTTACACTGAGTGTTTCCAGGAAGGGATGCTGGTTTACCACCGTCTGCAATGTGTGCATGCATCACCAACAAAGGACTAATTCTCCACTACTGCCACTGACCTCTGGAGGAGGGCACACACAGGTACCTCTAAGAATTACTGTAAGACATTCAGCCTTATTTGGTAAAACAACTCAAAAATACTATGCTAGAAAATGATCCCTAGTTACACCTTGCACTACTCATACTGCACTTTAATGATTAAAATAAATACCATGTTGCAACCTGCTTTGGATGACAAGATATGTCATCAATTGACTTAGTGTTCTTCACAACCAGATTATACGCAATTTTTTTCCCCAAAATACACATCTTTGGGAAGCAAACAAATTATTATGGAAGAAAGGAGGAATGTTTCGCATTCACGCAGACATAATACTGTTTAGACTAGAGATTTTATTTCAGAAGTATAAAGGATGGAGGCGCAATGATATTTGGCATTTTTAATTTAGGTTTGTTTTATTTAAGTTTAATGTTAATCCATGCTGTGTTTCAGTAAGAACAATACAGATTCTGTATCTGTGGCTCCAGTCAGATATCCAGTAGTACAAATTAGCTTCAAGTTACACATACTGAACAAAAGAGGCTGAGCGAGCGAAGGAGGGGAGAAGTGAGGGAACGAGGGAGGGGAGGGGGAAGGAGGAGAAACAAAGAATTGAACAGGCATGCAGGCTTTTCCACACCACCTCCAACGCTAACCTGCTTCAGTGGGAGAGTCAAGTAGGCAAGAATGAGCAGCCACGGATTGTTGAACTGTTACCAGCACCATGCTTTTCAGCAACATTTCAGCAGAGCTTCAAACACTTTTTACAGTAAAACCATTACAACAAACTCCCTCCCCAAACAACCTGAACCATCTCAAGCTAACACCCAATTACTTTCAAACATTGGTATAAAATACGGTTTAAACAATTAGAAAAATGAAAAGTGATCCCACCTCTGCCTCTACAGTGTGATTAACCTCTCTTAGATGCTTGCACCAGCTACAAGTCTAATGGCTTTCACATGTAATTTCCATTTCTAATGGTGATCTTGCCACATCTGGCACGGAGACAGTACGGTCATGCTGAAAAAGCCTCTATGCAGTCCTGTTAGTGTCTTAAAGAACCTAAAAGCTGGGACCAGCAAAATCCACAGAAATTCACTCTTGCCTTTAAGAACTTTTGAAAACTGTTTTAAAAAAAAAAACCCAACAGGGCAGGAACCTAAATTCTGAGACCAAATGTAAAGTCAGATTTGGTGGTTCTCAGTGACAGTGGGGAATTTCCAAGGGGTGGGGAGGGGAGGAGTAGGGTGGTCAGAGATGGTTTCTCTTGTTGGCTTTTATGTCTCACTGATTTTCGTCTTCCACGTCCTGCAGCGCTTCTTTATTCTGCTCTTCACCTGTTTAAAAAAAAAAAAAAAAGAATTATTTTATACTGACTACATGAGGCTTTGGTAGCCACAAACAAAGGTGTCATTCCAAGCATAAAACTCCTTGTATTTGTCACAATTGTATTAAACACAGACAGGCAAAGGACTTCCATCATCCTTGACACCTGAGATGCCTAAACCAAGAAGGGATGGTGGTCCTGAAAATACAGGTCAGTAGAAGAGAAAAAACTGATGTGCAGTAAGACTCAATGCCTTTATGCTGAATGAGCCCTTCGAGTACACAGCCAAGGAAACCATCTTACTAAAAGGATGTTCAAGCTTTCACACACATCTTGGGTCAAAATACTCTTCCTCAATAACCTCACCTCTTCAAGAATCAAGAGTATTTTGCAAACATTTTGCAAAATCTTATTTACCCACAAGCTAATTATCAGAAATGCTTCAACATAGTTAACTGGGCAATAAAATGTTCCCAAGAAGTTCTACAGTATTTTATTGAGGGGTGCTCGGCTGTTGTGAATGAGTATTTCACCTTTTTTGTCTTAGCCAGATACTCCGAACTATAATCAGATGATCCTTCAGAGTGAAACACAGCATGCTCACAGTAAACCGGACCACTGAGGTCACTAAAGAACAGCATTTGGACACTTCGTTCATGCTCTTTTTCCCTTTGAACAGGATGATTACCCTGGGGGTTTCAACTGCAATACGACATGCAACAGGAAGCCAGCTTATTCACTGGAAGGTCATATACCTATTAGTAAGCATTAAACAAGTCAGCCAAAATAAAGAAGCATGCAGGTTTTTCCCTTAAAAATGATTTAACAGGAAAAAGTTACATTCTCTTGTACTTTAAACAAACCACTTATAATTCCTACATAATTAACTAGTTTGAATCAAAATAAATGAAAAATCAATTAACCCAACAATCTTAAGCGTTCAGATAACCATCCATTCCTAATGCTGTTAAATTATTTCATTAGGATGGATGAGTATCCCCAGACTAGCAGCCTACCAACAGGAGGCATTTACACTGAGGACAGCTTTAACCAGCCTAAAACATCCCCAAATGGTAAATGTTGTTACAGTATGAAGGTTTCAATAAAGGTAGTTTTAAAATCTCTTCAGTGATGGAAAGGTTTGACATTGACATGTAACTTCAAAAAAACTACTGAGAGCCTGAGCAACACAGTGAAGCCCTTTCTCTACAAAAAACAAAAAGGTGGGGCTGGGCATGGTGGCTCATACTGTAATTCCAGCACCTTGGAAGGCCAAGGCGGGCAGATCACAAAGTCAGGAGATCAAGGCCATCCTGGCTAACATGGTGAAACCCCATCACCACCTCTTAAAAAAAAAAAAAAAAAAAAAAAAAAGGCTAGGCACAGTGGCTCACGCCTATAATCCCAGCACTTTGGGAGGCTGAGGTGGGTGGATCACGAGGTCAAGAGATCGAGACCATCCTGGTCAACATGGTGAAACCCCGTCTCTACTAAAAATACAAAAAAATTAGCTGGGCATGGTGGCACACACCTATAGTCCCAGCTACTCGGGAGGCTGAGACAGGAGAATTGCTTGAACCCGGGAGGCGGAGGTTGCGGTGAGCCGAGATCACGCCATTGCACTCCAGCCTAGGTAACAAGAGTGACACTCCGTCTCAAAAACACACACACACACACACACACACACACACACACACACAAATTAGCCAGGCATGGTGGCATGTCCCTGTAGTCCCAGCTACTCAGGAGGCTGAGGCAGGAGAATCGCTTGAACCCAGGAGGCAGAGGTTGTGCCACTGGACTCTAGTCTGGGTGACAGTGAAACTCCATCTCAAAAAATAAATAACAAATAGACAAATAAAAAGTAAAAAAAACTACATAGGCTGAACATGGGGTCACGTGTCTACAGTCCTAGCTACTTGAGGGGCTTAGGTGGAGTTCTAGTTGCAGTGAGCTTTGAATGCTACTGCACTCCAGTCTGGGCGACACAGCAAGACCGTCTTTTTTTTTAAGACCGTCTAAAAAACTGGCTGGGCGCGGTGGCTCACACCTGTAATCCCAGCACTTTGGAGGCCGAGGCAGGCACATTACCTGAGGTCAGGAGTTCAGACCAGCCTGACCCAACATGGAGAAACCCCATCTGTATTAAAAATATAAAATTAGCCAGGCACGGTGGCGTGTGCCTGTAATCCCACCTACTCAGGAAGCTGAGGTAGGAGAATCACTTGAACCCAGAAGGCGGAGGTTGTGGTGAGCCAAGAGTGCACCAATGCACTGAAACCTTGGCAACAAGAGCAAAACTTCGTCTCAAATTTTTTTTTTTTAATTAAAAAACTACTTAAGATACACGAAGATCTTAAACTCATTATACAGAAAAAAAAATATGCAAAGGCAAAAAAAAAACAAAACAAACAAAAAAACACCATGGCTTACAGATGAAAAAAACTGATAGGCATCCAATGTTCTTTAAAGGACAGTAACATATTCAAACTTAGGAAACATGATAGGAACATTCGCTCTCATTAACAGCAAACCACTGCCAAAATATACTTAAAACACAACACTAAAACACAACTCACTCGTAAGCAACCATAAGATTTGCAAAAGTTCCACATAACTTTGGTATATACATCACACCCAACCACAAGTAGGCAGGAGAAGCAGGCCATAAAAGGCGCCCTGGAAGGTGGACAGGCGGTTTGTAAGCAACAGGATGGAAAGACGCAAGCATGATTAGTGAGGAACCAAACCGAAAGCAGAATTCACTGAGCCATGATCATGACTTACAAAGTGGAGCATTTAGGAAGGGAAGAGTTGGGTTTTCCATTAGGAATCTATATTGCAAGGAAAAAGGGAGGGAGAGCAATCATATGAAGGCAACATTACAAGAAAAATAAACCAACAGAGTAGGACAAAGGAAAGCATCAAAGATAAAGGAGCCAGACTTGAGATTTTTTTACTTCCTATAAACTTCACTCCAAAAAACACAATCTGTCTATTCATTCCTTTTACTTTGAGGAGGATGTAAGAATATCCTCTTGAAAGGTACAGATAGAGAAAAAAAGAGTTCCTTGGATGGTGGTGCATGCCTGTAATCCCAGCTATTCAGAAGGCTGAAGCAGGAGAATCGCTTGAACCCGTGAGGCAGTGGTTACATTGAGCCGAGATTGCACCACTGCACTCCATCCTGGGCAACAAGAGCAAGACTCTATCTCAAAGAAAAAAAACAAAATACGGCCAGGCCTGGTGGCATGTGCCTGCAGATCCAGCTACTGAGGAGGCTGGGGCAGTAGAATCATTTTAAATTGGGGGGTGGGGGGTTGTGGAGGGGTGCACACAGCGGCGGCAGCGTAGGTTGCAGTGAGCCAAGATCGTACCACTGCACCCTAGCCTGAGTGGTAAGAGCGAGATGCAATCTCAAAAAAAAAAAAAAAAAAAAAAGTAATGCTATTATTGTTTGACAAATCCAGCCTCTCAAACTGATGAACAATTTCTCTGTACTCACATCTATTAGTGTATTTGGAGTTTGTTAGTTGTACCAGAATGTCAATAGACTACCTGAATTTTTCACTGCTGAACTATTTCATGACTTGAAACATTTCATCAATAAAAATATTTCATTTAATAAACATTAAATGAAAATTAGTCTGCTTAACCAAATTTTATCAGCTGTTTAATTTACAGACTAAACAAGGAATTGAACACAAATGAATTCTGTAGATTTAAAGAAACTGCAAGGCCAGGCATGGTGGCTCACACCTGTAATCCCAGCACTCTGGGAGGTCGAGGTGGGTGAATCACAAGGTGAGGAGCTTGAGACCAGCCTGACCAACATGGTGAAATCCCCATCTCTACTAAAAATACAAAAAAAATTAGCTGGGTATGGTGGCAGGCACCTGTAATCCCAGCTACTCAGGAGGCTGAGGCGGAAGAATCGCTTGAACCCGTAAGGCAGAGGTTGCAGTGAGCCGAAACAGCGCCACTGCACTATAGTCCAGGTGACAGTGTGAGACTCCATCTCAAAAAAGAGAAGAAACTGCAAAGGTACTACCCTATTTTAAGATGATCCATTTCCTAAAACTATACTCAAAAACAAAGAATAAGGGTTATCTTTAGTTCTGTATGTTGACCGACAAGCAGTCTACGTTGATAAATCACCTACTGGTTAGCAGTGATGATGAGCTACAGAAGCACTACTAACCAAAAACCATTTCATTTTGTAATCTGATCTGGTTAGGAGTTGACATCAAATGTTTTTAAATAAAAAACAAACATTCAAGCCAGGTCACCTTTATTGCCTCTACTCTCAAAAACATGCCCCTGAGGTGAGAGGGACATCATTTCCTGAAGTTAATCCTGCTTCCCAAATTCTCCACATGCTTTCCTTCCATGCTCTCAAACAGGCAGAGAGATACTAGTCTCTAAGCAGGGGTGACTGGGGAGTCCACAGCTGTTTGGCCATTCTCCTTCATAGTTGTTGTTAAAACATTTATTTTTCTGGTAAAGACATGGCATCTTGCTCAGTCATCCAGGATGGAGTGCAGCGGTGCCATCAAGGTTCACTGCAGCTTCAAGATCCCTGAATCTCAGCCATCCGAGTAGCATGCATTGGCACACCTGGCTTTTTTGTCTTTTGCGACAAAGTCTTGCTCTGTCACCCCACCAGGCTAGAGTACAGTGGTGCAATCTCAGCTCACTGCAACCTCTGCCTCCCAGATTCAAGCAAATCTTCTGCCTCAGCCTCCCAAGTAACTAGGATTACATGCGCATGCCACTGTGCCTGGCCTTTTTTTTTTTTTTTCTTTAAAAAAAAAAAAAAAAAAAAAAAAAACACGGTCTTACTATGGCTAGTCTTCAACTCCAAGGCTCAAGCAACCTTCCTACTTTGGTCTCCTAAAGTGCTGGGATTATAGGCATGAGCCACTGCAACAGGCCTAGAACAGAATTTTAAAGCTAGAAGCCATTGTTCAGAGTTGGTGAATTAGTTTTGAGTCCCAAGGGCTGGTATGGCTGTAGCAGGTGCCTGAAATGCCATGTTTGAGAAGTGTTCTGTGGCTCCATCTGGCACTGCTGGCAGTGTGTGAGCAGGTTCTACATTCATCACATATTTCTTTTTTTTTTTTTTTTTTTTTTTTTGAGACAGAGGTTCGCTCTTGTTACCCAGGCTGGAGTGCAATGGCACGATCTCGGCTCACTGCAACCTCCACCTCCTGGGTTCAGGCAATTCTCCTGCCTCAGCCTCCCGAGTAGCTGGGATTATAGGCACAAGCCACCATGCCCAGGTAATTTTTTGTATTTTTAGTAGAGACGGGGTTTCACCATGTTGACCAGGATGGTCTCGACCTCTCGACCTCGTGATCCACCCGCCTCGGCCTCCCAAAGTGCTGGGATTACAGGCTTGAGCCACCGCGCCCGGCCATTCATCACATATTTCACACCAATCCTCATCTAGTCAAATCCTAAACATGTCATAGAGCCAGTAAGCATTAAAAGCTCAATCACCTAATTCTCACTTCAGTATCATAACCCAAAACTCACAAATCTGATCTGATCCTTCCAAAGAAACATACAGGCGCACTTTCAGAGGCATTTTCAGAAAGTGTAACACTTCCAAAGACAATGCAGTAAGTGGTTTCACCAACAGAACTACAGCTAGCCTCAGGCAATGCAACATATGTTTCAGCCTAAGAAATCTTCTTTGAGACAGAGTCTCGCTTTGTCACCAGGCACCAGGCTGGAGTGCAGTGGTGCAATCTTGGCTCACTGCAACCTCCGCCTCCCAGGTTCAAGCAAATTTCCTGCTTCAGCCACCAGAGTAGCTGGGACTGCAGGTTCACACCACAATGCCAAGTTAATTTTTGTATTTTTAGTAGAGATGGGGTTTCATCATGTTAGCCAGGATGATCTCGATCTCCAGACCTCATGATCCGCCCGCCTCGGCCTCCCAAAGTGCTGGGATTACAGGCGTGAGCCACAGCGCCCGGTTGTAAGAAACATTCTTAAAGGAACCAGAGCTAAAATGGGTAACAAACTTTGTTTCTAACCCCCCTACCACCACCAAAAGCAAATTTAAAACTATCTTATAATGCTCATATCAGACTCATTTGTCCTCTTCTCCATCCCTGCTCAACAATCTACCAGGGGATAAAAATGATTCTTTAGAGACACAATAAAATTTCCTTTAAAATCAACAAATGTAACAAATTTGGGCTTTTGTATTATTTAAAGTAAACATTAACACACACAAACTCAACATCACGATTTAGTAAAATACTCTAGTTAAAGTGTTTGCAATGAAAACTTTTGAGACAGTGTCTCATTCTGTTGCCCCAGCTGGAATGCAATGCCATGATCTCAGCTCACTGCAACCTCCACCTCTCGGGTTCAAGTGATTCTCCTGCCTCAGCCTCCCAAGTAGCTGGGATTACAGCTAATTTTTTAATTTTTATTAGTGACAGGGTTTCACCATGTTGGCCAGGCTGGTCTTGAACTACTGACCTTGTGATTCGCCTATGTTGGCCTCCCAAGTGCTGGGATTACAGGCGTGAGCCACCGCGCCTGGCCTGAAAATCTCTAAAAATAGAAATAGCTGGGCGCTCCAGATCAGCTTGGCCAAGAAGGTGAAACCCTGTCTCTACAAAAAAACAAATACAAAAATTAGCTGGATGTGCTGGCACATGCCTGTAATCCCAGCTACTAGGGAGGCTGAGGCAGGAAAATCACTTGAACCTGGGAGGTGGAGGTTGCAGTGAGCACAAGTAGCGCCACTGCACTCTATCTCAATCAATCAATCAAAAATCAGGGACTGCATCAGACTTTTTTTTTTCTCCTGAGACAGAGCCTCGCTCTGTTGCCCATGCTGGAGTGCAGTGGTGCAATCTCAGCTCACTACAACCTCTACCTCCCGGGTTCAAGCAATTCTCCTGCCTCAGCTTCCCAAGTGGCATGGACAACAGGACCTGCCACCGTGCCCGGCCAATTTTTGCATTTGCAGTAGAGACGGTGTTTCCCCATACTTGAAACAGTGTAAAGGATGCAGTAAAAGTCTCCAGAAATGGAGCACAGTATTTTAGTACCATCTCCTACAAAGGCACTAGTTAAAATCTCACAGTTTAGAAGGCAGGCGGTGAGTCTAAATTGCAGCTTGACGTAAAGACATCCCAAGGAATTTAAAACCAAATGCTGCAACTCAAAGAGATGTCTGTTTTCCTTGAAGTTGTTTCCTTACCGTCGCCCTGCATGTCTGAAGTCCATAGTGTCAGATTATCACGTAACAACTGCATGATAAGTGTAGAGTCCTTATAGCTTTCTTCACTCAGTGTATCCAGTTCTGCAATTGCATCATCAAAAGCTGCTTTCGCCAACCTAGAGTATTTAAATAAATGTATTATAAAGATTAAGTCCCAGATCAAAATTAGAAAGAACAGGAAGACAGCAATCTTTTCTTCGTTTATTCCAATGTGTAAGTGACAATGATATTAAAAAAGCAAATACAACTAATAAAAATTAACTTAAAATAAAGGTATGTGGAGCACTACTTCTTACTATGCTTTAAGCCTGCTACTGATATGCTACAATAAATCTATCAATAAAATATACAGAACAAATTCCACTCTAAACCATCACAAAAAAATGTATCTCCAAGTTCTAGTCAATATAAAAAAAAAAGACTGAAAACTAATATACAAAAATGAAAACAAGTATAATTTCTCTCCTCATTTTAACATTTTCTATCTACCAACAACAGAACTATCCCACATCAAAATACTTCTCCTGACCACTATGCTAGTGGGTTGAGAGATCTGTTTTAATACTATCCAAAGCAGTTTCAGTAAGAGCCAAAAGTACTCAGCCAAGTCTACAAAGGCAGGGCCCAGAAACAATACGGAAAGCCCAAATAGCTACCCTGAACTTTCATGCGGAGAGCTTTTGCTCTTCCCCACAACTTACCTGCAGGCACGGTCAGGGGAATTAAGAATTTCATAGTAGAATACGGAAAAATTGAGAGCAAGACCTAAGCGAATAGGATGCGTTGGCGGAAGTTCTGTCATTGCGATATCACTGGCAGCTTTATAAGCCACAAGGCTGTTCTCCGCAGCCTCCTTCCTGTCATTCCCTGTGGCAAACTCTGCCAGATACCTGTGGTAGTCCCCTTTCCTAAAACAGAACCAAAATTAAAATAAAATAAAAATTAAACCAGGAACAATGATTTTTAAAGGAAAATAAAACTGTTCTAAACTGTATGAAATTATTTGACAAAAACATGTAACAACTAGCAGGTGTACTTCAGTAATTTTAAACACTCAGAAATGACTGTTTCATTTTTCACCTTAGACATTTCATATTACTAAATATAAGCAAAAATCTCAAGAAAATTAACTGAGGCACGTCTAAAAAATAAAAATATAAACAAAATTAACACCTGACAGACTAGAATTAAGCAAGTGGTTCCAAGGAATGGTGTGACAGTATATTAATCAGAAAGTAAAATTTCTAAATAAAACACTAAGCACTGTGAAATGTATGCCGTTTAGAGGAATAGAATGGGATAGGTCTTACAAAAGCAGAAGAATTTAATAAGCCAAAGCGAATACGTTTTAATAGCCTGACCATCTTTTTATTCCAACATTGGCTATCTTTCTAACATTAAGCAATTATTCTTAAATAAAAGTTGAAAACCTACATAGAAAAAAGTTATAATTAAAGACCAACTTTCAATCTTACATTTTCCCTTCTAGTATAAAACCTACATTTTATAATAGAAAACCTTGGACTCGCCAGTGTTAGCTGCTGGAATGAGGTGTTTGTCCAGTACATCCAGAATGTCACAACAGATTAACTTTAGCTCAGTCTCAACCTGAAAAAAACAACAACAAAAAAATTTTTTTTAATCATATTAAGTCTAGAAAATTCAACAAATTATTACAAACATTCTATCTATCTCTGGTTTTCAGGAAAAGAGCTTAGTATTAAAAAGAATTAGTATTCCTCTCAAACTCCCTTTTCCCTCTTGACACAGAAGCAGAGAAAAGCTGCCTCTAGGTTATTTAAAGTATCTTTTTTCCTTTCTGCATGCTATTAATTAAGTTTTTTTTTTTTTTTTTTTTTTTTTTTTTTTTTAGACAGAGTTTCGTTCTTGTTACCCAGGCTGGAGTGCAATGGCGCGATCTCGGCTCACCGCAACCTCCACCTCCTGGGTTCAGGCAATTCTCCTGCCTCAGCCTCCTGAGTAGCTGGGATTACAGGCACGCACCACCATGCCCAGCTAATTTTTTAGATTTTTAGTGGAGACGGGGTTTCACCATGTTGACCAGGATGGTCTCGATCTCTCGACCTCGTGATCCACCCGCCTCAGCCTCCCAAAGTGCTGGGATTACAGGCTTGAGCCACCGCGCCCGGCCTATTAATTAAGTTTTGCACACACACTGCACATACGCCAGCCCCCCCACACCCTCTTCACAGTCCAGCTATAGAATTACCAATGACCAAAACTGAACACTGATGCTTCTTTCACAAGGCAGCAACATAGCACACTACTCCAAGATCAACTTTTAATGAGCAAACCTAGGATTTGAACCCAGGCAGGTTGCAATGGACAGAATTAAAATTTAAACACAGGCAGTTTGATTTCAACAGTCACATTCCTAACAACATTCAACAGGCAATTCCTTTAGTGGCAGAGATCCGTAACTAGTTAAGACACCAAAAACCTATCTACTGAAGTAACTATTGCCACCCATCTCTATCCACTGATGCTGCTGAAAGCATACACCACATCTACACGTACACATCCAGCTTGTTTTCTACTTTCTATTAACACATGGCACTGCTGCTCTGCCTTTCATGAGGTTCCTCTCATGTCCCTGGAATCATCTTTTTACTGTACAACATTTTCTTACTTTTTCTTCTATAATCTCATACTTATCCCAAGCAAAACAACTATTTTCTAAATAAACCACCTCCCTGATGGCTTGGTTCCAACAGACTATTCTAGGAGAAGGAAGATTTCCCTTTTTCTCCCCCTCACCCAGCCCCGAGATGGAGTTTCAATCTTGTTGCCCAGGCTGGAGTATAATGGCATGATCTCGGCTCATCGCAACCTCCACCTCCCAGGTTCAAGCAATTCTCCTGCTTCAGCCTCCTTAGCAGCTTGGATTATAGGCATGCACCACTATACCCAGATAATTCCGTATTTTTAGTAGAGATGGGCTTTCTCCATGTTGTTCAGGCTGGTTTCGAACTCATGACCTCAGGTGATCCACCTGCCTCAGCCTCCCAAGGTGCTGGGATTAAAGGTGTGAGCCATCGCACCCAGCCAGGAAAAGGAAGATTTCTAACTTCTCCGAAGCTCCTCACATATTCAATGACTGCCTTCCTATTACTCTTAAACCCTTTCTCCTCAACAAGCTGATATTCTACATTCCATTTCTCAGTTTCTATCATCAATAGATCTCTATGCCCTTCTCCCACATTCACTGAGTTTCTACAGCCAATCTATGCAATACCTGAAATCATACCAACGTGTGGTGTGGCCATGTTCCATGCAACAGACTCCAAGACTTGCACCTGTCCATACCCTGACCGTGCTGCTCCACACTACAAGTCTGAATTGAAAACACTCCACTCTTGGCCCATGCTTCCTGTTCCAGTTCCTCCCTTCTTATTTCTATTCAGGGACTCATCAAGACATCTGAAAAAAATTTTTTTTTTAACTTTTTCCTTCTTTTTAAGTGCACATATCTCATCTAAGACATCGGCCTCTTGAATTTTCCATGTCTTCTCTTACTGTATGGGCTGCGCTCTCTGCTTCCAGCTTCCTCTCCTGGCTAGCCCAAATCCCACAACACAGCTCATGGGCTTCTTTCTTCAGCACTTTCATTTCCTCATTTCTCTGTGACACGAAACTTGTCTACTGACCATCAAAATTCTTTGATCCACATATTTCAGGGTAGTGGTTAACACATCAATCCCAGATTACAACGTTATTTTTAAAGACAGGGTCTTATTTGCCCACTACTGGGCTCAAGCGAGCATCTTGCCACCATCTCCCCAAGTGCTGGGGTTACAGCCATGAGCCACTATTCCCAGCCCTAGCTCACAACTTTCTTTGTGACCTCAGTTATATTACCAAACACTCAAAACCCTTGTTTGTGCATCTCGCCTTCCAGTGCCATTTTAAAGATTTCAACTACTACCTTGCACAAATACAAAAAATAAAAATAGTTCCCCACTCAGGACAGTGCCCAGTAGAGCTGGCGACTCAGTAAGTGTGGTTCCCCCACCTTTCCGTCTCCCAGCCATGCTCATTTTCCACCTGCCCTGTAATTCCCGCCCTACTCTCTTTCATGTGCTTAAGTGCCTGTCTCTTCCACCACAATCAGCTTCAAGAGCAGCGCTCCTGGCAGTTTGGGCAGAATCACTCTTTGCTGTGGGGGCTGTGCTGTGCATAGCAGCATGGTCAGCAGCAACCCAGTCTCAACCCCAGTAGATGCAGGAGCACCCTCCATGCAGTGACAATCAAAAATATCTCCAGACACTGTCAAACGTCCTCTGAAGGACAAAATCACCTCTAATTACAAACCGTTGCATTAGAGTAATGGCTATCGAACTTTTTTGAACAAGACCTACAAGTATATACACACACACAATGTGTAAAATAACTTCATTAAATAATTCTTATAGTGTCCGACTCTGATATGTTCTATTCTGTTAAAAGAAAAAAACAATGACCAAGCCAGACGGTGGTTCACGCCTGTCATTCCAGCACTTTGGGAGACCTAGGCAGATTGATCACCTGAGGTCAGGAGTTCAATAGCAGCCTGGCCAACATGGTGAAACCCTGCCTCTTCTAAAAATACAAAAATTAGCCAGGGCTGGTGGCAGGCACCTGTAATCCCAGCTACTCAGGAGGCTGAGGTAGGAGAATCATTTGAACCCAGGAGATGAAGGTTGCGGTGAGCAGAGATCACACCATTGCCCTCCAGCCTGTACAATAAGAATGAAAGTCCCTTTCCAAAAAAAAAAAAAAACTCAGCCTCCATGAGACTAGTAATCATATATTTCATCTTTGCACCCCACTAAGTAGGCAAACTGTGTGGCACGCAAGAGGAACACAAATACTGAAGTTACAATGAAGCATCATTTCTTTTTTTTTTTTTTTTTTTTGAGACGGAGTTTCGCTCTTGTTACCCAGGCTGGAGTGCAATGGTGCGATCTCGGCTCACCGCAACCTCCGCCTCCTGGGTTCAGGCAATTCTCCTGCCTCAGCCTCCTGAGTAGCTGGGATTACAGGTATGTGCCACCATGCCCAGCTAATGTTTTGTATTTTTAGTAGAGACGGGGTTTCACCACGTTGACCAGGTTGGTCTCGATCTCTCGACCTCGTGATCCACCCGCCTCGGCCTCCCAAAGTGCTGGGATTACAGGCTTGAACCACCGCGCCCGGCTGAAGCATCATTTCTAATAGTAAATGAAGAGTTTCAGTTACCAGAACAAAAATTAAATCTGTTGTCTGGTCCTGCAGTGCTCAAAACTGAACACTACCCTCTGAAGCTTCCAGGAGAAAAAGTTGTTCACCTCTGCCCTGAAATATTCTGTAGCCAAATCCATATAAGACAAAAATCCACTAAGATCTAAAAGGTCTACTACAATATAATCGTGTGCACAAGGCTGTGAGCTAAAATGCCGATGACTACAGCCAAGAAACTGACAGGTCCAAGCCCGAGGCTTCAGCCAGACACTCAAAAGAAACAAGCCCCCTTTCCTTGGAGACATGTTTCTAAAACTATAGGAATTAAAAGCAAAAATTAGGACATATTAACAATAACCACCACCCGCTCCTCAAAATAATTTGTTGTATAGACGCTGAAAATTAAAAACTACAAGACTGGATATAAAAACTGAGTCTTAGCCGGGCACGGTGGCTCAAGCCTGTAATCCCAGCACTTTGGGAGGCCGAGGCGGGTGGATCACGAGGTCAAGAGATCGAGACCATCCTGGTCAACGTGGTGAAACCCCGTCTCTACTAAAAATACTAAAAATTAGCTGGGCATGGTGGCGTGTGCCTGTAATCCCAGCTACTCAGGAGGCTGAGGCAGCAGAATTGCCTGAACCCAGGAGGCGGAGGTTGCGGTTAGCTGAGATCACGCCATTGCACTCCAGCCTGGGCAACAAGAGCGAAACTCCGTCTCAAAAAATAAAATAAAATAAAAAATAAAAACTGAGTCTTTCAATAAAAACAGGAATGAGGCCAGGAGTGGTGGCTCACGCCTGTAATCCCATCACTCTGGGAAGCGGAGTCAGGTAGATCACCTGAGGTCAGGAGTTCTAGACCAGCCTGACCAACAGTAAAACGCCGTCTCTACTAGAAAACAAAACAAAACAAAACTAGCTGGGCATGGTGGTGCATGCCTGTAGTCCCAGGTACTTGGGAGGCTGAGGCAGGAGAATCACTTGAACCCTGGAGGCAGAGGCTGCAGTGAGCTGAGACTGCGCCATTGCACTCCAGCATGGGCAACAAGGGTGACACTATCTCCGCAAAAAAAAAAAAAAAAAAGGAATGGGATAAATTAACCCAACACTCATCATTTCACTTGAAAATACAGTAATTCCCCCTTACCCGAGAGGGATCCATTCTGAGACCCACCAGTGGATGTACTGAAACCATGGATAATAGCAAACCTGATACATAGTATGTTTTGTCCTATACATACAAACCCATGGGAGAGCTGAGTTTATAAACTAGGCACAAAGAATAATAACAGAACCGTTATGCTGTAATACAAGTGATATGAACAGAGTCTCTTTTACTCTCCATCTCTTAGTGTGCAGCCACAGGTAGCCCTAACTGCACAACAATCGCACCATTTGCCGATACTCCCGAATCATTTTTAGCTTGTCTTCTCCTCCCTTGTTTTCTTCTTTCTGTTCAATGCTGCTGATTATTCTCCAGGAGGCTCTTCTGGCTCCAATCACATTCTTATATGCAACAGATAGGAGGTTTCTTTCTTCAACTGTCAGCTCCACATCCATCCCTGCTACCTTCTTCATTGACTCCACCATTTCTAGATGGGAAAAGGAAAGTCAGACCTTAGAAATTTGAAGTTTTGTTAACATATCCTTTCAAAGTAGGTGTTTTTTTGTCAAGCTACTGGAAAAAAATTAACAAAAATAATTTCATAATCATCAAAACTAATATGCATAAAAAAACCAAAAACATGTAAAAGAAACTAGGAGACAATACACAGAATCCAGAATGTAAGCCCTATGGAATCAGGAAGACGTCATACACTACCTCATGCAATTCACTGTGGTCTGAAAGCACCTCTCATTACATAAGGTAAATTAGGTACACCTAACCATTTTAAAGCAAAATAAATAAGCCGCCAGTTTAAGAGGAAGACTAAGAATTTGCAGGTTCTAAAACGTATTGCTTACAAATAAATGCAAAAGCAGTATTAAAAAAAAAAAAGAGAGGAAGGTAAATTCATTCATACAGCAAAAATATACAGAAAATATGGTTAGCCACAAACACAAACTGGGTGTTTTCTGTCCTTCCTCCTATGAAGTTCCTTCATTGGTGACTTCTGATGACTCCTATTTGTTACCACTAGGTGGCAAGCAAAGAAAGGGGCCCAGAAAAGCCACAGAATATATACCAAGCATAGGGAAATAGTTAATACAACAGCATGTCAATGCAAAGAGCCACAAACAGTACAAGATATAGAAACTCACTAAATAAATAAAAACTATATTTCTGATGCCATTATTGCCACATGGCTCGCCAACATTACCCATGTTTAACTCTGGTGATGAGACTCAAGAATCTGCATTTTAGGCCACAAGTGCTCATACTTGTAATCCTAGCACTTTGGGTAGCGAGACAGGAGAATTACTTGAGTGAAGGAGTTCAAGACCAGCCTGGGCAACGTAGCGAGACCCTATCTCTAAAAGATAAAAATAGAGGCTAGGTACAGTGGTTAACACCTGCAACCCTAGCACTTTGGAGGGCTAAGGTGGACAGATCACATCAGGACATCGAGACCATCCTGGCCAACATGGAGAAACCCCGTCTCTACTGAAAATACAAAAATTAGCCGGGCGTGGTGGCACATGCCTATATAATCCCAACTACTCGGAAGGCTGAGACAGAAGAATTGCTTGAACCAGGGAGGCGGGGGTTGCAATGAGCCAAAAATCACACCACTGCACTCCAGCTTGGGTCACAGAATAAGACTCCTCCTTTTAAAAAAAAAAAAAAAATTAAAATAGGCCAGGCGCATTGCCTCATGCCTGTAATCCCAGCACTCTAGGAGGCCGAGGCAGGCGGATGAAGAAGTCGGATCAAGAACATCCTGGCCAACATAGTAAAACTCTGTCTCTAATAAAAACACAAAAATTAGCTGGGTGTGGTGGTATACAACTGTAGTCCCAGCTACTCAGGAGACTGAGGCAGGAGAATCGCTTGAACCCAGGAAGTAGAGATTGCAGTGGATCACTTGAGCCCAGGAGTTTTGAGATCAACCTAGTGGAGGCAGTAGAGCCGAGATTGCACCAGTTAACAGCAGCCTGATGACAGAGCAAGACTATATCTCTAAAATAAAGTAAAATAAAAACAAAGACAGGCTGGACACAGTGGCTCAAGCCTCTAATCCCAGAACAATGGGAGGCTGAGGCAAGCAGATCATTTGAAGTCATAAGTTTAAGACCAGCCTGGAGACCATGCTGAAAACGTCTCTACTAATACATGTGGTGGTACGCGCCTGTAATCCGTTACTTGAGAAGCTGAGGCAGAACCACTTGAACCCAGGAGGCAGAGGTTGCAGTGCGCTGAGAGCGCGCCACTGTATGCCGTCCTAGGCGACAGAGCCAGACTCCATCTGAAAAGAATACAGATAAAAAATAAAAAAAAGGGCCAGGCGCGGTGGCTCAAGCCTGTAATCCCAGCACTTTGGGAGGCCGAGGTGGGTGGATCACGAGGTCAAGAGATCGAGACCATCCTGGTCAACATGGTGAAACCCCGTCTCTACCAAAAAAAATACAAAAAAAAAAAAAAAAAAAATCAACTGAGCATGGTGGTGCGTGCCCGTAATCCCAGCTACTCAGGAGGCTGAGGCAGGAGAATTGCCTGAACCCAGGAGGCAGAGGTTGCGGTGAGCCGAGATCGCGCCATTGCACTCCAGCCTGGGTAACAAGAGCGAAATTCCGTCTCAAAAAAAAAATAAAAAAGAAAAAAGAAATAAATAAAATAAAATAATCTGCATTTAAATAACATCCTTAGCATTCACTAACACCCTAAGCATAAGCATATCTTAACTGCTATGTGTAAGAGATGGTGGTGACTTGGGGAGAGATAATGGGAGAAATGCCTGATGGTGGTAGGTGGGGAGGGAGGCAGCAAACCACCATGGCATGTGTGTACCTATGCAACAACCCTGCAAGTTCTGCACATGCCCCAGAACTTAAAGTATAATTTTAAAAGAGAGAGAGAGAGAGATGGTGACTTCATAAAACACTACTAAATTGGGCCAAGTGAGGTGGCTTATGCCTATAATCCCAGCACTTCAGGAGGCCGAGGGCGAATCACCTGACATCAAGAGTTCAAGACCAGCCTGGCCAACATGGTGAAACCCTATCTCTACTTTAAAAAAAAAAAAAAAAAAGGCTGGGCGCGGTGGCTCAAGCCTGTAATCCCAGCACTTTGGGAGGCCGAGGCGGGTGGATCACGAGGTCGAGAGATCGAGACCATCCTGGTCAACATGGTGAAACCCCGTCTCTACTAAAAATACAAAAAATTAGCTGGGCATGGTGGCGCGTGCCTGTAATCCCAGCTACTCAGGAGGCTGAGGCAGGAGAATTGCCTGAACCCAGGAGGCAGAGGTTGCGGTGAGCCGAGATCGAGCCATTGCACTCCAGCCTGGGCAACAAGAGAGAAACTCCGTCTCAAAAAAAAACAAAAATCAGCCAGGTGTGGTAACGCGCGCCTGTAATCCCACCTACTCAGTAAGCTGAGGCAAGAGAATCGGCTTGAATCTGGGAGGCAGAGGTTGCAGTGAGCCAAGATGGTACCACTGCACTCCAGCCTGGGTGAAAGAGCAAGACTCTGTATTTAAAAAACAAAACAAAAAACAAACAAACAAACAAAAAAAACACCACTCATTCATTCATTCATTTGTAGGAGTCTGAAAGCATTCAACTGAAACATGCCCAATTTTGTTTTGTAAACCACAGTCATGAAATAGGATAAATTTAGCAGCAGTGAAGTAACCTCACTTCCATACTAGTTTATTCTCAAAATAAACTAGTAATAGTCTACTGTTCCAATGTTAGTCTACCGTTCCAGATTCAAGTATAAACGCCTTCATTTTTAGATATACACAAAACAATGCACAGAGAACTGTGTGCTAACATTACAGAAGCAGAAGTCATCCTCCTTTATTTAATAATAGCTTTATTTGGCCGGGTGCAGTGACTCACGCCTGTAATCCCAGCACTTTGAGAATCCAAGGCAGGCAGATCATAAGGTTAAGAGATGGAGACCACCCTGGCCAACATGGTGAAACCCCGTCTCTACTAAAAATACAAAAACTGGCTAGGCATGGTGGTGCATCCTTGTAATCCCAGGTACCTGGGAGGCGGAAGCAGGAGAATCGCTTGCAAGAGAGAGATTGCAGTGAACAGAGATCATGCCACTGCACTCCAGCCTGGCAACAGAGCGAGACTCCACCTCAAAAAAAAAACCTAAAACAATAATAGCTTTACACGTATGTAATTCATCAAACATAAATCAGAGGTGAACCTGTAATTAAACTTTCTAAACTGATCACAAAGCAAATCAAAAGTAGCCCACCTAAACAAAAAACAGCACAATTAATTCTTTTAATTGTAAGGCTTTACAGTATTACATACAGGAAAACTATGCATAGATGTCCAATACTACCAAAAATTTAACAATTACATATTGAATAGTATTACATATGATTTAATTTTCTTCACATTTCTTCAAATTTCAACAAGACTTTTTATAATGCAAGGGGAAATACTGAATACACTCAGTGATAGTCTAGTGTTCCAGATTCAAGCATAAATGCCTTCATTTTTAGGTATGCACAAAACAATGTAGCACAGAGGACTGTGAGGTGATATTACAAAAAGCAGCAGTTATCCCTTTATTTAAAAACAGCTCTATCTATATACAATTCACCCACTTAAAGTGTACCACTCGGCCAGGCATGGTAGCTCAGGCCTGTAATCCCAGCACTTTGGAAGGCCAAGGCAGGTGGATCACCTGAGGTTGGGAGTTCAAGACCAGCCTGGCCAACAAGGCAAAATCCCGTCTCTTCTAAATATACAAAAATGAATCAGGCATGATGGCAGCCGCCTGCAGTCCCAGCTACTCGGGAGGCTGAGACAGCATAATCACTGGAACCTAGGAGATCGAGGTTGCAGTAAGCCTCCTGGGTCTGAGACGCACTCTAGCCTGTGCAACAAAGCGAGACTCCGTCTCCAAAAAAAATAAACTATTCAACAGTTTTCAGTATATTCACAGACTTCTGCAATCATCATCTTAAATTTCCATCACTTCAGAAAGAAAAGCCCCAAACCCATTAACAATCACTTCACATTTACCCGAGCCCCAGCCCGAGTCAACCACCAATCTACTTTCCACCTCTACAGATTTGTCTCTTATGCACATTTCAGGTACGGGCATACCTTGGAAGACACTGCAGGTTCAGTTCCAGAGCACTGCAAAAAAAAATATTGCAATAAAGCAAGTCACATGAATTTTTGTGTTTCCCAGTGCATAAAAAGTTATGTTTAAACTACACTGTAGTCTATTAAATGTA
Organism: Saimiri boliviensis; assembly: GCF_048565385.1. NCBI lineage: Eukaryota > Metazoa > Chordata > Mammalia > Primates > Cebidae > Saimiri > Saimiri boliviensis. Next base: position 21,434,250 of record NC_133465.1, read on the forward strand.
TAACAGCATGTCTAAACAATGAACATACCTTAATTTAAAAATACTTTATTGGTAAGAAAAAATACTAATGCTCTTCTGAGATTTCAGCAAGTTGTTAACACTCAGCTGGTGGAAGGTTCTGTCTTGATACTGATGGCTACTGACTGACTAGGGTGATGGCTGCTGAAGGCTGGAGTGGCTGTGGCAAGACAATGAAGTCAGCCATGCTGATGGGCTTCTCCTTTCCTGCATGACTTCTCCGTAGCAGCTGACACTATCCAACCAGCATTTACTACCCACAAAAAAAAACTTCTTTATTTATGTTTCTTTTTTGAGAGTGTCTTCCTCTGTCATCCAGGCAGTGGTACCATCTCAGCTCAGTGCAGACTCCACCTCCAGAGTTCAAGCAATTCTTATGCCACAGCCTCCCCAGTAGCTGGGCTTACAAGTGGGCATCACCACACCTGGCTGATTTCTGTATTTTTAATAGAGATGGGGTTTCACCATGTTGGTGAGGATGGTCTCAAACTCCTGACCTCAGGTGATCTGCCCACCTCAGCCTCCCAAAGTGCTGGGATTACAGGCCTGAGCCACTGCACTCAGCCAGAAAAACTTATTTCAATATTACAGTGAATCCTCTCAAACCCTGCGGTTGTTTTATCAACTGAGTTAATGTAATACATTCTACATCTTTTATAATTTTCACAATATTTGCAGTATCTTTACCAGGATTTGATTTCATCTTAAGAAACTACCTTCTTTGCTCATCTATAACAAGCCAGTCTTCATCTGTCGAAGTTTTTTTAGCATGAGATTTCACATCTTCAGACTCAATTCTTTTCTTCTTTTACCAGCAAGGTCTCGCCTAGTAACCCAGGCTGGAGTGCAGCAGCCGGTTCATAACTCATATAGCAGCCTCAAACTCCTGCCTCTCCCTCCTTGGACTACAGGTACACGTAACTACACCCACTGGATTCTTCTAAAAAATCTTTTTAAGAATCCTTTTTCCTGGGTGCGGTGGCTCACGTCTGTACTATAATCCCAGCACTTTGGGAGGCCGAGGGGGACAGATCACCTGAGGTCAGGAGTTTGAGACCAGCTGGGCCAACATGGTGAAACTCTGTTTTAATAAAAATATAAAAAATTAGCCAGGCATAGTGGTGGGCGCTTGTAATCCCAGCTACTCAGGAGACTGAGGCAAATTGCTTGAACCCAGGAGGCGGAGGTTGCAGTAAGCGATGTCACACGACTGCACTCCAGCTTGGGTGACAACAGCAAGATTCCACCACAAAAAAAAAAATCTTTTTTTTAGAGATGGGGTATTGCTGTGCTGCCCAACCTGGTCTGGAACTCCTGGACATAAGCAATCTCCCCACCTAGGCTTCCCAAAGTGCTGGGATTATAGACAAGAGCTACCACACCCAGAAAAATTCTTAAGAGTAAATTGTGAAAGCTGAAATATACTCCTTGATTCATGAGTTACAGAATGAATCTGTGTTCGCATTTACTACCCACAGAAAAACTTTTGTATTTTTATTTCTTTTTTGAGACAGAGTCTTCCTCTGTCATCCAGGCAGTGGTACGATCTCAACTCACTGCAGACTCCACCTCCAGAGTTCAAGCAACTCTTATGCCTTGATTCATGAGTTACAGAATGTTGTTGTGTTACCACGAATAAAAACATTGCTCTCCTTACACAACTCCAACAGCTCTTGGGTGACCGTGTGTGTGTGTGTGTGTGTGTGTGTGTGTGTGTGTGTGTGAAGAGACATGGCAAGACCCCATATCTCTACTAAAGTTACAAAAATTAGCCGGGCATGGTGGCACTCACTGGTAATCCCAGCTACTAGGGAGGCTGAGGCAGCAGATCGTTTGAAACCGGGAGGCAGAGGTTGCTGTGAGCCAAGATTGTGCGCCACTGCACTCCAGCCTGTGCAACAAGAGCAAGATTCCGTTTCAAAAGAAAAAAGAAGGAAATGGAAAGAAAAAGAAAAAGCTGTCAACTTCCAGCTTTATAAAAATCTGTACTTTCTGATTTCTCTCAGCTTTCTTACATTTGAAAAGAGTTAGAGGGTTGGTCCAAATTAGGCTTTGGCTTAAGGGAATAGTGTGGCAGGTTTGATCTTCTATTCAGACCACTAAAACTTCCTCCCTATCAGCAAGAAGGAAGAAAGTTTTCGCTTTCTCATCACCCCACTGCACTCCAGCCTTGGCAACAAGACTGAAACTCCCATCTCAAAAAAAAGAAAAAAGACAAAGAAAAAATCCATTGATAATGAACATCTGGGTTGTTTCCCCTTTTGACTATTATCAACAATGCTGCTAGGAACATTCTTCTAAGTTTCTGTATGAATGTGCTTTCAGTTCCCTTGAGCAGGAGCCTAGGAGGAACTTCAGGATCATATGGTGACTAGCTCTTTGAGGAAGGACATGCCAGACTTTTCCACAGTACTGGCACCACTTTTACATTCCTACCAGCAATGCAGGGTTCTAATTTGGCCACATCCTCAGGAACACTTGTCAGTTTTTCTTTAAACTAGTCATCCTAGTGGGTGTGAAGCTGTATCTCATTGTAGTTTTCATTTGCATTTCCTTGATAACTAAGCCTTGAACAGCTTTCCATGTGCTTATGAGTCTTCTGTGTATGTTCTCTGGAGAAAAAAATCTATTCAGATACTTTGCCAAACATTTAATTCTCTTTTAATAATTGATATGTAGGAGTTGTTCATTTTTAAAATCCCACTGACTCCTCTTAATACCCCCTACCCTCACCATCCCTTAAGGTAGTAGATTTAGAAGTAGCCTGAGTCAGGAGACACTTTGCTTCAAGAGACATGGTCTCCCTATGCCGCCCAGGTTGTATGCAGTGCAGAGGCTACTGACAGGCCCATATTACAGCACATTATAGCCTTCAACTCCTGGCCTCAAGTGATCCTCCTGCCTCAGCCTCCCAAGTAACTGGGAGTACACGTGCACACTACTAACCACACCACTCCTTCAAGATTAAGCAATCAGCTGGGTGCAGTGACTCAAGCCTGAAATTCCAGCACTTTGGTAGGCCAAGGCGGGTGGATCACGAGGTCAGGAGTTCAAGACCAGCCTGGCCAACACAGTGAAACCCCATCTCTACTCAAACTATAAGACTCAGCCAGGCCTTCGTGGCAGGCGCCTATAATCCCAGCTACTTGGGAGGCTCAGGCAAAAGGATCGCTTGAACCCGGAAGGTGGAGGTTGCAGTGCACCAAGATCACACCACAGCACTCCAGCCAGGGCAACAAGAGTGAAGCTCCATCTCAAAAAAAAAACATAACCACGGTTGTATAAACTCTGAAAAACATTAACCCTCAAAAGTTCATCAAATATAGTTAAGTGTGCTTAGTTCCAACCCTTTATTATATGGTAATATCCCAGACCCAGGTCCACCACATGGAACCAGCTTGTGTCTGGGACACCCAATTTGCTGCTGCTAGTAGACGCAAAAGATTTTCGTAAGCCTGGGGCAGTGGCTCACACCTGTAATCCCGGCACTTTGGGAGGGCAAAGCAGGTGGATCATGAGGTCAGGAGATGGAGACAATCTTGGCTAACACGGGGAAACTCCATCTCTACTAAAAATGCAAAAATTAGCCAAGTGTGACAGTACACACCTCTAGTCCCAGCTACTTGGGAGGCTGAGGCACAAGAATCACTTCAACCCGGGAGGCAGAGGTTGCAGTGAGACAAGATCGCGCCATTACACTCCAGCCTGACCAACAGAGCAAGACTCCTTCCCCAAAAAAAGTTTTCATCGGCCGGGCGCGGTGGCTCAAGCCTGTAATCCCAGCACTTTGGGAGGCCGAGGCGGGTGGATCACAAGGTTGAGAGATCGAGACCATCCTGGTCAACATGGTGAAACCCCGTCTCTACTAAAAATACCAAAAAAAATTAGCTGAGCATGGTGGCGCGTGCCTGTAATCCCAGCTACTCAGGAGGCTGAAGCAGGAGAATTGCCTGAGCCCAGGAGGCGGAGGTTGCGGTGAGCCGAGATCGCGCCATTGCACTCCAGCCTGGGTAACAAGAGCGAAACTCCGTCTCAAAAAAAAGAAAAAAAAAGTTTTCATCTTGACGTTTTAATTTAGGTTTGGTTCTTGGTTGTGTTCTTTCAAGTTATTTATGCATTCATTCAACAAACTACTTGACAAATAAAACACCCCATCTTAAATTAAGCATTGTTCCAAATGCTTTGCATGTTATTAATGCATTTAATCTTCTTAATAGACTTCTGAAGTAGCTGCCAGTATTATTCCATTTTAGGATACGTTATCTCCATATAATGAAGACCATGAAGGTTAAACTTGCTCAAGATCACAAACTCAATGGGCTACAATTCAGGCCATCTGACTTGAGCTGTGCTTTCATTTAATCACACTGCCTCAGATTTGAGTATTTATTTAAATCATCTGTATGAGGATCCCTTCATTTGCGGTCTGTAAATAATAGAGGGAAATAACTTGTTTCAATGACACTACCAGAGAGACAAGTTTCACATACGAAAATGTGGTTTAGACCCAGGTATGGTAGCATCTGCCTATAGACCCAGCTACCTGTAAAGCAAGAGGATTGAGAGGTTCAAGGCCAGCCTAGACAACATAGCGAGACCAAGTTTCAACAGTACTTTCATTTAAAAATAAAATGGGAGCCGGGCGTGGTGGCTCAGGCCTGTAATCCCAACACTTTGGGAGGCTAAGGTGGGTGGATCACTTGAGGTCAGGAGTTTGAGACCACACTGGCCAATATGGTGAAACCCCATCTCTACTAAAAATATAAAAATTAGCCAGGCATGGTGGAGGGGGCCTGTAGTCCCAGCTACTCAAGAGACGGAGGCAGGAGAATCACTTAACCCAGCAGGCGGAGGTTGCAGTGAACTGAGATGGCACCCCTGCACTCCAGTCTGGGAGAGTGAAACTGTCTCTAAAGACATAAATAAAATAAAACGTGGTTTATTCCTGCTCAAAACATACTTCTTTTTCCACTTAGAGGTTAACCCCTCTCCTTAAAAAGTTGACTTACTTTATTCTTTTCTCTTAAACAGACAGGAGTCTTGCTATGTTGCCCAGGCTGGTCACTCCTGGCCTCAAACAATCCTCCCACCTCAGACTCCTGAAGACAAAAAGCTTACTTTCATACCTCTAATATCTTTACAACAGCCCAATACATTTCATTTTCCCAAGACTGTCCCTGCCAGGTAGTAAAACAAGTCTCTGCTGAGCTTCAATAGTTTCTTATAAAGACAGACTGCAAAATCATAAAAAGAACCGTCTGCCTATCTAAAGGTCTCTGTCTATCAGACTGACCAGTCACAAGGCACAACTGTACAGCTCCTAATCAAATTCAGGGTCAGGAAAAAAGCAAACTTCAGAATCTGTCACGGGAAAAATGAGCAGGTTCTGTACTGGCTGACAGGATTAATGAACCTCTTACCAAAGCATACAGGTTCATAACTCTAACTTCTTTTTTTGTGAGACTGAGTCTTGCTCTGTTGCCCAGCCTGAAATGCAAACTCACTCCAACCTCCACCTCCCAGGTTCAGGTGATTCTCCTGCCCCAGCCTCCCTAGGAGCTGGGACTAGAGGTGTCTGCCACTGTGCCCAGCTAATTTTTGTATTTTTAGTAGAGGGAGTTTTACCATGTTGGCCAGGCTGGTCTCAAACTCCTGACCTCAGGTGAAACACTCACCTTGGCCTCCCAAAGTCCTGGGAATGCAGGCATGAGCCACCACAGCCTGTCCTAATCCTTTTTTTTTTTGAGACAGAGTTTCGCTCTTGTTACCCAGGCTGGAGTGCAATGGCGCGATCTCGGCTCACCGCAACCTCCACCTCCTGGGTTCAGGCAATTCTCCTGCCTCAGCCTCCTGAGTAGCTGGAATTACAGGCACGTGCCACCATGCCCAGCTAATTTTTTGTATTTTTAGTAGAGACGGGGTTTCACCACGTTGACCAGGCTGGTCTCGATCTCTTGACCTCGTGATCCACCCGCCTCGGCCTCCCAAAGTGCTGGGATTACAGGCTTAAGCCACCGCGCCCGGCCTTTTTTTTTTTTTTTTTGAGATGGAGTCTCACTCTGTAGCCCAGGATGGAGTGCAGTGACATCATCTCAGCTCACTGCAACCTTCCAGGTCTAGGTCCCAGTTCAAGCAATTCTCCCACCTCAGCCTCCCAAGTAGCTGGGATTACAGTCGAAGGCACCACGCCTAGCTAATTTTTCTATTTTTTAAGTAGAGATCGGGTTTCACCATGTTGGCCAGTCTGGTCTTGAACTCCTGACTTTGTGTTCTGCCCACCCTGGCCTCCCAAAGTGCTGGAATTACAGGCATCTGCCACCATACCCGGCCCCTAATCTTGATTTTAAAGGCAGAAAAATGAAGCTGAGAGTTATGTCCCTAAAGTCACACAATGGTAAAACCCAAATTCAAATTCAGACAATCGAACAAGAGCCTGGGCTTTTAGCCATCACACTTCAATGCCTTTCCAACCAAAGGGCTCACAGAAACAAATTCTCCACGGCAAGAACAGTAAAAGCAATCATACCAAGCAAGGGAAGAAAAGGGCATGCCATTAAACACTGACATAAAAAGGTTCAGTAAGAACTGGGAGCGTGGCTCACACCTGTAGTCCCAGTTACTCCAGAGGCTGAGACAGGAGGATCACTTGAGCCCAGGAGTCCGGGGCTATGGCGAGCTATAATCATGCCACTTCACTCCACCCTGGGCAACAGAGCAAGGCTCTGTCTCTCAAAAAGAAAAAGAGTTCGGTCACTTAGGTTCTGGAAATGTCCTGAGCTTCCTTTACATAAGGGCTAATCGATTAGCCAATGACCTTTCCTTTTTGCCTAGGAAACATCATCCCTCTGGATCAAACGCAAATGTCTTGCCATATAAAGACTTCCTGGCTGGGAGCCATGGCTCATGCCTGTAATCCCAACACCTACGGAGGGAGAGGCAAGCCGATCACCCTGGCCAATATAGTGAAACCCCCTCTCTACTAAAAATGCAAAAATTAGCTGGGTGTGGTGGTGGACACCTGTGATCCCAGCTACTGAGGAGGCTGAGGCACTGAGAATCGCTTGTGCCAAGGAGGTGGAGGCTGCAGTGAGCTGGGACTGTGCACCACTGTACTCCAGCCTGGCGACAGAGCCAGACTTCACCTCCAAAAAAAAAAAAGACTTTCTGACTTTCTGGGCTCTCCCATCCATACTGACATTTCTCTGCACTGAAGATCAATGTTCACATTCCTAGCAAGTATTACCTAAAAAGGCATAAAAAGTATCTTCATCTCAAGGCCGGGCACGGTGGCTCAAGCCTGTAATCCCAGCACTTTGGGAGGCCCAGGTGGGTGAATCACGAGGTCAAGAGATCAAGATCATCCTGGTCAACATGGTGAAACCCCGTATCTGCTAAAAATACAAAAAATTAGCTGGGCATGGTGGCACGTGCCTGTAATCCCAGCTACTCAGGAGGCTGAGGCAGGAGAATTGCCTGAACCCAGGAGGTGGAGGTTGCGGTGAGCCGAGATCGTGCCATTGCACTCCAGCCTGGGTAACAAGACAGAAACTCCAACTCAAAAAAAAAGTATTTCATCTCAATATTCCTAGAATAGTATCAAATGCCACAAAAAGTATACAAACATTCAATGAAATAACTAGCTAAGCAGAACTGCGTTAAGAGATTGAGATACGGCCCGGCGCGGTGGCTCAAGCCTGTAATCCCAGCACTTTGGGAGGCCGAGGAGGGTGGATCACGAGGTCAAAAGATCGAGACCATCCTAGTGAACATGGTGAAACCCCATCTCTACTAAAAATACAAAAAATTAGCTGGGCATGGTGGCACGTGCCTGCAATCCCAGCTACTCAGGAGGCTGAGGCAGGAGAATTGCCTGAACCCAGGAGGCGGAGGTTGCGTAGAGCCGAGATCGCGCCATTGCACTCCAGCCTGGGTAACAAGAGCTAAACTCCGTCTCAATAAAAAAAGGAAAAAAAAAAAAAACAAGATTGAGATACATGTTTCTGTGGGCATAACTGAGTATGTCCTAGGTAAATGAAAACTGTTTAAGAACCCCTCTAGGCCAGGTGCGGTGGCTCAAGCCTGTAATCCCAGCACTTTGGGAGGCCGAGGCGGGTGGATCACAAGGTCAAGAGATCGAGACCATCCTGGTCAACATGGTGAAACCCCATCTCTACTAAAAATACAAAAAATTAGCTGGGCATGGTGGCACGTGCCTGTAATCCCAGCTACTCAGGAGGCTGAGGCAGGAGAATTGCCTGAGCCCAGGAGGCGGAGGTTGCGGTGAGCCGAGATCGCGCCATTGCACTCCAGCCTGGGTAACAAGAGCAAAAATCCGCCTCAAAAAAAAAAAAAAAAAAAAAAACCTATAGATTCTGGGCCGGGCACAGTGGCTCAAAACTGTCAACCCAGCACTGTGGGAGGCCAAGGAGGGTGGGTCACTTGAGGTCAGGAGTTTGAGGCCAGCCTGGCCAACCATGCTGAAACCCCACCTCTACTAAAAAATACAAAAATGAGCCTGGCTTGGTGGCACATGCCTATAATCCCAGCTACCTGGGAGGCTGAGGCAGGAGAATGGCTTCAACCCAGGAGGTGCAGGTTGCAGTAAGCAGAGACTGCACCATTGCACTCCAGCCTAGGCAATGGGCAACAGAGCAAGACTCTGTCTCAAAAAAAACCTCTAAGCCGGGCGCGGTGGCTCAAGCCTGTAATCCCAGCACTTTGGGAGGCCGAGGCGGGTGGATCACGAGGTCATGAGATCGAGACCATCCTGGTCAACATGGTGAAACCCCGTCTCTACTAAAAATACAAAAAAAAAAAAAAAAAAAAATTAGCTGGGCATGGCGGCGCGTGCCTGTAATCCCAGCTACTCAGGAGGCTGAGGCAGGAGAATTGCCTGAACCCAGGAGGCGGAGGTTGCTGTGAGCCGAGATCGCGCCATTGCACTCCAGCCTGGGTAACAAGAGCGAAACTCCGTCTCAAAAAAAAAAAAAAACCTCTAGATTCTGTAATCCTTTCTGGACAATTTGTATAGTTCTGTAGCCCATTTTATTTACTGGGAAGTATCTGGTTAAATCTGTCCCCAAAGAAGTTTCTGAAGCTGAGTGCAGTGGCTCACACCTGTAATCATAACACTCTCTCTGGAAGACCTAGGCAGGCAGATCACTGGAGGTCAGGAGTCTGAGAATGGACTGGCCAACATGGTGAAACCCTGTCTCTACTAAAAATATAAAAATCAGGCAGGTGTGCTGGTGCCTGCCTGTAGCCCCAGCTACTCGAGAGGCTGAGATGGGAGGATCACTTGAGCCCAGAGGTCAAGGCTGCAGTGAGCCATAACTGGGCCACTGCACTCCAACCGGGGTATGACAATGAGACCCTGTCACAAAAAAAGAAATTATTTATACTGTAGGGAAGCTTTAGCTAGTCTTTATATGGAAAAGTGACTGGTATAAAAGGTGGTGAATCGGGAAGTGAGAAATCAGTCCATCAAAGTAATCTGAGAAAAAAGTGGCACTTTATACAATAAACAGATGTAAATCCGAATCAAGACCCCTTAGGACTCATTTAGAGCTAGACAGTTAAGGACAAAGCCTGGCCCTTTCCTTTATTTAAAAAACTAAAATGATTCCATTAGCTCTGTCCCAAATCAACAGAAAACCAAACCAGACCAGTGTCAAGAACAGTATTGGGGAATAGCTAGAATGAGAATCAAGGGGAATATTAAAACCACCACCACAGAACACAGAGGCCAAGAAGCTTGGCACCTTGGGAGGCTGAAGTGTGTGGGTCACTTGAGCCCAGGGGCTGTAAACAAGCCTGGACAACATAACATTTGACACTTGAACTGCATACAGTGTATGATGAAACTCACACCCAGAATGATAAAACTCTGCTCTCTACAAAAAGTACGACAATGAGTCAGGTATGGTGATGCACACCTGCAGTACAGTCGCAGGAGGCTGAGGTAAGAGGATAACCTAAGCCCAGGAAGTGGAGGCTGTAGTGAACTATGATGGTGCCCCCCCACCCCGAAACGTCAGGTAATTCAATGTGATCAATGTTTCCCTTAAAATCTCAGCACTCGCCGGGCACAGTGGCTCAAGCCTGTAATCCCAGCACTTTGGGAGGCGGAGGCGGGTGGATCACGAGGTCAAGTGATCGAGACCATCCTGGTCAACATGGTGAAACCCCGTCTCTACTAAAAATACAAAAAATTAGCTGGGCATGGTGGCGTGTGCCTGTAATCCCAGCTACTCGGGAGGCTGAGGCAGGAGAATTGCCTGAACCCAGGAGGCAGAGGATGCGGTGAGCTGAGATCGCGCCATTGCACTCCAGCCTGGGTAACAAGAGTGAAACTCCGTCTCCAAAAAAAAAAAAAAAATCTCATCACTCAGGGCCCAGGCGCCATGACTCACACCTGTAAGCACTGAGAGGCCAAAGCGGGCAGATCAATTGACACCAGGAGTTCAAGACTAGTCTGGCCAACATAAAAATATAACAAACTGGCCAGGTGTAATGGTGCCCACCTGCACTTCCAGCTACTCGGGAGGCTGAAGCACAAGGATCACTTGAACCCAGGAGGCAGAGGTTGCAGTGAGCACAGATCATGCCACTGCACTCCAACCTGGGCAGCAGAGCAAGAGCCATCTCAAAAAAGACAAGAAGAAAAGAAACTAAAGAGTGAAAAAGAGAAACTCCTCCCAAAGGGAACTGTATTAATCTTAACAATCCAGGCTGTCCCAAAGAAAGGAGTATTAACGCCCTTTTTCTGATTAATTCATACTCTGAGGCATGCTTTAAATCAAAATGGCCTTCAAACACAGCATGCACACATTTAACATACCATCCAACGGATGATTTTATTTATCTTTAGAGTAACTGGCAGATAATTATGGAACAACTCTACTTCCCCTAAAATTCTAGAAGGCAGAGGAGTCTGAATATATTCTACTTAGCATGAAAAGATTGAAAGCACAAGACAGATGGTAAACATTTTTTAAAGAATTTAAATTAGCTGGGCATGGTGGCACATGCCTGTAATCCCAGCTACTCAGGAGGCTGAGGCAGGAGAATTGCCTGAACCCAGGAGGCGGAGGTTGCGGTGAGTCGAGATCGTGCCATTGCACTCCAGCCTGGGTAACAAGAGCGAAACTCCGTCTCAAAAAACAAACAAACAAACAAAAAAGACAATTCTGCATTCCCAAACAATAGGATGAATGTGCTTGTGAACCAAATTAATTCCCAAAGGGCCAGGTGAGAGCAGTGGTGGTGGCTCATGCCTGTAATCCAAGCACTTTAGGAGGCCAAGGCAGGCAGATCTGAGATCAGCAGTTCAAGACCAGCCTGGCAAAAATGGTGAAACTCCATCTCTACTAAAAAAAATTTTTTTAATTAGCTGGGCATGGTGGCGGATGCCTGTAATCCCAACTACTCAGGGGTCTGAGACAGGAAAACCCCTCAACCCTGGAGGCAGAGGTTGCAGTGAGCCGAGACTCAGGCCACTGCACTCCAGCCTGGGCAACAAAAGACAAACTCAGTTTAAAAAAAAAAAATTACCTCCAAGAATCTGGGTGGCTAATCACAAACCTCTATTATTTCTCCCTCACATTTTTAACTGAGTCCACCATTCTGTAGCTGCACTATCCAGTACGAGAGGCTTCCTTGGTCAAAAAAGCAAGGGAAGAACCAGGAAATCACTGTTCACTACCTCAGTATACTTAGGCATACAGTTTCTCCTGTTATTTTACTGGCCAAAACACCTCACCTTGCCTTGTCACATTTCCCAACAAAAGGCTGGGGAAGAGGGAAAGCAGTACGTCTCAACATGGCCCCCCAAAAAGCCAATTAAATGGTACTTTTTCTTTTTGAGACAGGGTCTCACTCTGTCCCCAAGGCTGAAGTACAGTGGAACGATCTCAGCTCACTGCAACCTGCCGCTCCGGGATCACTTGAGGTCAGAAGTTAAAGCACAGCCTGGGCAACACAGCAAAACCCTGTCTCTACTAAAAACATTAGCCGGGTATGCTGGTGCATGCCTGTAATCCCAGCAACTCAGGAGGCTAAGGCACAAGAATTGCTTGAACCTGGGAGGTGGAGATTGCAGTGAGATGAGATCCTGCCACTACACTCTAGTCTGGGCAACAGAGCCAGAATCCGTATCAAAAAAAAAAAAAAAAAGGCTCATGTTTTTTGTTTGCTTTCTATTTATGTTTTATAGAGACAGGGTTTCACTGTGTTGGCTAGGATGGTCTCGTTCTCCTGACCTGGTGATCCACCCACCTCAGCCTCCCAAAGTGCTGGGATTACAGGCGTGAGCTACCATGCCCGGGCCTTTTTTGTTTGTTTTTAAAACTCAGTCTTACTCTTGTTCACCAGGCTGGAGTGCAATCGTCATCTCCACTCATTGCAATCTCTGCCTTCCAGGTTCAAGCGATTCTCCGCCTACAGCCTCCCAAGTAGCTGGGATTACAGGCACCCGCCACCACACCTGGCAAATTTTTGTATTTATACTAGAGACAGGTTTCACAATGTTGACTAGGCTGGTCTCAAACCCCTGCTCTTAGTTGATCCACCTGCCTTGGCCTCTAAAAGTGCTGGAATTACATGTGTTAGCCACCAGGTCCAGCCAAGTTAAATTGTTTGTGTGTGTGTGTGTGTGTGTGTGTGTGTGTGTGTACTACTTTCCAAGGAATTTACCAAGTGGACATTCACTTAAAAAGGCATCATCACAGAAAATGTTTCACTAGATTTACACATGAGAAGCACTCTTCAGTTGGATACTTCTGACCTCATGAAACCAGAGGACATTTCTGTAGAAGACTGACACATGAGAATCTTCAGGAACTGTGCTGCTTTCAAATAATCTGATTAAGCCTGGACAAGCTCCAAGCACGGAATAAAATTAGGCAAAAGCTTGACAATGGCAGTCTCCATCGGGACTGAATTTAAAAAAGGAAAGAAAAGGCTTGACGATCACTATGCATTGTCAATTCACAGATATTTCAATGACAATGAACATTCTCCTTTATTAATTTCTAAAAGGTCCAAATATCTTGCTAGTGACACGAGTACTCCCGTTACTATTCAGAAACATAAAGATGGAGCAAAACATTTTCTAAAACAATTATCACATTTTCTATCACACTGACAAATAATCTAGGAGGCATCAGTTCCGTACCATAAAGCATGTCAAGAAAATCTCATTCAGTTGATTTTAGAAGCAATACTACCAGGTTACCATAAAATGAATTCAGTATGGGTCAGGCACAGTGATTAATGTCTGTAATCCCAACATTTTGGGAGGCTGAGGTGGGGGAATCACCTGAGGTCAGGATTTCAAGACCAGCCTGGCCAATATGGTGAAACCCCATCTCTACTAAAACTAACAAAAATTAGCTGGGTGTGGTGGAGTGCACGCTACTCAGGAGGCTGGGGCAGGAGAATAGTTTGAACCTGGGAGGTGGAGCAAGTTGCAATGAGCTGAGATCATGCCATTACACTAGAGCATGAATGAAAAGAACAAAACTCTGTCTCAAAAGAAAACGAAAAACAAAAAGAAAAGAAAACGATTCATTATGATCCCCAAGAAACATTTGGTGGTTGGTTGATAGAGCCCATCAAATTACATTCTCGGATGACTAACCTGACTTACATTGGTTTTTAAACATTAAATTTCTCCCCAAATGTGGCAATTTTAATTTTATAACTAATTCAGCTGCTGGAAGCCTGTACAAAGTTTGTGATGTCATCACTGTAAGGTTGATCATTTATACTCATGTCAGCGTGCTTCCAAATGACTTAAGAGCTCTATGATATGCTAAGACACACAAGATTTTATGTGGCCTCACGCCTGAAATCCCAACACTTTGTGAGGCCGAGGTGAGCGGATTATTTGAAGTCAGAAATTTGAGACCAGCCTGGCCAACATGGTGAAACCATATCTCTACAAAAAAATATAAAAACTAGCCAAGGCATAGTGGTGCTTGCATGTAATCCCAGCCACCTGAGAGGCTGAGACAGCACAATCACTTGAACTCAGGAGGCGGAGGTTGCAGTGAGATGAGATTGCGCCACTGCACTCCAGCCTGGGTAACAGAGTGAGACTGCTTCTCAAAAAAAAATTAGCCAGGCAAGGTGGCACGTAAGTGTAGTCCCAGCTACTCTGGAGGTTGAGGTGGGTGAATCACCTGAGCCCAGGAAGTCAAGGCTCCAATGAGCTGTGATAACACCACTGCACTCCAGCCTGGGCAAAGAGGACAAGACTCTGCCTCAAAAAAAGATTTCATATATTAAAACTTGTAGTAACTCAAATGATGAAAAAAATTAAGTACTTTAATTCTAATAGTAAATAACATGGAAAGAATCTAAGAATGTAATTAAAATGTCACATCTGTAGCCTGAGGAGTCGTAACTCGTATTTTTTTAGAAAAATAAAATGGCCGGGCGCGGTGGCTCAAGCCTGTAATCCCAGCACTTTGGGAGGCCGAGGCGGGTGGATCACGAGGTCGAGAGATCGAGACCATCCTGGTCAACATGGTGAAACCCCGTCTCTACTAAAAATACAAAAAATTAGCTGGGCGTGGTTGCACGTGCCTGGAATCCCAGCTACTCAGGAGGCTGAGGCAGAAGAATTGCCTGAACCCAGGAGGCGGAGGTTGCGGTGAGCCGAGATCGCGCCATTGCACTCCAGCCTGGGTACCAAGAGCGAAACTCCGTCTCAAAAAAAAAAAAAAAGATAAAATGGCCGGGCGCGGTGGCTCAAGCCTGTAATCCCAGCACTTTGGGAGGCCGAGGCAGGTGGATCACGAGGTCAAGAGATCGAGACCATCCTGGTCAACATAGTGAAACCCCGTCTCTACTAAAAATACAAAAAATTAGCTGGGCATGGTGGCACGTGCCTGTAATCCCAGCTACTCAGGAGGCCGAGGCAGGAGAATTGCCTGGGCCCAGGAGGCGGAGGTTGCGGTGAGCCGAGATCGCGCCATTGCACTCCAGCCTGGGTACCAAGAGCGAAACTCCGTCTCAAAAAAAAAAAAAAAGATAAAATGGCCGGGCGCGGTGGCTCAAGCCTGTAATCCCAGCACTTTGGGAGGCCGAGGCAGGTGGATCACGAGGTCAAGAGATCGAGACCAACCTGGTCAACATAGTGAAACCCCGTCTCTACTAAAAATACAAAAAATTAGCTGGGCATGGTGGCACGTGCCTGTAATCCCAGCTACTCAGGAGGCCGAGGCAGGAGAATTGCCTGGGCCCAGGAGGCGGAGGTTGCGGTGAGCCGAGATCGCGCCATTGCACTCCAGCCTGGGTATCAAGAGCTAAACTCCGTCTCAAAAAAAAAATAAAAAATAAAAAAATACAAACATTAACCGGGCATGGTGGAGCACACCTGTAATCAACTCCAGCTACTTGCAGACTGAGGCAGGAGAACTGCTTGAACCAGGGAGGTGGAGGTTGCGGTGAGCCGAGAGCATGCCACTGCACTCCAGCCTGGGCGACAGAGCGAGACTCCATCTCAAAAACGAAAACAGTTATCACTAGTTCTCTTCAATTAAAATGAGCAACAGTACTATGGGATGTATTCTAGAGTGTGTTACAAAGAGCTATGAAGCAAGGAGTAACTTGGGTAAACAGTTGGACAAAATTTAGGAAACATACCTGGGACTTGTTTTAAGCAAAGATTTAAAATTGTTTAAAATGAACAGGATTAGTTAACTGACATGTAAATTATACTTTGTGTTCAGTACTGTGAAAGAAACAGAATGCTATAAACAAAATAATGGAAGTACTGAGAAGCTTCTCTGAAGAGGTCATATTCTAATCCAGTAACTTTGACTATTCTTGCAGTGCCCACATACCACTTGCGCTTTTATTAGACAAAAATGCCACACACTTTGAGAAACAGCAAGGAAGGTACCACCACAGCACAGCAGAGACCACAGTTAGAAAAAAAGATTCAGAGTAAAAGACTTACTTTTTTTTTTTTTTTTTTGAGACAGAGTCTCTCACTCTGTTGCCCAGGCTGGAGTGCAGTGCTATGATCTCGGCTCACTGCAACCTCTGCCTCCCAGGTTCAAGAAATTCTCCTGCCTCAGCCTCACAAGTAGCTGGGATTACAGGCACCTGCCACCACACCCAGCTAATTTTTGTGTTTTTAGTAGAAACAGGATTTCACCACGTTGGCCAAGCTGGTCTCCAACTCCTGACCTCAAGTGATCCTCCCACCTCGGCCTCCCAAAGTGCTGAGATTACAGGTGTTAGCCACTGCACCTGGCCCAGACTAGGTTTTCATTCCTGCTTATTTATATGCTATTTAACCTGAAGCATGTCACTTAACCCCTAGGAGCTTGTTCCTCATCTGTAACATGGAGGCTATCCAGCCCTCACTGAGTCTATGAGAGTTTAAAATGAGACTGTATAGAAAATTGTCTGGCATATGTGAATCCAGTTTAATTCCTTTTCTTTGCCTCACTTCCAAGATTAAATAACAAAAAAACAAAACAGGAATCCAAAGGGGTGGGAGTGTTAATGTGCCTGATGCAGTAAAGAGCTAAATAAAGAACACACAGCTTAGACTCTTTTTTTTTTTTTTTTTTTTTTTTTTGAGACGGAGTTTCGCTCTTGTTACCCAGGTTAGAGTGCAATGGCGCGATCTCGGCTCACCGCAACCTCCGCCTCCTGGGTTCAGGCAATTCTCCTGCCTCAGCCTCCTGAGTAGCTGGGATTATAGGCATGCACCACCATGCCCAGCTATTTTTTTTTTGTATTTTTAGTAGAGACGGGGTTTCACTATGTTGACCAGGATGGTCTCGATCTCTTGACCTCGTGATCCACCCGCCTCGGCCTCCCAAAGTGCTGGGATTACAGGCTTGAGCCACCGCGCCCGGCTCAGCTTAGACTCTTAAGTCTAATAAAGCCTTCTGAATGATATAGTTCCATTTTTTCTAACCCAGATATTCCATTCTTACATCTATGTTTAATCTCGTAATTGGTTAACATATCCAAAGAACCTCTCTCTCCCACCATCCAAATCTTACCCTCCAAGTCATGTCCCATCTATCACTCAAGTTTTCACTAACAACTGCAGCACACAATCCCGTTCTCCACAATTCTTGTATTATACAACTTGGCAATCAACATTCTTGTTTCTACACACAGTTTCCCTGATTAGACTGTAACTCTTCCACAGTAGGAACTGTAAGTAATCATTTCATTACTCGAAAGGGAAAGTTGTTCCCAAGACGTGCTAAATAAATACATACTGATTAAAAGGCCCAAGATGCCGGGCGCAGTGGATCACACCTGCAATCTCAGCACTTTGGGAAGCCTAGGATCACTTGAGGTCAGAGTTCCAGATCGGCCTGGCAAATATGGCGAAACCCCACCTCCACTAAAAAACCAAGAATAACTTTGGGTATGGTGGCACACGCCTGTAATCCCAGCTACTTGGGAGGCTGAAGAACGAGAATCCCTTGAACCCAGGAGGTGCAGGCTGCAGTGAGCTGAGACTGTGCCACTGCACTCCTGCCTGGGCAACAGGGCAAAACTCAGTCTCTAAATAAACATTAAACTAACTCAAAAAATAAGGAAGTAAATAAAAGTAAAAACAAAAGGTCCGAGAATGCATTTGAAGAGGGGAGGGAAATTCCAAACTATAAACTAATCGAACATAACATAAAAGCACTGAGAAAGGCCGAGCACAATGGCTCAGCCCTGAAATCCCAGCACTTTGTGAGGCCAAGGTGGGCAGATTGCTTGGTTCAATACCAGTCTCAGGGAGAAATGGCAATACCCTGCCTCCTAAAAAAAAAAAAAAAAAAAAAAAAAAAAACACGCCTATAATCCCAACACTTTGGGAGGCAGAGGCAGGCAGATCACAGGGTCAGAAATTCGAGACCAGCATGGCCAATATGGTGAAACCCCATCTCTACGAAAAATACCAAAATATTAGCTGGGCATGGTGGCATGTTGGAAACAGACGCTTGGTGCTGCGAAGAAAAATTAGCACTGAGACAAAGGATCTTTCAGCAATGTAATTTTTACTTCTAGACTGCAGGAAGGGTACCCTGGCTAGCCATCATGCCACAAGAGTAAAATGAACAAAGAAAACAGACTAATTTATCCCTTACGAATCTGGGGTCATCCTTACTGCTATGTCTGATCTCCGTTGGTTGGAGCCAGACCTCACAGTCTAAACTTACACCTGATTGGTTAATAACTGAAAACTTTTCTGAACAGGTAAACCAATGGAAAGCTGGGACATGCCTGTGAGCACATCCAGCACAAATAGCTTTGGTTAAAGTACAAAGACATAGAAGGGCCGGGCGCGGTGGCTCAAGCCTGTAATCCCAGCACTTTGGGAGGCCGAGGCGGGTGGATCACGAGGTCGAGAGATCGAGACCATCCTGGTCAACATAGTGAAACCCCGTCTCTACTAAAAATACAAAAAACTAGCTGGGCATGGTGGCGCGTGCCTGTAATCCCAGCTACTTAGGAGGCCGAGGCGGGAGAATTGCCTGAGCCCAGGAGGCGGAGGTTGCAGTGAGCCGAGATCGCGCCATTGCACTCCAGCCTGGGTAACAAGAGCCAAACACCGTCTCAAAAAAAAAAAAAAAAAAGACACAGAAGGTGCCTGTACACATGGCATGTCTAACAGCTACATAGGATAGGGCTTCACAAAGTTATCAGCACACTTATTCTTTAGCAAGAAAAGAAACTTTAAAAAGAAACTTTTCTAGTTCCCACATGGCACATGCCTGTAATCCCACCTACTCAGGAGGCTGAGGCAGGAGAACTGCTTGAACCTGGGAGGCACATGTTGCAGTGAGCCAAGATGGCACCACTGCACTCCAGCCTGGGCAACAGAGCATGTCTCCAAATAAAAATAAATAAATAAAACTTGGCCAGGACTGGCGGTGCACACCATCACTTGAGCCCAAGGTCACGGATGCAGTAAGCCAAGACTGTGCCACTGTAATCCAGCCTGGGCAAGAGAACAAGATTCTGCATTTAAAAAAAAAAAAAAAAAAAAGGAAAAACACACACACATTTATAGATAGGCACTGGAGCAAAGAAGTTCTGAAAGGAGACAAGTTACTTCTAGCAGGAAGTAGTTTTCATTACTTGATATGCTTGTACTGCTGACTTTACATTTAAATTCATCTTTTGCAGTAAGAAATGTAAAACAGGCCAGGTGTGGTGGCTCACACCTGTAATCCCAGCACTTTGGGGAGGCTTAATTGGGCAGATAGCCTGAGACTGAGTTCAAGAAACCAGCCTGACCAACATGGAGAAACCATGCCTCTACTAAAAATACAAAATTAGCTGAGTATGGTGGTGCATGCCTGTAATCCCAGCTACTCGAGAACTCGGGAGACAGAGATTGCGGTGAGCAAAGATCTTGCCATTGCAGTCCAGCCTGGGCAACAAGAGCAAACTCTGTCTAAAAACAAAATGTATACATTAAGGAAAAGAGTGTATTTTAATACTTTAAATCGTATTTTCTCGGCAAAGCATGGGGACTCATGCTTGTAATCCCAGCACTTTGGGAAGCTGAGGGGGATCACGTGAGGTCAGGAATTCAAGACCAGTCTGGCCAACATGGGTAAACCCCATCTCTACTCAAAATACAAAAACTAGTTGGGTATGGTGGTGCATGCCTGTAGTCCCAGCTACTAGGGAGGCTAAGGGAGAAGAATCACTTGAACCCAGGAGATGAAGGTTGCAGTGAGCTGAGATCACGTCTACCGCACTCCAGTCTGGGCAACAGAACGAGACTGTCTCAAAAAAAGAAGAAAAAGAAAAGAAAAATCACATCTTCTTGTACTTAGTGAGACAAATCTACTTGCCCATCTATCCAGACTTGACCTGAGACCTCTTAAATAGTTTCAAACTAAATGTTCTCTTTACCTATTGTCAGTCATAAAGAAGACTGCCAAACAGAATCCTACTGAAGTCTCAATATTCTTTTAGCTTTTAAAATAGACAAAATTGGAAAACAATACTCATGTAGTGTAACAGACAAGGAAAAAATGTAAAGATAAAACGAATGAACAAATGTTGGCAGCATTCTGAAATGAGAAAAGGTAAAGAAATCTACAGCAATACAATAAAGGCATAGAGACCATATTAATGATGCACATTTAGTAACTGCTAAGATGAAAATTTGCCAGCAACTGCTCTAGAGGAAAACATCAAGGTCCCCCGTGGTCATTACCCCAGGCCTCCCAACTACGTACCTAAAAAGTCATCTACTGAAAAGCTACACAAAGAAAAGGCAGAACAATAACGTGATTTACTGAGTTCCTAAGGCTTCTTATCCAGCCATCTATAAAGCTTTAGTCCCATGCATCAATGGTCCCCAACCTTTCTGGCACCAGGGAGCAGCTTCATGGCAGACAATTTTTCTACGGACCAGTACAGGTACATGGCCCGGGCACTTGCAACCCCTGCCATATATCAGATGGCAACCCCTGCCATATATCAGAGAGTTAAAAACAACGTAAATTTGGGCCGGGTGAGGTGGCTCAAGCCTGTAATCCCAGCACTTTGGGAGGCCGAGGCGGGTGGATCACGAGGTCGAGAGATAGAGACCATCCTGGTCAACATGGTGAAACCCCGTCTCTACTAAAAATACAAAAAATTAGCTGGGCGTGGTGGCGCGTGCCTGTAATCCCAGCTACTCAGGAGGCTGAGGCGGGAGAATTGCCTGAACCGAGGAGGCGGAGGTTGCGGTGAGCCGAGATCGCGCCATTGCACTCCAGCCTGGCTAACAAGAGCGAAATTCCATCTAAAAAAAAAAAAAAATTTACTGATGTAAGATGAAGGATTTTGAGAACATTTATTTGTGCAGATCTTACTTGAGGACTAAGTACAGAAGAATGCACTCGCTAAGAATAACTCAAAAGGTAGGTTATCATCTCCTAATATGAACCTAGCACGGCAAGAAGAAAAACAATTATGTGACCTTTCACTTTAGGTAAGAATGTCTCACAGTAAGTAGTACTGACACCTATTACACTTTGCAGTTTACAAAACGCCCATTTCATTCCCACCCTGTAAATTAGTAGGCAAAAGAGACATCACTAATCCCCATTCAAAAGAAAAGGAACCCAATGATTCCTGTGCATTCTGTGATGGCAGATATGCCACATTTGCCAAATTATAAAATACTGTTGTAGCCGGGCGCGGTGGCTCAAGCCTGTAATCCCAGCACTTTGGGAGGCCGAGGTGGGTGGATCACGAGGTCGAGAGATCGAGACCATCCTGGTCAACATGGTGAAACCCCGTCTCTACTAAAAATACAAAAATTAGCTGGGCATGGTGGTGCGTGCCTGTAATCCCAGCTACTCAGGAGGTTGAGGCAGGAGAATTGCCTGAACCCAGGAGGCGGAGGTTGCGGTGAGCCGAGATCGCGCCATTGCACTCCAGCCTGGGTAACAAGAGCGAAACTCCTCCTCAAAAAAAAAAAAAAAAAAAAAAAAAAAAATACTGTTATAACTCTTCTTACAGGAATGTGTCCCCTTGAAGCTTTAGATATGAAGGAAGAATTAAACACAGTTCATGTTGCTTTAGGTCCATAGAACCCTGACCTGATCCAAACCAAGCCCACCAACAACACATCTGTCCCACCACTATGACAGATTACTGGAAGGGCAATAAATTCAAGATTAAAATATCAAAAGAGATAAGCCAGGATCATGGTCATATGTTCTCAACTATACAGTTTGGTGTTCTAAATAAAACAGTCGTAACAAGATGTGGGTGTCTTTACATTTTTATGTGGGCATTTGGTATGAAAAAGACTTGTAAAAACAAAAAAATAAAATTTACGTGGGGAAAGCTGTGAGCTTAGGACACCATTACCAATACCTACGGCTATTACATTTTAAATACAGAACTAGCTCAAGGTAGACATAATAAAACCAACATGCTTGGCATTGACACCATCAGACTGATGATTTGGTATGCCAGCAAGCTCTATTTTCAGCAACTACCATATCCTTGACTAGCATGTTCCCATTTGTGGGGGAGGGAGCTAGGAGGAAATTTTCACTTTTCCTTTGACTTATGTTCTGCCAAATGCTAACTGCATTTGAAAAAACTGAAAGTCAAAATCTCCTAGACTGAGATCTAAGGTATCTTTGTGACAGAAGGATGGACAAAGTTTAGGAAACTTTCCTGTGCGTCTAAATGAGAAAATCTAGTAACAAAATGGCTTTAAGTAGAGTCACCACAGGCAACTCTGTGGCCCAGGACAATCCCAGTTGATGCCTGCTGTCATAGCTTATGAATTAGTCTTTTCAAGATGTGCTCATCTGGATGTTACATTATGGTGATTTTATTTGCTACAATTTAATAAATTTGAATGAACTTCTGAAATTGTTCTTGGGGCCATGACTAGCATGAACATTTAGTTACAAAGCGCAAACCATAAAGTTCTGCTGGCAACCCAATTTGTCAATTTGGATATACCAATGTCTAAATATATCAAGCTGGCTGGGCACACTGGCTCATGCCTGTAACCCCCAAACTTTGGGGAAGCCAAAGCGGGAGGATCGCTTGAAGCCAGGAGTCACCTGGGCAATAAAGTGGGATCGTGTGTCTATAAAAAAATATTTTTTAGTTAGCGGGGCATGGTGACACCAGCTATTTGAAGAGAGAATCACATGAGCGCAGGAGTTCAAGACCAGCCTGGACAACCCACTGAGACCCCGCCTCTACCAAAAAAACTTACTCTGCCAGCCATGGTGGCTCACACCTATAATCCCAAAACTTTGGGAGGCCAAGGCAAATGAATCTCTTAAGCTCCAGAGTTCAAGACCAGTCTGGGCAACATGGTAAAATCCCTGTACAAAATTAGCCAGAAATGGTGGTATATTTCTGTAGTCCCAGCTACTTAGGATGCTGAGATGGATCGTGAGCCCAGGAGGTCAAGGCAACAGTAAGCCTTAACGGTGCCACTGCATTCCAGCCTGAGGAATATAGTAAGTTCTTTTAAATTAGCCAAGTGTTGAGGTACACAGCTGTGGGCCCAGCTATGTGGCAGGCTGATATGGGAGGATCACTTGAGAGCCTGGGAGGTTGAGGCTGCAGTGAATCATTACTGCCATCAATGCAACCTAAGCTTGGCCAGAGCAAGACCTTGTCTCCCAGAAAAAAAAAAGGGGGGAGGGGGGTGCGGGCATGGTGGCTCACATCTGGAATCCCAGCACTTTGGGAGGCCAAAGTGGGAAGATCACCTCAAGTCAGGAGTTGAAGACCAGCCTGGCCAACATGATGAACCCTGTCTCTACTAAAAATACAAAAAATTAGCCAGGTGTGGTAGCGCATAGCTGTAATCCCAGTACTTGGGAGGCTGAAGCAGAATTGCTTGAACCCGGGAGGCAGAAGCTGCAGTAAGCAGAGACTATGCCACTGAACTCCAGCCTGGGCAACAGAGAGACTCCATCTCAAAAAAAAAAAAAAGTGTGTGTGTGTGTTTGGTGTTTATGATGACTAAACACCAAACATACATATACCTCAAACTGCTAATTGGCCATTTCAAAAATAGTAAAAATAACCATTTTTCTTGCTGTTCCTTGGTACTCCTTAAGGGATTCTGTTTGACAGCTATCTAGTCAACTATCGGGAACGTTAGTGAATCATACGCCAACCTCTGCCCCTCCTAAAAGTTGTATGCCAAATCTGGCTGGGAGCGGTGGCTCACGCCTATAACCCCAACACTTTGAGAGGCCAAGGTGGGTAGATTGTTTTGAGGTTTAAGTTCGAGGCCAGCACGACCAACATGGAGAAATCCTGTTTCTACTAAAAATACAAAATTATCCGGGAATGGTGGCGCATGCCTGTGATCCCAGCTACTTGGGAGGCTGAGGCAGGAGAACTGCTTAAACCTGGAAAGTAGAGGTTGCAATGAGATGAGATTGTGCCACCGCATCCCGGCCTGGGCAACAAGAGCAAAACTCTGTCTCAAAAAAAGACAAAAATTAGCTGGGCATGGTGGCAGTCACCTTTAATCTCAATTACTAGGGAAGCTGAGGCAGGAGAATCACTTGAACCCAGCAGGTGGAGGGTGCAATGAGCAAAGATTACACCACTGCACTCCAATCTGGGTCACAGAGTGAGAGACTCCCTCTCAAAAACAAACAAAAAGAGTTGCATAACTCCATCATTAACTCAACAACTTAACAGCATTCAACAACTTAACAGCATTCAGGTAAGATAAAGGTGGCCGGATGTGGTGGCTCATGCCTGTAATCCCAGCACTTTGGGAAGCCAAGTCTGACACAGATTGCTTGAGTCCAGTTCAAAGACCTGCCTGAGCAACAAGGTGAAACCCCATCTCTACTAAAAATACATAAAAACAGCTATATGGGAGGCTAAGGTGAGAGAATCACCTAAACCTGGAAGACAGAGGCTGCAGTGAGCCAAGACTGCGCCACTGCACTTCAGCCTGGGTGAGAGTGAGACCCTGTCTTTTTTTTTTTTTTTTTTGAGACGGAGTTTAGCTCTTGTTACCCAGGCTAGAGTGCAATGGCGTGATCTTGGCTCACCGCAACCTCCGCCTCCTGGGTTCAGGCAATTCTCCTGCCTCAGCCTCCTGAGTAGCTGGGATTACAGGCACATGCCACCATGCCCAGCTAATTTTTAGTATTTTTAGTAGAGACGGGGTTTCACCATGTTGACCAGGATGGTCTCGATCTCTCGACCTCGTGATCCACCCACCTCGGCCTCCCAAAGTGCTGGGATTACAGGCTTGAGCCACCACACGCGGCCGACTCGTCTTTAAATTTAAAAAAAAGACAAAGTAGCCGGGCACGGTGGCTCAAGCCTGTAATCCCAGCACTTTGGGAGGCCGAGGTGGGTGGATCACGAGGTCGAGAGATCGAGACCATCCTGGTCAACATGGTGAAACCCCGTCTCTACTAAAAATACAAAACATTAGCTGGGCATGGTGGCACGTGCCTGTAATCCCAGCTACTCAGGAGGCTGAGGCAGGAGAATTGCCTGAACCCAGGAGGCGGAGGTTGCGGTGAGCCGAGATCGTGCCATTGCACTCCAGCCTGGGCAACAAGAGCGAAACTCCGTCTCAAAAATAAAAAAAATAAAAATAAAAAATAAATAAATAAAAAAAGACAAAGTTGAGAGAGGACAGTATTTTAAAACTACTTTAGAGAAATGCACAGCATCAGCCATATCCTAATACAGACATTATGATAAACCATGCGGCTTTTTTTTTGAGACAGGGTTTCCCTCTGTAGCCCAGGCTGGAGTGCGATAGTGTGATCTCCACTCACTGCAACCTCCGCCTCCCTACCTGAGTAGCTGGGACTACAGGTGCACAGCACCACAGACCGGCTAATTTTTGTATTTTTAGTAGAGACTGCGTTTCACCGTATTCGCCAGGCTGGTCTTGAACTCCTGACCTCCAGTGATCCACCTGCCTTGGTCTTCCAAAGTGCTGGGATTACAGGTGTAAGCCACTGCACCCAGCCTAATTTTTGTCTTTTTTAGTAGAGATGGGCTTTCATCAATGTTGGCCAGGCTGGTCTTGAACTCCCAGCCTCAGGTGATCTGCCTGCCTTGGTCTTCCAAAGTGCAGGGATTACAGGCATGAGTCACTGTATCAGACCAGGACTTTGTTGTTGTTGTTGTTTTTCTTAAAGAGGTGAGGTCTACAAAAAAAACCATAGTTTTTAAGAAACTGCATGTTAATACACATTCTGACAGTATCTAAAATTCCCTTCATTTTTAGTTTCACTGTGCCCTGAGATGGGATTTTTTCTTTGAAAGAAAGCCATCAGGTTTCCTTAAAAAATGAAAAGATTGCTGAGCACAGTGGCTCACGCCTGTAATCCCAGCACTTTGGGAGGCCGAGGCAGGTGGATCATGAGGTCAAGAGATCAAGACCATTCTGGTCAACATGGTGAAATCCCGTCTCTACTAAAAATACAAAAATTAGCTGGGCATGGTGGCGCGTGCCTGTAATTCCAGCTACTCAGGAGGCTGAGACAGGAGAATTGCTTGAACCCAAGAGGCGGAGGTTGCGGTGAGCCGAGATCGCGCCATTGCACTCCAGCCTGGGTAACAAGAGCAAAACTCCATCTCAAAAAAAAAAATGAAAAGATTATTTTGACTACAATTCACCATGGATATTAGTCATCATAAACACAAAAATGTGAATTATTATTTGAATTGTTAAAGAACAAGCATACCCTACTCACCCCCTGCTCCCCTAAAAGGCAACATCTTACTTCAACAAAAGTCTCTTGTGAATGGTTAAGGAGGAAAAGTGTACCGGTCTAAAGGTCAGCAGACACATAAATTCTGGCTTGACCATTTAATAACTGATTAGCCATATGTTTATAGAAAAATCACTCTCTCTCTCAAGTTCACTTTTTTGAACCAGAAAACGGGAGTACACTTTACCTGCTTCAATTTTGTTACATAAAGTAAAAAAACTTTTGTCAAAGTGGTCTGTGAAATGTGAGGTGCTGCATAAATGTTATGTACATGTATGTAATAATATAAAGTTAAGGCCATGGCCAGTGGCTCGCACCTGTAATCCCAGCATTCTGGGAGGCCGCGGTGGAAGTCCAGGAGTTCAAGACCACCCTGGGCAACATAGATAGACCCCATCTCTAAAAACAAAACAAAAAAATTAGGCAGGCGCAGTAGTCCCAGCTACTTGGGAGACTAAAGTAGGAGGATCACTTGAACCCAGCAGGTCAAGCCTGCAGTGGGCTGTAACAGCAACAATGCACTTCAGCCTAGATGAGAGAGAGCAAGACCCTGTCAACAAAAAAACAAAAACAATAAAAACAAAAAAAAACAGGCACAGTGGCTCACTCCTGTAATCCCAGCACTCTGGTGATCGACGCAGGTAGATCACCAAGTCAGGAGTTCAAGACCAGCCTCTCCAACATGATGAAACCCCATCTCTACTAAAAATACAGTAGCCAGGTGTGGTGGCATGCACCTGTAGTCCCAGCTACTCGGAAGACTGAGGCAGGAGAATCACTTGAACCCAGGAGGCGGAGGTTTCAGTGAGTCGAGATCGCAACATTGCACTCCAGCCTGGGCACAGAGCGACACCCCATCGCGCAAAAAAAAAAAAAAAAAAAAAAAAGTTAGTTTAAAAATTTAGTCTTCCTATAAATATATACACCTAATATTATGCAGTGCGTACTGGCATGTGCCTGTAGTCCCAGCTACTCGGGAGGCTAAGGCTGGAGGATCGCTTGAGCCCTGGAATTTTGGGCTGTAGTGCACTATGCCAATCTGGTGTTCGCACTAAGTTCAGCATCAGTATGGCGACAGTCCGAGAGCGGAGAACCACCAGGCTGCCTAAGGAGGGGTGAACCGGCCCAGGTCAGAAATGGAGCAGGTCAAAACTCCTGTGCTCATCAGTAGTGGGAATGGACTTGTGAATAGCCACTGCAGTGCAGCCTGGGCAACACAGCGAGACCCTGTCTCTCAAAAAAAAAAGAAACACCTAATTTGTACCAACAAAAATTAAGCATTTAAGTCAGGTGCAGTGGCTCACCCCTGTAATCCCAGCACTTTAGGAGGCTGAGGTGGCCGATCATCTAAGGTCAGGAGTTCAAGACCAGCCTGGACAACACAGTGAAACCCTGTCTCTACTAAAAATACAATTAGCCGGGCACGGTGGTGAGTGGTTTAATTCCAGCTACTACTCGGGAGGCTGAAGCAGGAGAATCACTTGAACCCAGAAGGAAGAGGTTGCAATAAGCCAAGATTGTGCCACAGCACTCCAGCCTAGATGACAGAATGAGACTTTGCCTCCAAAAAAGAACAAAAAAAAAAAATCAATGGTTTCAGATCAGCTTCTTGAAGCATTTAAAACGTATTTGTAAATGAAATATATTAATCTATGGGGCTGAAATTTCACTTGGTATACCAGGTTAAAAGCAAGAAATTTTTTTTTAATTTCCTATTCCTTTGACTAAGCTATAAAATAATTATGAAAAGCCTATTTGTATGGCTTTTCTATATTGTATTCCTTTTTTTTTTTTTTTTTTTGAGACAGAGCTTTGCTCTTGTTGCCCACGCTGGAGAGCAATGGCGCAATCTCAGCTCACTGCAACCTCAGCCTCCAGGGTTCAAGCAATTCTCCTACCTCAGCCTCCTGAGTAGGTGGGATTACAGGCGTACACCACCATGTCCAGCTAATTCTGTATTTTTAGTAGAGACAGGGTTTCACCATGTTGGTGAGGCTGGTCTTGAACTCCTGACCTAAGGCAATCTGCCTGCCTAGGCCTCCCAAAGTGCTGGGATTACAGGCGTGAGCCGCTGCGCCCGGCCAATCTTGCTTTTTAATACTTGCCATTAGTGTTCTTTCCCACACTCTTAAACTGAAATCTTTTCATATAAAGGTGAAAAAGGTGCCAGGCATGTCCACAGTGGGTAAGAATTTACACTTCACGCCCAGGCGTGGTGGCTCACGCCTGTAATCCAAGCACTTTGTAGGCCAAGGCAGGCGGATCACCTGAGGTTGGGAGTTCAAGACCAGCCTGACCAAGATGGTGAAACCCCATCTTTAAAGAAAAAGAATTTAGGCCGGGCGCGGTGGCTCAAGCCTCTAATCCCAGCACTTTGGGAGGCCGAGGCGGGTGGATCACGAGGTCGAGAGATCGAGACCATCCTGGTCAACATGGTGAAACCCCGTCTCTACTAAAAATACAAAAAATTAGCTGGGCATGGTGGCGTGTGCCTGTAATCCCAGCTACTCAGGAGGCTGAGGCAGGAGAATTGCTTGAACCCAGGAGGTGGAGGTTGCGGTGAGCCGAGATCGCGCCATTGCACTCCAGCCTGGGTAATGAGAGCGAAACTCCGTCTCCAAAAAAAAAAAAAAAAAAAAAAAAAAAGAATTTACCTTTCACTGCAAATTGCAGTGATTCTTGATTTCATTATATCCCAAACTTGTGAAAGACAATAGAATGAAATATACCAGATATATACAATACTATACAAAAGCCAAAAGAATACATTAGGCCGGGCGCGGTGGCTCAAGCCTGTAATCCCAGCACTTTGGGAGGCCGAGGCGGGTGGATCACGAGGTCGAGAGATCGAGACCATCCTGGTCAACATGGTGAAACCCCGTCTCTACTAAAAATACAAAAAACTAGCTGGGCGTGGTGGCGCGTGCCTGTAATCCCAGCTACTCAGGAGGCTGAGGCAGGAGAATTGCCTGAGCCCAGGAGGCGGAGGTTGCGGTGAGCCAAGATCGCGCCATTGCACTCCAGCCTGGGTAACAAGAGCGAAACTCCGTCTCAAAAAAAAAAAAAAAAAAAAAAAAAGAATACATTAAAGAGTATCTGCTTTAAATATACAGGCTAAGTGCTACTTGCAGAAGGGATTTTTTTTGGGGGGGAGGGGGGAACGGAGTCTCACTCTGTCACCTAGGCTGCAGTGCAGTGGCATAATTTCAGCTCACTGCAACCTCTGATTCCCAGGTTCAAGGGATACTACTGCCTCAGCCTCCCAAGTAGCTGGGACTAGTAATATTTTTGTATTTTCAGTAGAGACAGGGTTTCAACTGTATTAGCCAGGATGGTCTCGATCTCCTGCTCTCCTGATCCACCTGTCTCAGCCTCCCAAAGTGTTGGGATTACAGGCGTGAGAAGGAAGTTTTAACACTATATTGCCCAGTTCTGTCTATGTATTTAAGTAGAAGAAAACCTTTTCTCCAAAAGTTAGTCCATTAACTGAAATGGCAACGGAAAATTACTGGCCTACAAAAAATTGGTAACCTAAATGCTTCTAAATTTATTAACAATGTTAATTTACTACTACCTATCTGTTCCCTAACAAAACTGTAGTAAAAAGTTCATTCCACATATGTTCCCTCTCCATTCTTCACTAACTAGCAGAATAAGCTAGCTACACGTGAGGTTCTGGTGTTTTCACAGGACAGCTCTCAAGTGACTCAATAGATGCATTCCTAACCAATCAAAAATGACCGTCAAACTTCATCCTACCTCCCATGCGCCAATCTTGACAAGGAGATTAAGAAAGGACAAAATCAACAGCTGCCACACAAGCCCAAATACAGTTTATGTTGGCCCTCTGCTCCCCAAAATCGGAAAACTATTCATTTTTCCCTTCTATATTGTCCACCTTTTTTTTTACCCCCGAGTCTCGATCTGTCACCCAGGCTGGAGTGCAATGGCACAATCTCGGCTCACTGCAATCTCCACCTCCAGGGTTGAAGCAATTCTCCTACCTCAGCCTCCTGAGTGGCTATGCCCGGCTAATTTTATTTTTGTAGAGACGGGGTTTCACCACATTGGCCAGACCTCAGGTGATCCACCCACCTCGGCCTTCCAAAGTGCTGGGATGACAGGCCTGAGCCACTGCGCCCAGACTATTCCCCACATTTTTCTACTAATTCATATATGGGACGGTAAGACTTGTTTGAGAAATGTTAAGAAATGAGCCGGGCGCGGTGGCGGTGGCTCAAGCCTGTAATCCCAGCACTTTGGGAGGCTGAGGCGGGTGGATCACGAGGTCGAGAGATCGAGACCATCCTGGTCAACATGGTGACACCCCGTCTCTACTAAAGATACAAAAAATTAGCCGGGCATGGTGGCACGAGCCTGTAATCCCAGCTACTCAGGAGGCTGAGGCAGGAGAATTGCCTGAGCCCAGGAGGCGGAGGTTGCGGTGAGCCGAGATCGCACCATTGCACTCTAGCCTGGGTAACAAGAGCGAAACTCCGTCTCAAAAAAAAAAAAAAGAAATGATGGACTTGCTTAATGTGGTTTTAAACGATGTAAAAACGATTCCTTAGACCACTGGCTTGTTAAAGTGATAAGATGCTAGATATATCTTCAACTCCTAGCCCCAAACTTCAGTATTTCCTGTGACCCACAATTGTCCTTTTCCTGACCACAGCTTAGCTCTTCCTCCCGTACCATTAAATAATCCATATAAATTGATTCCAATGCCCCAGGACAGAATTAAATGAGGCTACAAAGAAGTTTAGGCACTCGTTTAACACAGCAAGCAAAATAAAATAAGCCTACTGCAGCACAGGGAGGTAAGAGCAAAAGACAGGTAGAAAGCCAGCACTTGCATAAAAGCACCCAAAAAAGAAATCCTGCCAATACATTGTCTCAGCTTCTTCCACCACCGCACACTTGATCAATTCTGTTTCCTGACTAGAACTAAAGGAAAAACTTTTTGTCACCAGAAACAAAAAAATATTGCCCTAAATATAAAGGAATGGACAAAGGTAGAGACCGATTCCTGGTGTCTGTCTCCCCTCTGCTTTCCACTGAGTCCTTACCTTACGACCCAAGTCACAGGAATAGCTCCTCACCTTGGAGATCGATTTTCCTATCGCTTTAGATGCTGAAGGGGACACCTAACATTAACAACTGTAATAATGTGGCCGTATCAAAGAGTCCTACGTTCAAAACCCAATAAAGGCTCCGGTCAGAAATCCTCACGCCAAAATGTAACTACAATAACCTGTAATTTATTTGGAAACTGCAATCATAAGCTTTCGAATCGATTTTTAAAACGAGTTTAAAAAAAAAAAACCTCTCACATTCTTTCTAGCTACCACGGCAAGTTTACTTAAAGCCCCAATCCCCACAAAACAGAAAGCATTCAAGTATCATTTGTTTCCTGCCGAGAACACTAATAGATAAAGAGGGGAACATCTGGAGATGAGGGCGGAGGGGAGTCTTCCAATACAAGCACACCTATATGTTTGATTTTTCAACACTGAAATAAAGACAGAGCTGACCTTGAGCTGTACTTCCCCATCTTACCCCCTCCCTCCCCCAACATGCAACCTTGTTCAATACAAATAACAATCAAAGAATTTACAAGACGAAATTTAGTTCAGCATATTTCCTACATTTGAGCTCTAGAGGCCTTTTCTTATTTTCAAATCCCTGAATCCTCATTTCTGATAACGGGGACCAGCCCTAAGGTTATTCACATGACCAAATCGGCATTTCCAGGAAAGCACGGGCCCTATGAAACATTTTGAAATATAGGTACCTTAACCAGGAAAAATCTCAGATCAAGGACACTAGATTCCAGCCATGTCTCACCCCACCCTACCATGTAAAAGCATGAAAACCACAGCACACGCATACAGAACTTCTGGTTTCCCTAATACCACAGAATCGCGAAATTCTAAATGTGAGGGTAATTCAAGTCTACAGGTCAAAAAAGGTGGATGGGGGGAGGATGAAGAAGAAACTTCCTGGCAGACACAATGGATATTTCGATTAAGTTCTGAAAAGAGACTGAAGAACCGGTTCGAGGCAAAGGGACAACGAACAAAGAGGAACTACTCAAATTCCTACATAAACCCACTTACTTAAAATAGAAAAAAAAAAAAAAAAAAGAACAGAGCAGAACAGGACCTCCAACCTCCGTAATTCAAAGACCCCAGACCCGGCCGAGTGCCTGGAAGAGGCTAAGGTCCCCAACGAAGTACAAACCCGCATTCCGAGCCTGCAGAGTCAACCAAAATACAGTTACTAAACGCTACTGGAAATAACTTTATTTCAACAGGTCTTTTTTCCATGTGTCATGAGGGTGCGCACAAAGTGTAAAGTCATCGTTTTCCCCAACGGGTGGACGGAGGCTCGAACCCAGAGTCGCGCAGCCCCCTGGTCTCCCGGTTCCATCCATCAGAACCCGCTGCTGACGGAGCCAGAGAAAGGTTACAGGAACTTCGAGCTAGGCCATTTAGAGCGAGGAAAAGGGGCGGGAGCCCGGATCTTCTGGACCTCCCCGGAAGGCGGCGAGGGGGAAAAGCCCGAAACCCCTCACTCCGCGGCGCCGGCGGACGCGAAAGAAACCCGATCGCGGCCCCGGAGCCCGCCACCGCCCAGGACCCAGTGTAGCGATACCCGCTCCCCGCTCCCAGCCGTCGCCCAGGGCCGCCCCCCGCCCCAGGCCCGAGGAAGCGCATCGCGCTCCACGCTCTCCTTTGTGAGACTCCACGGCCGCCGCCCCACACGGGGCCTCCGGGGAGAAGCCACCGCCCCCACCCGCCATATTTCCCTGAAAGGCGCCCGCGCTCCAGCTCCCGGTCTCGGCGCTCTCCGGTGTGGCGGGTGCTGCCTTCCCCGCCACCCCACCCAATCGCTCTCCACCTCCCAGGGCAGTCCCGGGAGCTCCCCTGGGGGTGGCCGGTTCGGAGACAGCGCCTGCCATCTCCTCCCCCTCCCCCGCCCTGGGACTCGCCCTCCCCCCGGCCGCCATTTTACAACCAACAACTCCACCCCGCCGCCCCGGCCTCCCGGCCCGCGAGGTGTATGCAACTGAGGACGGCGAAGGGGTCACATTATGGGGCACACGGCCTCCCGTCGCTCCGGGACTTCCCAGGTCAAGTCCCGCTCCCCGAACCCAAGCCCCCGGGCCAGACTCGCGGGCGATGCCGCCATTTTGTCTCCCCTTCCCGGCCTCTGTGGGCGGCAGCAGAGGGTCCGAGCATTCCAGCCCCCCGTTGCCCCCCCAACTCACCGTCGTATCGCTCAGCCTGCTCGGCCAGCTTCGCCTGGTACACCAGATCCTCCCGATCATCCATAGCGGCAGCGGCTCCGGCAGGGTCTGCGCGGCGGATGGAAGCGGATAGTGTCTCCGACTCTCTCAGCCTCTCGCTCCGCGTCCGGGCAGCAAAAATGGCGGCGCCTCAATCCGGGACTTCCGCCTGCGCACGCGGACAACTGCTCAGCTCTATGGCAACCGCTCCCTGGCAACTGGCGCGGGGGGCGGGTCCTGGAACCCGCGCCGGAGACGCCCCTCCTCCGTCTGCTTAGCTGGCGCCGGAGCTTCGAGGCGGGAACTGCGACTGCCGCGAGAGAGCGGCCCCCGGGGAACGCGATGGCTGAGGCCAGGCCGGTCCGGGCTGCTCCTGAAAACCGCGGGCGCGAGACCTGGGGCAGACCGACAGCCGAGGCCCGGCCTGCGGAAAACAACCGCGGAGGCTGGGACGGTTTCTGTCATCATGGCAGGTCTTCCTGCCTGAAATCAGCGCTGTCGCTACTACGTCCTGGTTTTCTTCATCCTTTTTCTTTTTCTTTCTATTTTTTTGAGATGGAATTTTACCCTATCGTCCAGGCTGGAGTGCGATGGCGCGATCTCGGCTCGCTGCAACCTCCGCCTCCCGGGTTCAAGAGATTCTCCCGCCTCAGCCTCCGGAGTAGCTGGGATTACAGGCACGCGCCTCCACGCCCGGCTGGGTTTTTTTATTTTTAGTAGAGACGGGGTTTCTCCATCTTGGCCAGGCTGGTCTCGAACTCCTCACCTGGTGATCCGCCCGCCTCGGCCTCCCAAAGTGCTGGGATAACAGGCGTGAGCCACCGCGCCCGGCCAGCGCCCTGTTTTTCTCCGCCAAGCCTGGCCCTGGGCCTTTTTCAGACACTTTTGCCCTCAGGGTAAAGAACTGGGCCCTGGCCAAGCGCGGTGACTCACGCCTGTCATCCTAGCACTTTGGGAGGCCGAGGCCGGCGGATCACTGGAGTCAGGAGTTCAATACCAGCCTGGCCAACTTGGGGAAACCCGTCTCTACTAAACAATGCACATATGAGGCGGGGGTGGTGGCGGGCACCTGTAATCCCAGCTACTCCGGAGACTGAGGCAAGAGAATCATTTCAAGCCTGGAGGGGGAGGGTGCAGTGAGGCAAGACAGCGCCATTACACTCCAGCCTGGTCAACAGGAGCAAAACTCCGTCTCAAAAATACAACAACAACAACACTGGGCCCTATTACAGTTGGCAGGGACAGGGGAGCTGCAGTTTCCACGCCTCCACGTTGCCGTCACACTCATCTTTTTCTTCTCCTGTTTAACCTTTTTCCCGCAGAGGCTGCCATGAATGGGAGCGGGGAATTTGTTAGAAGAGGATGGTGTAGGGTACATGGTATAGAAGAGTTGAACTGGCAGGAATAACTCAGGGAACATTGCTTCAGTGCCTGGCGCTTGGGAGGCGGAGGCGGGAGAATCGCTTGAGCCCAGGAGTTCGAGACCAGCCTGGACAACATAGTGAGAGCCCATCTCTACAAAAAAACTTCGTTTTTAATTAACCAGCCATGGCGACGTCACCTGTGGTCCCAGCTACCCAAGAGACTTCGGTGGGAGGATTGCCTGAGCTTAGGAGGTCCGGGCTAAAGGGAGCCATGATAGTGCAGCTGCACCCAAGCCTGGGCAACTGTGAACTCCATGTCTCAAAAAAAAAAAAAAAAAAAAAAAACAGAAAGAAAAATGTAGGGCCAGCAGGGCACGGTGGCTCACGCCTGTAATCTCAGCACTTTGGGAGGCAGAGGCAGGCGGATCACCTGAGGTCAGGAGTTCAAAACCAGCCTGGCAAACACGGTGAAACCCTGTCTTAAAAAAAAAAAAAAAAAAAAATTTAATTTAAAGAAAAGCCGGGCGCGGTGGCTCAAGCCTGTAATCCCAGCACTTTGGGAGGCCGAGGCGGGTGGATCACGAGGTCGAGAGATAGAGACCATCCTGGTCAACATGGTGAAACCCCGTCTCTACTAAAAATACAAAAAATTAGCTGGGCATGGTGGCACATTGCCTGTAATCCCAGCTACTCAGGAGGCTGAGGCAGGAGAATTGCCTGAACCCAGGAGGCGGAGGTTGCAGTGAGCCGAGATCACGCCATTGCACTCCAGCCTGGGTAACAAGAGCGAAACTCCATCTCAAACAAAAAACAAACAAACAAAAATAATAAATAAATAAAAAATAAAAATAAAAATAAGCCGGGCGTGGTGGCTCACGCCTGTAATCCCAGCACTTTGGGAGGCCGAGGCGGGTGGATCACGAGGTCAAGAGATCGAGACCATCCTGGTCAACATGGTGAAACCCCATCTCTACTAAAAATACAAAAAATTAGCTGGGCATGGTGGCTC